>NC_092744.1:74231453-74544222 GCF_047496795.1 Chiloscyllium punctatum | reverse complement strand
CCCGATGTGCCCTCCTCTATATTGGGGAGACAGGCCGCCTACTTGCGGAACGTTTCAGAGAACACCTCTGGGACACCCGGACCAACCAACCCAACCACCCCGTAGCTCAACACTTCAACTCCCCCTCCCACTCCACCAAGGACATGCAGGTCCTTGGACTCCTCCATCGCCAGACCATAGCAACACGACGGTTGGAGGAAGAGCACCTCATCTTCCACCTAGGAACCCTCCAACCACAAGGGATGAACTCAGATTTCTCCAGTTTCCTCATTTCCCCTCCCCCCACCTTGTCTCAGTCAAATCTCTCGGACTCAGCACCGCCTTCCTAACCTGCAATCTTCTTCCTGACCTCTCCGCCCCCACCCCACTCCGGCCTATCACCCTCACCTTGACCTCCCTCCACCTATCGCATTTCCAACACCCCTCCCCGAAGTCCCTCCTCCCTACCTTTTATCTTAGCCGGCTGGGACACACTTTCCTCATTCCTGAAGAAGGGCTTATGCCCGAAACGTCGATTCTCCTGTTCCTTGGATGCTGCCTGACCTGCTGCGCTTTTCCAGCAACACATTTTCAGCTCTGATCTCCAGCATCTGCAGTCCTCACTTTCTCCTCGAAAATGACATGAGGTGTCAAGTGTTGATATGGAAGGACTTTGCACAATGGATCCATCTGAATTTGCTATTGTCATTTCTGTTGCTCACATTAATAATAACTGGTCCATCTACTTTCACTCTTTTATGAGACTGTTAAGGAATTTGATGCTGCAGGATGGCTTACTAGGCCATTTCAGGGGGCAACTAAGAAGCAATCACATGACTGTGGGTCTGGAATCATGTGTGGGCCACAATAGTTTTCCTTCCTTAAAGTAAATTAGTGAACCAGATAGGTTTTTAATGACAATCAGCAATGATTTCATGGTAAACATTTCACTTTTAATTCTAACCCAAGTCCCCAGACTCCCAGGTGTCTGGATTAATAATCTGGCAAGAATATACTCCATCAATGCCTGCCTCTTACTGGTCC
The DNA here is from genome assembly GCF_047496795.1 of Chiloscyllium punctatum. Lineage (NCBI taxonomy): Eukaryota > Metazoa > Chordata > Chondrichthyes > Orectolobiformes > Hemiscylliidae > Chiloscyllium > Chiloscyllium punctatum. Next base: position 74,543,199 of record NC_092744.1, on the reverse strand, counting down.
ACCCACTGAATTTATCCTTTACACTGGCTTGTGATAACGCCCCTTCAAACAATGGTCATAACAATCAACTGTCTCGCATTGATGTCTGGTATCTTTGAATCTTACATAATGGGCACAATAGAGATCTAAACCTATTAGTGAGTTTACACACTGAAGGTCTGTGGTCATTTAATGTTCAAGAAAATCTTACTCGCCACAAACATTTCTGAAAATGGAGCAAGTCAACTTCTCTGTGGCCTAGCACAAAATTTCATTTTGCAGGAGTAAATTCAGGAACCTAATATCAAGTTATGTGTGGCTTGTTGGTACTGGAACATCAGCATCAAAGCAGATTCTTTTCTCAGTGGAAAATGACCTAGTTTACAATGTACGTGCTCCTGACTAGAAAGAGAATCCAATGCAGTAGAGTGACCCACTGCTACTAAAGGAACATAAAAGCAATCAGACCCTCAGTGAGAGGTGTGTTGCTAAGGAAACTGAACAAAGGCCAGACCACTCATCTGCTTATTGATTGATGCTTTCCCAGAAGGTTACTTTGACTCGAGGTTAATTTGACTGTATGGGGTTGCCTGCTGCTCAGATTTATTACTTAATTTCCAGTCTGAAACATATAGCAATGAAGGCAGATGAAAAAAAAAGTGGTGCCCATTTTACAAGCAGACAAAATCCATTAAGTGCCACTCATAAAAAAAGTGACAACCATTTTGGATTAAAAATCCATATATGCCACGCTTTAAAATAAAAAGTCACAGGTGTAGTTCATTAAGGAGGTTTAGTAATCACAAATCTCACTTCAACATTTCCTTAGTGTTGAGAGGTTTGCCATGTGTGAAGTATAAATCTGATAAACGTGGTGAAGTACCACCTTCGCAACTCACAACAGCCTCCTATGTATCCTCAAATATAATTTCTGGAAAGTTGCATTAATGCTTGCATTTATCCAGTCCTTTTAACACAAAGAAATGCCCAAAGCATAGTTATAGAACATCGGTGAGCAACCAAAGGAGGGAAATATGTACATGGACCAACATTTCCATGTAGAGTCAGGTTTGTAGGCTTGAGAAAGTGGAGAAGGGAATAATTTATCTTCAGACTTTTAGTCTGTTCTTTCTGGAGTCACTCTTTCTATTTCTCATCTGTATGCTGTCCCTTAGCATTATCAATCTCTCCCCTGAATATTTTCAGTGACTTGGCCTCCACAGGTAGAGAATTCTGCAGGTTCACTACCCTTTGAGTGAAGATTTCTTTCTTCAGCTTAGTACTAAATGTCTACCCGTATCCTGAGACTGCCCTTCCTGCTTCTAGACCGCCAGCAAGGGGAAAACAATCTCTATTCCTCCAGTCTAACCAGTCCAGTTAGAATTTTATACATTTCAATCAGTTACCCTCTCATGTTTCTAAACTGCAGGGAATACAGGCTCAGTCGAACCAATCTTTCTTCATGGGATAGTCCTCTTATCCCTGATTTCAGCCAAATGAACGTTCACTGCATTCCTTCTATGGTAAGTATTTCTTCTCTCCTAGCTTTATGGATAGGGACATGGAGTTGTTGGCAGCTCGGGTGATGGAGACAAGGGCAGTCCCTTGTCTTGTTAACCACTACAGGATACCACACCATGAAACAGGCCAGCCTGGACAGTCAGTGATGTGTCTGGGATGAAAAGGCAGGATCAGCACTGTGGAAAGAAGGTTAATGATCTTCTGTCCTCCACAGGGGCAAGTGGCATCATCTTCTGTTTGTTACATCAGACTCACTGGACCAGAACTCACTCCTAGGACTGAATGCGGGCAACTGGTGAATTGAATTAGGTTTATTGTCACATGTACATAGATGAGTACAGTGAAAAGTTTACAAGACACCACTTGAGATGCCATCTTAGGTACAAAGGTACCTAGGTACAGATTCTTCACCCCACTTTCTTGGGAATAAAAAAGTAATGAGCTGTAATCTTTTTGTACAAATCTCCTGTTTTTTGTTGTTGTAGTATTTAAATGATTACTACTGTTTAAATCCTGAGTTTCAAGCCTTAAAACAGGGTTTTAACAAGTATCTCCAGTGGAAGAACAATTAGGGTTAATGAAATAAGTTAACAGTTGAAACAGAGTCCTCTGTTACTAGGTAAGATAGGCCTTTAGTGTCAGGAACATATAAATCTATTCAACTTAATGTGATTTACTGCTTAAGTGTGACTTACAATAGCATGCTGGAGGTGGGTGATTAAGGGATTTGAGCGGAGGGTAAAACATGCTCTTTGCTTTTTGCCTTTTATAAATTTTTCAGCCAGGAGAGGAAGCTAATTATTTAGTGAATATCTGTTTAGTGACTATGGTTTAATATATTTTTCTGGTTGAAAACAGGACAGCAACTGATGGCAAGATTAATAAAATATTTGAAAATGTAAATAAATATCTAATTTGAATAAAATAATTAAGTTGGGAATTGGAACATGTTAATAATAACAGACCAGGTGGATGGATAGTAGGATGTGTCACAGCTGTTGCTTATGGGAGTTCCTGGATGCCAGTTTGGTCCAGGACAATTTCAATTCCAGTGAGTGTGTTTTGAAGTTTGAATAGCTTTGGGTCAATTTGAGCTGGAGGCTTAGTAGGAGACTATGGGATATATCAGGGAGGGGGAAATTTATCTGAATTTTTTTTGTACCAGGAGGCAATCACACCTTTTCAGATCGGGTCTTCGGATATGGTCAGTGTTCAGGTACAGGAGTGTGTGACTGTAAGTGAGGCAGATAAGGGGACTTGGAGGGCAGGCACCTCAGTCTTTGCAATTGTTCAACAGTTGTGATGTTCCCTGGGCTTGTTTTGATCACCATGGATTGGACGTGAGGCTCCAATACTACTGTGGGACAAATGGGTTCACAGGCACCAATACAGGGGAAATTGTTGAGGCAGCTTTCATCTGCACTGTGCTGGGGCTGGTATGCTTATGAGCCACTAGTGGGGGCAAGGGGTCAAATTTGGGAAAACTTGGTAAATCAAAGTGTACAGAGAAGGCAAGAGAGAAAGATATTAATACAGAAAATGATAAACAAATCATAACAGGAAAACAAGTACAAATCTAAGGATAAATGAACAGAAAAGACTGGATGTCACAAAGAGTAAAATGTTAAAACTGATTATTTTAATTATCCAATGCATATAACATTCAAAACCAAACTAATGAACTGAAGGTGCATATAGAAACAGGAAAAGTTGGATGAGTGGCTCTTAGTTAATGAGGATATTAGCACAATACAGAGGGATGACCTAAATTGTTGAAGCAGTTTGAGGAGAGACAAGCAATGAATAAGGCAAGATTGGGGTTGTGCAAGTGATGTAAAAGCCCCCTGTCTTCAAGATACAATGTCTTTCTGAAATCCGTGCAATAATACAACAATAACACTAAATGTTTTCTAATATGTGCAAAGCCATGGCACAATTCACAAATGCTATAAAACTTTACATTTGTTTACAATTTATGAAACAGTCATAATCCTGTGTTTCCTATATGTGTCCCTGGAGCCTTGATAATCTATTTAACAAAATTTGGGAAACTCAAATCAATTTGTTCGCAGAATATTTTTAACTTGCTGTTCAATCATTTGAGCCTGAGGACTTGGCAAGAACTTTTATTTTTGGAAACTAGTCATTAATGTGTAAATCCTCACTCAAAATCCTCACCTGTCAGCACCTGCCTCCTGTGTAAATTATGAAGCAAACTGATTTTAAACATAATGTTCAGCCTATGAGCGGCCATGAGTATTCCCCTGACTGGCCAACAAAGGTAATCCTTTTTTTCAGAATGCTAATTTTCACGAAGTGTTCCCGTCTGCAATCTGCAAACATTACACAACCAAATCTTAACCGTAATTAAATCCCATTCACTCGCACACGCTTTGAATCTGCAACCACCTTTAAACAATTCCAGAGTTATCATAAGGAAGCCTATTCATTTACTGAATACACGTTGTTGAAAGAACTTGTTGATCTCTGTACTGAATTAAGTTTGACAAGTCCTGTTTTCACATTTTTCATGAGTTATGAGTAATTTATTGTCACATACAAAAAGATACACAATCCGATCCAATATTTAAGATTTGTCTTTTTCACACCCTTTACAATGAGACAAACTTTTGTAAGTGTACCATGCAGACATTGCCTTTTGATGCTGGAAGGCTCTTTCTGGAAGTTTCTCCAGTCTTCCTTCATAACTCAGTTTTGACAGGAATCTTCTGAATTATAATGCACTGATTATAAGTGTCTTTTTGTGTCTTATTGACCATCACTGGTGACAATATTCAAGGCATGTTCTGAAACTAGTTACTATACACTTTGACCACCATTTTCTAAAACAACCGTTTTGAGATTTTAGCTATGTTGAGTGTCAAGTAGTCTGAGAGTTCCAAGATTCTTCAGACTTCATCCTTAGCTATTTTGACACCATTCAAAGAACATATGACCCACCCATTCTTTTCATTCCCACAAACTATATTTTTCACAGACTCATGTCAAATTTTAAACTGCCATTTTTCCAATGCTTGCATATTTTGCACTATTCACTGATTTCTCTGTTGCCTCTTCTCACCCAAAGCCTCATGTTAATATGAGCAACATGTTTGACTAATTTGCATAGCATCTGTGAGTCCAAGTCATACATTAGAAATGGCACCATTTAGATGTCTCTAACTCTATAAATTATCTTTTGTATCTGAACATTCATAAGAATGTTTTTATTGCTATTAGCACAAATACTTCAGTTAGTAGGTAACCTTTCTGCAAGGATTAATGTTGGAGACTGACTGGAGCTTAACCTGATATTACACAATCTGAATGGGAAAAGGGGAGTTTGGACTGTGGTGCTAATAGTGACCAATGACTCATTGTGACCTGATAGTCTTGGTTCTTTTTAACTAGCTAATGTAATATGCATCTATTGCTATCAGGCTAATTTTAAGACTTGTGCCTCTTCGTGTTAAGACTCAATAATGGTTCATATGACCATAAGAAATAGGAACAGGAGTGGGCCGCTCAGCCCTTCAAGCCTGCTCAGCCATTGCATAAGATCACAGCAGATGCTCTCCATTTTCCTTCCCTTTCCTCAGAACCCTTGATTCCCATACTGATCAAAGATCTATCTATTTCAGCCTTAAAATGTAAATAAGGACTCTTTCCACACTAAAGCTCTCTGCGACAAGGAGTTCCAAAGATTGTCAACACTCAGAGAAGAGGTTCCTCCTCATCTCAGGCTTAAGTTGGCTTCCCTTAATTCTGAGTTGATCCCATCTTTTACCACTGTTAAACAGAAAGGCCCTTAGACCCAGTCTGGAAAGAAGGATTGGTGGCAGCACGCTACCCCAACCATTAGCTGGTAGTGATTGGTTCCACCACATGTAAAATAGTTTCCATACTGAAAATGATTGACACCACCTTGACTATTTCTTCAATGTAAAAATGTTGTAATCACATACATTTGTCTTCAATCTGAACTCTCAGTAGCTGGGTTACTAAACATGTTTGTGTTAAGTAGCAGGGCTGCTGAGATTCATTTGACCCAGTTGTGTACACCACCTTAAGAACACAACCATTATCGTTGCCATAGGCTACAACATTCAGAGCAGCTGTTAGAAATAAAACTGATTTTAACAGCTGGCGAACAGATTTTGGCTAAAGAACTGACAGAGGTAAATACTGTTGCATTGTAGTTGCAGTTATTTTGCTCTTTCATACGAGAAATTAATTCAGTCTAATACAATGAAGTTGGCATCTTTCCAGTGCAAAAATAGCATGGGCTGAATTTTACCAGAAATTTGGTGAGTTTTATCGAGGGCTGCTTTCCATGATTCCTCATGAGGTTTTTTTCACCTTATTATCTACAGCATGCCTCATGAGCAGGCACCACTCCTCTAGAGCACCTTGCTTGTGGAATCTTCCCTCTTGTCAGAAGTGGAAGTATTTGCCACTGATGGGACATTGAGGTTCCTGGCACCAGTGCCAAGTTTAAGCACAGTCTTGCACCAGACCACCAACTGCCAACTGTTGCCCTACACAGTGGGAGAAGAAACAAAAATTATGCTTTTAAGAGCACAGATGGAGCCTGACACATCATTGCAAAGACAAGTGCACATTCATAAATTTATTGTTACTTAAGAACCAAGCTACACAGGTTAGAATTCTCCCATCTTAGAACTGAGGGAGCATTACCCTTTTCCCAGTGGTCTGTGCACCTCTCATCATTTAATGTCAGAGTATCACATACTGGAAAGCACTCAAATGGTTGAATATGTGCATTTTTTCTTCTCACCAGCAACAGCAAAAGTGAAGAAAAAAATAAACAAACAAAAGCTGTGTTTACTTTCGAAGGAGCTCTTGCCTTTTGAGTAGCAATAAATTCACAATCACTCTACCCAGTTCACATCTACTCATACCGGGTGTCCTGTTTGGTTTGTTGCGCTTGATGTTGTGGTGCTCTGCCATACAGAATTGATGTTCTTCCTTCCCTATGTTCTTATTCTCATCCTTGGAAAATTGCTACAGCTCTCCCAGAGTCCATCACATCCCTCCATTGCCTGTTGCAGCTTTGCATAGCGCAGCATGCTAGGATTATGTGGCATACTCTGCCTGGAGTGTACTACAAGGCCTACCCTCAGACTGATAAAAGCACTGGAATCACATCTTCAGCAGATCTCTCATCTGCTCCACCATGGCCCTTGTTGAGGAATGGAATGCGCTGTATCTATGCTTGGCCTCAGTTTGGGCTGGCATAATGGACTCTTAAGCCAATGCTGTCTCCCAGTAACAATGAAGCAGGTACAGAGAGTTCTCAAGGATATATCCCAACATACCTTGTAACAATTATCACAAATGACTTGCTGGAATGAAACCTATTTCTTTTAAGTTAAGTCTACTGTACTAGATAAGGCACTATCAAAGTGATGTGTGCAGTCTATATTGCCCAGAGTCTACAGGAAGTCAGCTTATTATCTACACTACAACAGTGACCTTATCACAGGGTAACAAGATAAAGTTGTATGATCTGGACAAATTGCATCAGTAACAGCTTTCATACATTTGCGGATGAAGATTGAATGATCTCACACAGGTCCCCAGTGGATCCTTAGGTGCCATTGGGATAGATTGGTCACCCACTCCTTCAGGTTACAGGTTTAGTTCCAGCAGAGGGTATAGTTCTGCGATATTGTTCTGGGACATCTTCAGTCTATGCTGATAATGCATCTCACTCATGGAAATTACATTAATGACTATAGACCTTATATCATCTGTTCCTCCTGAGCATCCTGAGGGGCCATTTAACTGTGTCCTTTTCATGTGGAGGATGTTTAGTATTTGCTGGAAGTTGCTGCTGGTACCGGGCTTGCTCTTGCATCTGTTCCTCATGTATCTTTGTACCTTTGCTGCATCACAGCTACAGTGATAATAGCCCCTGCTGTGGCTGGATCCATTTGGTCCTGCTTGGAATGAAGCAGTGGAATATAACAAAAGGAACAGTTCCTTCATAATGTAAGCAGTCGGCATTCACATCTGAAATGATATTTTAGAATATTCCACCATACAGTGAGACATGGACTCCTACAAGGAGGGCTACGGAGTGTCTCTACAAGAATATAAGGATGCTAATTTAGTGGATACATATCATACAAATACAGAATTGTAATTGAACTATGTGACACTTTAGTGCCCAGCCCCAAAATCACCCAAGAAAGACAGCATTACACACAAGAGCACATAGGTGAATACATACAGTTCAAGGTGAGAGAGACTCAACTCCATGCCCTTGCATAGCCTTTGAGATCTCTGATTGTTATTGTGAATTGTAGCCTACAGGTACCATGTTTAAGGTCACCTCTGATTATTCCTGCTTCACAGTGATGATTATCTTCAAATTGCAATGACCAACGACATGGTCAAGAGTGCATATGACCAGGATTTGTGTTGGATGATGCATGCATTTCTTAGTTAGTTGCTGTGATTATGGATGACTTTGACCTGTAGTATGAAAGCACACGTGCTATTAATGCAACTGCCCTGTGGAAAGGTTTCACACTCACAAGTAGACCCCATGTGTTCAGACAGCACTACCCACTCTGGATGTGTCACAGTCATTTTCCATTTCCAGTGAACATTTATGATTCACGTGGGAATGCAAGATAATAGCTGTTATGCTTGGCACAGTAAGACACAGGCTTGGCCTGGTAATCAAGGGGTCCTCTTGAAACTCCATGTCCCTTTCTTCCTTGGGCTCTCTGATGGTATCAAGCCGAGCAGAACTGAGCTTCAACTTTTCCATTTATGACTTCATCTCCCCTGAGTGCCAACTCTATAGTGTAGTTGGGGGAGGGGGAGGGGGGGGGGTGGTGTCTCTTGTGGTAGTATTGTGGCATCACTTCATCTGGCTCAGGATGCCTGGAGTCCAGTCAGCCCTGCCTCAGCTGAGGGCCACACTCTCTCAGAATTGCAAAGGACCCACTCAACGAACAGTATTTCAATTCCATCTCAAACATCAAAAACTGTAAGTACAACAAACTTTTATCCACCCACCTCCATAACCAGCACTCCTCAAACATTCCAGAAGATTCCCCTGGCCTTGGAACCTATTCCACCATTAGCCATGAGGCTGATGCAGCTGCCACCCCCACACTGATTGATGATGTCACTTCCGCCCCCATCATGGCTACTCCCACAACCACTTCCACCCCACACAATTCCTCATGCATCACACCTGACATCACTTCTGCCCTTCACATCATCGCTGATGCCACATGCTCAGTGACTTCCGCCACCCCTACTGCCGTGGTCACCACCACTTCCACCCCCACCAGCGCCACTCACCTGCATTCTGCTGACATGCCCCCCACAGACCCCACTGTCACTATCCCCACACCCCAGAACCCCAAGGGGAACACTACCCCTGCTCATGACTCCACCCCCATTACCCCCACCATCACACCCACTCCAGTTACAGGTTCCACCCCCACTCCCAGCTGTACACCCATACCAGATCCCAGTTCCCAGCCCTGCCGAGTTTTCACCATCACCCAGACCTCCCCCTCACTGAGGATGAACGATCAGTCCTCAGCAAAGGACTCACCTTCATCCCCCTCCGTCCATGCATCAATAAATTTAATACACGCCGTGAGGTCGAACAATTCTTCTGTCGCCTCCGCCTCCGAGCTTACTTTCATAATCAGGACTCCCGCCCACCTTCTGAGGATCCCTTTGCCCACCTCCAACACACTGCATCCACCTGGACACCCCGCGCTGGTCTATTACCTGCCCTTGACCTCTTCATTTCCAACTGCCGCCGGGACATTAACCGCCTCAACCTGTCTACCTCCCTCCCCCACTCCAACCTCTCACCCTCACAATGCGCAGCCCTCCAATCCCTCTGCTCCAATCCCAACCTCACCATCAAGCCAGCGGATAAAGGGGGCGCAGTGGTAGTCTGGCGCACTGACCTCTATACCGCTGAAGCCAAACATCAACTCGAGGACACCTCTTCCTATTGCCCCCTCGACCATGACCCCACCCCCCATCACCAAACCATCATCTCCCAGACCATACAGAACCTCATCACCTCAGGAGATCTCCCACCCACAGCTTCCAACCTCATAGTCCGGGAACCTCGCACTGCCCGGTTCTACCTCCTTCCCAAGATCCACAAGCCTGACCACCCTGGCCGACCCATTGTCTCAGCATGCTCCTGCCCCACTGAACTCATCTCTACCTGCCTTGACACTGTCCTATCCCCCCTAGTCCAGGAACTCCCCACATATGTTCGAGACACCACCCACGCCCTCCACCTCCTCCAAGACTTCCGTTTCCCCGGCCCCCAACGCCTTATCTTCACCATGGATATCCAATCCCTCTACACCTCCATCCACCATGACCAGGGCCTCCAAGCCCTCCGTTTTTTCCTCTCCAGACGTCCCCAACAGTACCCTTCCACTGACACTCTCATTCGTTTGGCCGAACTGGTCCTCACCCTTAACAATTTCTCCTTTGAATCCTCCCACTTCCTCCAGACCAAAGGCGTAGCCATGGGCACACGTATGGGCCCCAGCTATGCCTGTCTCTTTGTTGGCTATGTAGAACAGTTGATCTTCCGTAATTACACCGGCACCACTCCCCACCTCTTCCTCCGCTACATTGATGACTGCATTGGCGCCACCTCGTGCTCCCGTGAGGAGGTTGAGCAATTCATCAACTTCACCAACACATTCCACCCTGACCTTAAATTTACCTGGACCATCTCTGACACCTCCCTCCCCTTCCTGGACCTCTCCATCTCCATTAGTGATGAGCGACTTGACACTGACATTTTTTACAATCCCACCGACTCCCATAGCTACCTGGATTACACCTCTTCCCACCCAATCTCTTGCAAAAATGCTATCCCGTATTCCCAATTTCTCCGCCTCCGCCGTATCTGCTCCCAGGAGGACCAGTTTCACCAAAGAACACACCAGATAGCCTCCTTCTTTAGAGACCGCAATTTCCCTTCCCACATGGTTAAAGATGCCCTCCAACGCATCTCGTCCACATCCCGCACCTCCGCCCTCAGACCTCACCCCTCCAACTGTAACAAGGACAGAACTTCCCTGGTGCTCACCTTCCACCCTACAAACCTTCGCATAAACCAAATCATCAGCCGACATTTCCGCCACCTCCAAAAAGACCCTACCATCAGGGATATATTTCCCTCCCCACCCCTTTCCGCCTTCCGCAAAGACCGTTCCCTCCGTGACTACCTGGTCAGGTCCACACCCCCCTACGACCCACCCTCCCATTCTGGCACTTTCCCCTGCCACCGCAGGAACTGTAAAACCTGTGCCCACACCTCCTCCCTCACCTCTATCCAAGGCTCTAAAGGAGCCTTCCACATCCATCAAACTTTTACCTGCACATCCACTAATATCATTTATTGTATCCGTTGCTCCCGATGTGGTCTCCTCTACATTGGGGAGACTGGGCGCCTCCTAGCAGAGCGCTTTAGGGAACATCTCCGAGACACCCGCACCAATCAACCAAACCGCCCCGTGGCCCAACATTTCAACTCCCCCTCCCACTCTGCCGAGGACATGGAGGTCCTGGGCCTCCTTCACCGCCGCTCCCTCATCACCAGATGCCTGGAGGAAGAACGCCTCATCTTCCGCCTCGGAACACTTCAACCCCAGGGCATCATTGTGGACTTCAACAGCTTCCTCATTTCCCCTTCCTCCACCTCATCCTAGTTTCAAACTTCCAGCTCAGCACTGTCTCCTTGACTTGTCCGGACTTGTCCGACCTGCCTATCTCCTTTTCCACCTATCCACTCCACCCTCTCCTCCTTGACCTATCACCTTCATCTCCTCCCCCACTCACCCAGTGTACTCTATGCTACTCTCTCCCCACCCCCACCCTCCTCTAGCTTATCTCTTCACGCTTCAGGCTCACTGCCTTTATTCCTGATGAAGGGCTTTTGCCCGAAACGTCGATTTCGCTGCTCATTGGATGCTGCCTGAACTGCTGTGCTCTTCCAGCACCACTAATCCAGTATTTGGTTTTCAGCATCTGCAATCATTGTTTCTACCTTACAATGAAAGGTGACAGTGCATTTTATGTGCAGTGGAGATTGAATCATATAATTCCTTCAACCCAACAAGTCCACACTGACCTTTCAAAGAGCATCCCACCCAAACCCATTCCCCTGCTCTATTACTCTGCATTTACCGCTGACTAATGTACCTAACCTACACATCCCTGAACACTATAGACAATTTAGCATGCCAATCTTTGGATTGTGGGAGGAAACCCACACAGACACAGGGAGAATGCGCAAACTCAATACAGACAGTCACCCGAGGCTGGAATTGAACCTGGGTCCCTGGTACTCTGAGGCAGCAGTGCTAACCACTGAGCCACTGTGCCACCCCATGTGCCAGGTGGGTGCAAAGAGGCAGTAAATGTCAGATATCAATCTTCGTGGACCAGGATTGTGGGCAGTCACTGCCTTTGGGATGTGTTCTGAGATGCTGGGGACTGTTGTCCAGAACAGAGAATTGGAAGAGTAAATGTCCAACTGGAGTTGCCAGGTACCCACTTAACTTTTCTGCTGGATATTGTCGCCAACCAGTTTCTATCCAGTGGGTTGGAAACTGCGTGTCAATGAGGCTAGACTAGGTGTTAGTGGCTGGATTAGTGGTGCTGGAAGAGCACAGCAGTTCAGGCAGCATCCAAGGAGCTTCGAAATCGATGTTTCGGGTAAAAGCCCTTCATCAGGAAGGGCTTTTGCCTGAAACGTCGATTTCGAAGGTCCTTGGATGCTGCCTGAACTGCTGTGCTCTTCCAGCACCACTAATCCAGAATCTGGTTTCCAGCATCTGCAGTCGTTTTTTTTACCTAGGTATTAGTGGCCTTTTAATGCATGCAAGTTGATTCAAATAGACCTATCATTGCTCACTCCTGAGATTCTCATCTCGCAGTTCAAAACTTGGTCAGAGATTCAGACTTTATTTTCTCCATCAAGAACCTCAGTCCTACTGATCTCACCAGATTTTTCCAACCTAGCCAGCAATGCCCATATCGCTCAGGGGCTGGGAAGATTCCACCCCATGAGCTGAAGGCATTTCTGTGGATTAACGGCTGAAAACTGAAATAGGCAGAAAATGCTGATCTAAATTTTAAAATGCAGATAATATTTACTCGTGCTTGGAATCTACAGCTCAGAAACATTCATTTGACCTGACCTTTGATCTAAACCAGTGTTTATACTCCTCACTGTATCTTTTTGTACGTTGGGGCCCATCGTACCCTACAGTCCCATACTCCTCTCTTTCTCTCATACACGTTCGAAGACTCCCTTTAAATGCATTCATATCTGTGCTTCACATAACTTACCTTTGTCTTAGCACAAAAACTTTTGTGCTCTCTAATTTGCCCATTTTCTCTTTTTTCCCTGTCACGTGACTGCTTGCTTGAATTCTTTAGATGTCTGCAGCCAGACGTGAAATTGCTCTGTTTGTTTGAGAAAACTGTGAAAATACCTATGTTGATTTACTGACAAGATGGCTTGGAATAAGGAAGGTCATTAAGTTGAACTTAACTTATCCATCCATAAAAATGTACAAATTCATCTTCTTCAGACTGCAACTTGTTTTTATTCTTGTCTGCCTCCATTGTTTTTCTCAGAATCCCATGCCAACCATTGCTCCTCTGTGAAAATAATGTTCATAAATTGGTCTTAAGTTTACTTTTTCACAAGTTGAATTGTCACAATCATGATTTCCAGGCAGTATGTTTTCCTCATCCTCTTTAATATCATTCACATTTGGGCGACACGGTGGCACAGTGGTTAGCACTGCTGCCCCACAGCATCAGAGACCTGGGTTCAATTCCCTACCTCAGGCGGCTGACTGTGTGGAGTTTGTACATTCTCCCGTGTCTGTGCGGGTTTGCTCCAGTTTCCTCCCACAGTCCAAAGATATGCAGGTCAGGTGAATTAGCCATGCTAAATTGCCCTTGGTGTTAGGTGTTGGTGGGTCGGTGTGGACTTGTTGGGCCGAAGGGCCTGTTTCCACACTGTAAGCAATCTAATTTGTATGAGGTTCCTGCATTACTGTTGCTTCCTTTTAAGGCTGAATCATTCAAGTTTTCATTTTTATCTTTATAACTCAGTTTGAAATGCTATGTAACTCAATGATATCACTTTCTGAGTCATCTTGTTTCAAGACACTTTCTCATAATTCAGTCTTCCAGGACTAGGCGTCAATGTGGAGGCTTGACTCTGAGCTGTTTCCAGCCTGAATATTCACTTGGGATGACAATGATTGGCAGAATGTTCTCATTCTAAATCTAAGCCAACTGTTGATTACTCAGCTATCACTGAACATTTTAAATTGTTACAGGCATTCTTTGCTGCACAAAGAACAAAGAGATAGAACCAAAACACAGGGCTTTATCTCATCTTTTGGACAGCCTCACTGTACAACCATTACATTACTCTTGAATATCACCTTGTACACACAATAAGCCACAAATGGCAAATGAGTTAATAATAGGATCATCCATTTAACTTAATTGAGGGAGGAATGCAGACTCAGACACCAAGAAAACTTTCTCTCCAGCAACAAGCAGTGTGTGACATCTTTGTTGTCCATATGAGCTGGGAGTCAAATTCCATTTCCATTTCCCTCTAATAGTAGCTGTTCGACATTGGCAGAGAAAGAAGTGGTAGCTGTGAATCAAACCTATCATGGTTAACTCTCTTAATTGTAACAGTTTGTGATGAGGTCAGAGTATTTCAGATCAGAAATTGAGCGTTATCCGACAGCAAGGATGAGTCAGCAGGTAGCTGGTCTTCAAACGAGGAATATCTCTTGCTTGTGACAAAAATAGAACACAGGCTGGATAACTTTAATTTCCTGGTTCTATGATATTCTGTAAATCTCTTTTAAACTCTTTAAATTGGATGAAACGATTAAGAATGAAGCTTTGAGTGTTCAATTGAAGGGAAATGAAACAGTCAATATACAATGTCAAAAATGATCAACCATCCTGATCTCCAAGTTTGATCATTGGGAAAGTGTTATGGCATTGTTACCTTGTGTGACAGAATATTGCTACCCATTTTTAAAACAGAATATTCATAAATGAATAACAATAATAGTGAATAGTAATTTTTTTGTTATATAACATCTATCCAGAACACCTTGCCTATGTATAAACAAATGATGTGCCGTTGTTGTTTTGTCTAAAACTAGGATCATCTCCATTTACGTTTGGTGTTGCCAATCACAGAATTATAGAGCAGTTTTTCTAAATAAATTCAACGGGACTCACCAGCCAGCCTGAAGGATCCTGGTGATCTGTCTCCCCTTCACAGTGGTCAACAGCAAGAGCTTTATAGGGCACACTTACTCCCCTCTGGGTGGGAGTTGTTGGAGGGGATGCAGTGGGGAAGATGCTGATAAAGTACAGGAGGGATCTATATCAGGAGTCCCTACTCACTGATGCACCCTTGTCAGTGGGGCAACTTCTTAGTGGCAGGGAAGATTGGCTGCACCCAGCTGAGGAGGCGAAATATTCCCTAGTATGGCGTTTTGGAATCTGATCACTTTTTAAGACTTAGGAACTTGCAACCTATTACCTCAGGTTGTGGCGTGGAGCCAATAATTAGCTGCACTAGAATAGGGTGACAGGACTTTTCAGATAAGGAGAAGATTCCTTCCCTGCTACCAAAGTGGCAGTGAGACTAATTTGCTAATCATAGCAGACGTGTGCTGTTGTGAGGAATGTAGGTCACCTGGAGGTGAGACTACTGCCATTCCCTCTGTAATGAAGCAACTCAGAATGGAACCTTTAGCATAGAGCAAGGTAAAGGCAGAAAACTTTATTTCTAATTTGGTAGTTTCCAATCTGAAATGTTTTGTCTTCAACCTTGAAACCTGATGTAAGGAACACATTTCATACATTTTAAGACTATCACAACAGTATTGTGTGGAACATGCTGTATGGAGACAAGCTGAATTCATTTGTAAATAGTGTAATGTTCAAGTTAAAATATTTTGGAACATATTTTTATAAATTTTACATGTAAGAAATCTTTTGACAAAAATCTTCACCCCTCAGACAGCATTTTAGAGGGCTGTCGGTATCACCCTTCTGGTGGTACTGATCTTTATAGTTAATTTTGGTGATAAGAAAAAGAAAGGACAAAGTGATTGAACCCTCCAAAGGCCTTACACTGTTTACCACCATCAGGGTGCTCTGTTTGGTGTGGATAAGCACTGGTATCGTGAAAACAATCTTTGGATGTTTTGGAACGCAGTTTATGGAAATGGTGGTGTTGCTCTGTAGGTGTTTTTCCAGCATGTAGGCCATGAACAGTTTTCACAGGAGATGAACATGGAGTGTGTGGCAGCCTCAACTTCAGTAGCTCAGGAGTCTTTTGCGACAATGGTCATGCTAAATCCAACAGCTTTGCCAGTTTTCTGACTTTCTCAAAGTGCAGTTTTCAGTGCTGCTGAGACAAGCTTTGATTACTTGCGATTTGATTTTCTCTTCAATATGTTTAGTATCACCAAAGGTGCATTTAGTTGTAAATTGTTTCAACTGCATGCACTGTGGATCAATTGTTTCTTTTGCTTCTTGTTTAATGGATTAGAAGACAATGAGTTTGCATATTGCATATTTCTTGGACATGAAATAGGACACAAGTGCACTTTTGGCTATCAGTTATTTTGATGAGGTGCTTTTTTCTCAAAACATTTCTAGTTCTCCACCTCGAAATTGGAAAAGAAAGACCTTTACAGTTTAGCTTGCATGATTGCAATTTAACTTTGAAAAATCACAGGCATTTCTGCCAATGTGGGAATACAGAAAATTATTCTGAATGTTTAACAAAATGTAACAGATTTGGTATTGGTAATGCCACACAGATTAGCAATGCAGTGACAGTGTGTGATCAAAGATCTGGGATCATATTCCTTCCAATGAAAGCACTCTGTCTCTAATGATCTGAGAGAATTCTGTTTTGATTGGATAACTACTATGTGTGTGTGTGTGTGTGTGTGTTCCTAAACACCTTGAATACAATATCCAAGTCTCTCCTAAATCCCCAATTAAAATATTATCTCAAGAAAATTGACAAACACCTTCCCAAAATTGAACACATTGGAAGTATCATTTTATATGTGTACCATCTTTTCATCATAATGAAGTTTTTGGCAGTTGAGTTTACTAATGAGAATTCTAAATGAGAACTGTATTAAATGTGGATTCCTTTATTTTCTATGTAGATTCCCTCTGCTAAATACATGTGTATGGTAGCCTTAAGGGGACAAAATGCTCAAAACAATAGTCAATACATGATAGCACTGCCTCATTGGAGGATCAGGAATTCAAAGAGGAGCAACTGGAAGTCTATCAAGGCCTGTCTAATTCGTCTCATGTAGCAACATACTCACCAGGACAAATACTCAGTATGAGCTGATCCAGGAATACTTCACCTGGGGAAACAGCAGAATCTCCGATGAATAGCCAGTTTATTTTTAATGCATTTTTTTCCACAGTCCAATATCAAACCCACTATTCAAGCTTTAAGCATACATGATGCAGCAAGAGCACACATTGGAGCTACGCCATTTAACTTTCAAAAATACCTATCAACCCAGTCAGCAGGGCTGTTTGATATCATGATCTGGTAATGAGCATGCTCATGGATCACATGATATGTTATGCCCAGGTTAGCATCCTTCCTGGCAATGGGGTGTCACATGGCCCATGATGGAATTGGTCAAAGCCCAAAAGCCTGCCATTCTGAAAACTTCTGGCTTCTGTAGCATTGGCTCCTTAGGTATTACCAGGCCGCATTTCTCATTCTAAAACAACTCTGTGATCAGTTATCCCACTGTTGTTTGTGGGAGCTTGGCTGTGCACAAACTGGCAGCTCCATTTACCTGCATTGTAATGCTCACTGCACTTTAACAATTCTTAATTGGCTGTGAAGTGTTTTGGGATATCATACATTCATGACATATAAGTTCCCCTTTTTCTTTCTTAAGTTCTATTCCATGAATAGGATCATGAAATTTCACATATATCTATTGGTATATTTCCAACTTTATTAATAAAGATGGTGAATAGATGTGAGCAGGAACAGCAAGGCAAGATCCCATAAATAACCATGAAACAGGAACCAGTAAAACTGTGGTTGTTTGTTTAAGGAATAATGTCAAACAGGACAATGTGGGAATTCCTTCCAATGAAAATCTGAACACAAACGGAATGTCCTTTTTATTCTATCAAATGATATTTAACAGGCAAAGGGTGCAGTCATTGGCTAGATTATATGTTAAAGGCAACAGTTATTCTTGTTTCTGTAAATCTTGAAGCAGTTATACTATCTGGAAATTCCTGGCTTTGACAAAATTACACCGTTATTAAACTTTTCTAATATTTTACAACCAAAGCTACCATGTTATTAATATAAAACTAACTCTCAAGGATGATTCATGAAGTCTTTATTAAGGGAGGATTCCCATATCCTTCTTAGGATGCCATAGAAACTTGTATATTCATTGCAATATTAGGCTTTGGTTGAACAACTTCACCATTCAACTGCGCCTGTAATAAGGAAATGTATCTGTAACACTACACTGAAATATCAGTCTGAATTTGATAGTTTTCCAGATGTCCAATCCTACTATCTTAAGGTATATGACATCTTTACCAATCCATGGTACTGGGTAAAAATTGTTTGAGGACTTTTTTCAAAAGCCACTCGTGAGTGGTGGATGTTGCTGGCTGGCCAGCATTTATTGCCCATCCCTAGTCGGCCTAGGTGGTGATGAGCTGCCTTTTTGAACCTCTGCAGACAATGTGCTGTAAACAGACACACAAATGCCCTTAGTGAGGGAATTTCAAGATTTTGACCAGCCTCAGTGAAGGAAAAGCGATATATTTCTAAGGTATATTTCCTGATGAAGGGCTTTAGCCCGAAACGTTGATTTCGAAGCTCCTTGGATGCTACTTGAACTGCTGTGCTCTTTCAGCACCACTAATCCAGATATATTTCCAAGTCAAGATAGTGAGTGTCTTGGAAGGGAACATGCAGGTGGTGGTGTTCCTATGTATCTGCTGCCATTGCCCTTCTAGATAGAATAGACCATGGTGCTGTATAAGGAGCTTTAGCAAATTTTCGCATTGCATCTTGTAGGCAGTACACACTGCTGCTATTGAGCGTCAGTGTTGGAATGACTGAATGGCATCACATGCACAAAAAACTCAAGTGGACTGGTTTGTTCTGGATGATGCAAGCTTCTTGAGTGTTATTGAAGCTGCACTCATCCCAGTAAGTGGTGAGCATTCTATCACACTACTGACTTATACCTTGATGATGGTGGACAGGTACCGGGGAGTCAGACGGTGAATTACTCACTGCTGTATTCCTAGCTCTGACCTGCTCTTGTAGCCACTGTACTTATATAGTAAGTTGACTTCAATTTCTGGTCAATGGTAACTCACTGCCAACAACCTTCCTTTGGATTTGTTTGTCTTGGGTCAATCTAGTGATTATTAGAAAACACTTCACCACAGAGTATCAAAAGAAGAGACACTGATCTTTAATAAGAAAAAGGTTTATTGCATAATATTAATAAGTACAACTTTATTTGATTCCGTGTAATTTGGGCAACTGGTAGAGATATATAAAATCCCTCCAAACATTAATGTCGTACTCCTTGTCACACATTCTGTGGATGAAAACATCAGCAAATTGGGGGGAGCTACTGTATCATGAACTTGAATTCCTTCAGAACCATCACCTTATACAATAGACCAGGTGAAAATAAGGACTACAGATGCTGGAGATCAGAGTTATGAGTGCGGTGCTGGAAAAGCACAGCAGGTCAGACAGTATCCAAGGAGCAGGAGAATCAATGTTTCAGGCAAAAGCCCTTCATCAGGAATGGCTTTTACCTGAAACGTTGATTCTCCTGCTCCTCAGATGCTGCCTGACCTGCTGTGTTTATACAACAGTCCAGCATGAAAATGACCTTTTGATTCAGGAAGGGGTGCAATCACAAATTCAACAGGCATTTTAAATAGCCCTACCCTTTTACTTCCAAGTGAAAGACTGTTGAAGGCAACTCTGTCCAGAATCCATTTTTCCACAATGCTTGGGCTTGTAATTTTGTCCAGTACAATTATAGCTATTTAGCAGTTAGATATCAATGAGAAATGTTCTTCCAACATGTTTGAACAAGGAGACAAGGTTTGACTTGAGGCAGGCTGATAACATCAGTGTCTGAATTGTGATGTATGTATGATAGCAGCGGATTAGTTAAGGCAGCTTTGCTTTGAGTCCGTTGGTGATAATTTTAAGTGCGATGGTTATGATTCTAGGCTTGACGGAATCAGATCTAAAATGTTGGGGCAGATGCAGTGCTGACAAGATAAATGCCCACAGCTTTAAATGGAATTTAATTGGATAAACAATAGTAGAATTTTATTTGACAGATGAGGGGAAAAGGTGATGGCTCGCTTGTAAACGAAAAGCTGCAGGTATTCTTGCTTCTATAATTCTTAAAGCAGTGATACCATCTGGACCTTTGTGTGGCTTAAGACGTGTGTGCTTGGTCCCGACACTGTGCACCAGTTGGCAGATACTCAGGTATGCGGTGGAATCGCGTCTACTCATACCCCTACTCGGAAAGAATTTCATCTTGGCTCCAGAATCCCATACTCCCCCACAATCTGAGCCACCTCCGAAATGTCTGTTCTATATCCTTTGAAGATGGAAAACGGCAGGCCACGTCCAGACTACACACCATCCACCTCTTCTCCTTTGTTCAACGCCCGGACCCATGTCTTGATAGTGAGGATCCCCAGTGGAGGGCTCTCTATGTGAGAGATTTCCCTCTTTCCCTTGGGTGGAGAGTGTTGGGTGCAGAAGGCCCTTGTAACTGCAGATTCCCAGCCCAACTGTTTGTTTTGTGGTGCTGTGGAGCCCGCAGACTCCATGTATATGTTGGGTGTGGGCACGTGCACCCCCTTTTCAGTTATCTAAAGATCCTTGTTTTGTGTTTTTGGTTGCACTTTAGCCCAAGGCTGCTGATCTTTGGGCACCCAGTGCAGAGTGAGGCTAGCAGATCAGAGGATCTCCCCGTGGTTCTGGTCCTGGGCCTGGCCATGTTGGCCATTAACAGGCCCAGGCAGCAAGCCATGAAGGGGTTCATTACAGCCGACTGCCTGCCCCTCTTCCATGGTTGTGCTCCAGCTCAGCTGCCCCTGGAGAGGGAGCATGTGGTGTTCACTAACACTCTCAATGTCTTTAGGGAGGGGTGGTTATTGTGGGGTGTGGAGTGCTTTGTTTCCCCCTCCAATTCTATCTTGATTTGACCCCTATGCTCCCCTTCACTTTTTTCACGTAAGCATTGCTTGTTCCAAGCTTTGCATGTTATTGGTTCCCTGGCCACAGGGGTGTTTTTCCTGCTGGTGGAAATAGTGAATAAAATTACCTTACACATGGTGTTTTTTACTGACATCTGCACTTACACACACACCACGCAGGTACTGGGGAAAAAAGAAAAACAAAGACCTTTGTGTCTGCGAGGAAAAATTGACTGTTGACAAACTTTTCTGGTGTTCTACAAAAAAAGCGACCATGTTCTTAACATCAAACTGACTAACAGGGATGCTAATGAAGGTTAGTCTCAGAACTCAGTTATAGTCATTTGTTCTATTAATTACTTATACCAAGTCTCATTCACTTATCATCTGCAAGCCTACCGCCTCTTGGTCCACAATATAACAATATTAAACTTCACATGCTTGTTTTCAAATCCCTTCCTGATCTTGCTGCACCGTAATGTCCTTCAGCACTACCCTCCTGTTCTCTGCATTTTTCCTTCTTTGGTTTGTTGAACATTATGATTTTAATTGATCCACTTTTGTTTTAGCTATCCAGATCTAAATCTCTGGATTTCCCTTCTTTAATTTCTCTTCCTCTCAAACTCCCTCCTCCTTTGAAGAATTTCTTAAAAACTAAGCTCTTTGACAAAACATTTTATCATCTCCAGTGTCTTACGTAACTTTGTCAAATTTTGCTTTATAACATTTCTGTAAAATGCTTTTGGAAATTTTACTGTAATGTCATACCTTTTTTAAACTAGATACTAAAGGAGCTTTTATAGAAGCCACTATGAACACTTGTTGAGATACATGCGCTCAACAAGAAGTAAAGAGAACAGTGTTCGAGACAAATTGAAACAGTTTTGAATGCAAACACAAATTAAAGGTATCCCTGTAAACATCTGAATGAGAATATTACACAAAAATATTCCAATCCAAATCTCACACCATTCTGACTTTTACACATACACAGAAATTGATAGGGTTTTAAACTAAATAGTTGAGGAGAGGTGAGGGGAAGGGTTTAGCAGAGATCATTAAAGTTTCCAGCACAAGTAATATGATGGGGCCTACAGAAAGGATCAGGAATCTAACTTCAGGCACAGTGGATATGGGGACAATCATGAGAAGGAGGTGGCCAATGCAGGACTGAGGATGTTGTACATAAATAATTAACTATACAAAAGAAGATAAATGGGCTTGTAGCAAAGATTGAAATTGGCAAGTACGATGTTGTGGACATCACTGATACATGACTGCTAGAGGATCAGGGTTTGGAACTAAATATCCAACGATGATGTATACTTTCAAAAGGACAAGCAGATAGCTAGAAAGACAGGGTTTAGATTAGATTACTTACAGTGTGGAAACAGGCCCTTCGGCCCAACAAGTCCACACCGACCCGCTGAAGCGCAACCCACCCAGACCCATTCCCCTACATTTACCCCTTCACCTAACACTACGGGCAATTTAGCATGGCCAATTCACCTGACCTGCACATTTTTGGACGGTGGGAGGAAACCGGAGCACCCGGAGGAAACCCACGCAGACACGGGGAGAATGTGCAAACTCCACACAGACAGTCGCCTGAGTCGGGAATTGGTGCTGTGAGGCAGCAGTGCTAACCACTGTGTCACCGTGCCTTATTGGTATGAGAGGAAACTAAATCAATAGTGATGTCGAATCAGAAGACGTAGAATCAAGGAACACCAAAGGGGAAAAAGACCCTGACGGGAGTTCTGTACATGCCTCCTAGCAGTAGTCAGGATGTGGGCAGAAAATAAATTAGGAGTATGAATGGCAGTATAACAGTAGTCATGGGGACTTCACAATACAGTTAGATTCGGAAAATCAGGTTGGTCGTGGATCCCAAGAAAACTAATGTGTGGAATGTCTGCAAGATGGTTTTCTGGAGCAGCTTGTGGTAGAAACCATGAGGGAAACAGGCAATTCTTGATTTTGTGGCATGTAAAGAGGTAGACTTGATTAGGGAGCTTAAGGCGAAGGGACCCCGAGGAGGCATGATCATAACATGATAAATTTCACCCTGCACTTTGAGAGGGAGAAGCTGGAGTCAGATGTAATGGTATTACAATTGAGTAAAGGTAACAACAAAGACACAAGTTAAGACCATAAGTAATTTTGACTTGATAGAGGTTTATAAGATGATCAGAGGAATAGATAGAGTAGACAGTCAGAAACTTTTCCCCCGGGTACAACAGAGTGTTACAAGGGGACATAAATTTAAGGTGAAGGGTGGAAGGTATAGGGGAGATGTCAGGGGTGGGTTCTTTACCCAGAGAGTGGTGGGGGCATGGAATGCGCTGCCCGTGGAAGTGGTAGAGTCAGAATCATTGGTGACCTTTAAGCGGCATTTGGACTGGTACATGGATGGGTGCTTAATCTAGGATAGAAGTTCGGCACAACATCGTGGGCTGAAGGGCCTGTTCTGTGCTGTATTGTTCTATGTTCTATGTTCTAGTAAGAGCAGCATTAGGCCATTAGCCAATCGAGTCTGCTCCATCATGCCAGCATGATTGATATGTTTCTCAACCCCATTCCCTGCCTTGTCCTGTCACCCTGAGCCTCTTACTAATCAAGAATCTATCCATCTGTTAAGCAGACTTAATGAATTTCTACCTTACAATTTCCCACATTGTATTCCATCTGCCATTTCTTTGCCCACTCTCGCGGCACGTCCAAGACCTTCTGCAGACTCCCATTGAGGGTACTGTTTCTACATTGGCACAGAACGCAAAGATAAAAGGAGGGACAGATCCTGAAATCTCCTGTGGAGATCGCAGAAAGACTTGCAGAGGCTCGGACAGTGGGCAAAGAAGTGGCAGTTGGAATATAAGTGAAAGTGTGAGGTTATGCACTTTAGTAGGAAGTATAGAGACATGAACTATTTTGTAAAAGGGGAAAGGCTTCAAAAATCTGAAGCATAAAGAGATTGAGGGATCCTAGTTCAAGATTCTCTTAAGATTAACATGCAGGTTCAATTGGCAGTTTAGAAGGCAAATGCAGTTTCGAGAGCGCTAGAATACAGGAGCAGAGAAGAACTGCTGAGGCTGTATAAGGCTTTGGTCAGAATGCATTCAGAATATCTAAGGACTGGTATTGGCGGGTTCTGGAGGAAGTTCTCAAAATAATCCCAGGGATCAAGGGCTTCTCATATGAGGAACGATTGAAAACTCTTGGTCTATACTCAATAGAGTTTAGAAGGATCGGGGAATCTCATTGAAACTTACAGAATATTAAGAGGCCTGGATAGAGTGGATGTGGAGAAGATGTTTTCACTAGTAGGAGAGACTAGGACCTGAGGGCACAGACTCAGAGAGAAGGGACACCCTTTAGAACTGAGATGAGGAGGAATTTCTTCAACCAGAGGGTGGCGAATCTGCAGAACTTATGACCTCCATAGCCATCTGTACAGGTCAAGTCTTGAGTGTCTTTAAGACAGAGGTAGGTAGGTTCTTGATTAGTAAGGAGATCAAAGGTTATCGGGAGAAGACAGGAAAATGGCACTGGGAAACATATCAGCCCTAATCAAATGGAACAGCAGATTCGATGGGCTGAATGGCCTAATTCTGCTCCTATATCTTATTCTTTCAAGGCCACCACGTATGTCTTGGAACTTGAGATCTGTAACAACACTGTGGGTGCAGCTGCAACACATCGCCTGCTTGGTTCAAGAAGCCAGTTCACACCTACCTTCAAAATAAATTGGGGGTGGGCAATAAATGCTGGTCTTGCCAATATCACTCACATCCCATGAATAAAAGGAGGAAAGAAAACATGAAATACAAGGGGCTAGAAATCTGTTGTGCCTAACCTGTTGCGTGTCACATAATGGTATATGCAAATAAAGTACAAGTGTCATCTAGGAACCAGGTGACGAGCAGTCAGTAGTGTGAATTGTATTTACCAAAATGTGAATACACAGAAAAAATATTAATTATAGTCTTTGTATAAAGTGAACGTATTTATATTCTACCAATACTTGGCTGATTGAGTTTCTGGAAGGAAATCTGAACTGCAACAGGAATTTTTCTCGAGAAGTAGGGGGCTTGATTAACCTTTCTAACTTTTGTGTTTTTACTCATATTTATGTGGTACTTCCATGCAAGCTGATTGAAAGTACAAGAAAATGTATGTTCTTCATTAAAGCACTGGAGTAGCGAGGCTGGTGTGCATTTAAAAGAAAGATGGATCTGATAATTCATCTGTTATTCTCTAACAGTTAGAGTCATAGAGATGTACTGGACAGAAACAGACCCTTTGGTCCAACTCGTCCATGCCAACCAGATATCCTAAGTTAGTCCCATTTGCCAGCATTTGGCCCATATCCCTCGAAACCCTTCCTATTCATAAACCCATCCATGTGCCCTTTAAATGTTGCAACTGTAACAGACTCCATCACTTCCTCTGGTAGCTCATTTCATACACGCACTATGGTCTGCGTGAAAAAACTTGCCCTTTAGGTCCCTTTTTAAATCTTTCTCCTCTCACCTTAAACCTAGGCCTTCTACTTTTGAAGACTGTGGGGAAATGACCTTGTCTATTCACCCTGTCCATGCCCCTCATGATTTTATAAATCTCTATATAGTGACATTCACTAATGTCCATGAAGGAAGAAAACTGCCATCCTTACCTGTTCTGGCCTCCATGTAACTCCAGATGCACAACAATGTGGTTGATAATTAACTACCCTCTGGGCAATAAATGATGGCCTGGCAATGCCCTCTTCCTGGGAATGAATTAAAAAAACAAAACAATCTGTATACTACTATCAGTGTGCCCTGCCTTGCTGTATGTTAAAAGCCTTAACTAAATTGCTGAAATAGTTTTATTGCAAGCCTATTTAAAGAAACACTTCAGTAACTGGGTGCACATTACTTTTGTAAATAATTTAAGACCAATTTTAAAACATATCAAGGACTATGACAATTACTTAAGCAAACACGTGGAGAAACTGAAATGCACTTTAATAGATGGCCTGACTGACTTGTGAGAAAGGAAGGAACTCTTCATACACACATAACAAAACCGCAGAGAGGTTGATCCACTCAACAAATCTTGAATATAAATAAACAGAACATTCCCTTTACTGAACACACAAATTCTTTCCAGTGATTAACACTCTCATGTAATTTGAGGCCTTAGTTCAGTTTTGCGCTTACATTTGAGGATGATATTGCATCCCGGCATGAAACCAAGTCTCTTCTCGACTCCTTACTGTCTGGTACTGTATTTATAATGACCCATCATTCTAAGTATAAAGTGATTTCTGTTTTATGTACAGGTCATCTCAATTGTTTATCAAATTATTGCTATAGATTGGCTGCAATAATGGGTTGATATTTCACTGCTTGGACCATAGTTTAAATTTATAAGACTGAGAAATGCTATTTGTCTATTTGTCTATTTGTCTGACAGACTTGTACACGGAATGAGTTCAGCAGTCTCAGTTCAGGTGAAAGTGAGGACTGCAGATGCTGGAGATTAGAGTGGTGCTGGAAAAGCACAGCAGGTCAGGCAGTATCTGAGGAGCAGGAAAATCGATGTTTCAGGCAAAAGCCCTTCATCAGGAATGTTTCCTCAGTCTTCATCAGTCTCAGTTCAGGTCCCACTGAAGAAGGACGTACTTTAGAAAACTTCCTCTATTTCATCACCTTTTAATAATCTTGAAGGTACCACATGGTTGTCTGGGAAACAGAAAATTTACCACAGTATAAGTCAGAACCCTGGGGGATCTAAGATGGCAGTGATCTGAGAAGATCACACTGCAGAGCTTCGCATCGCAGCAGGAGCAGGACGGTCCTTTAACCCACCCAACCCAGGTCATCAGGATTTCTTGGGGTGTTAGAAAGATTGTGGAGCCCCAAGAAACATTTAAAAATTGACTCACCTGTATTTTCAGCTGTCCAGAAATGTCTAAAAAGGGGGGAGGAGCATATGAGGCCAGGCCTGCAGCAGGCTCAGAGCAGATTACTCTCCAGGACCTGGTGAACCAGCTCTCGAAATCTCGCAAGATGATGGGGAAACAGATTGAAGAAAAGCTGGCTCCAGTCTCTCTCATGCTGCCTGGAGAAGAGGACAAATGAGGTGGAGCACAGGGTCATAGTGATGGAAGCTGATGCCAGTTCATTCAAGGAAGAGATCCAAGCCCTGAAGATGCAGGTTCGTAATTTGCGTGACCAAGTGGATGATCTTGAAAACAGGGACAGGAGAAAAAACATTCAGATCATCAGTCTGCCTGAGGGTAAGGAAGGTGAGCGGCCTGCGGAATTTGTTGAAGATTGCCTTCCGAAATTCCTTGACTTAGAGACTGGCATGAGAGGATTGAAGATAGGGAGAACTCACCGGGTCGTAGCATGGAGGTTGGGTCTGCGTTAACGCCCTCGTCCTTTTCTGGTGCGGTTCCATTATTACTGGGATAAGGAGAGAGTCATGGAGGCTTCCAGATTCCAGGGGAAGGATCCAAAGGCCCTAATTTATGAGGGGTCTAAGATTGTGTTTTTTCAGGACTTTTCAGCGGTGGTGATTCAGAAACAAAAATCGAATGATGGTGTCAAGAGAAGATTGAAGGAGCTTGGGATTCAGTAGTCCCTGAGATATCCGGCAGTGCTTCGGATCACCTTAGATGGATCCATGCATCTCTTTGACACATCGGAGAAGGCAAGAGACTTTGTGCTGAAAATGTGTTGCTGGAAAAGTGCAGCAGGTCAGGCAGCATCCAAGGAGCAGGAGAATCGACATTTCGGGCATGAGCCCTTCTTCAGGAATGAGGAAAGTGTGTCCAGCAGGCTAAGATAAAAGGTTCCAACCACAAGGGATGAACTCAGATTTCTCCAGTTTCCTCATTTCCCCTCCCCCCACCTTGTCTCAGTCCCAACCCTTGAACTCAGCACCGCCTTCCTCATCTGCAATCTTCTTCCTGACCTCTCCGCCCCCACCCCCACTCTGGCCTATCACCCTCACCTTGACCTCCTTCTACCTATCGTATTTCTAATGCTCTTCCCCCAAGTCCCTCCTGCCTACCTTTTATCTTAGCCTGTTGGACACACTTTCCTCATTCCTGACGAAGGGATCATGCCCGAAACGTCGATTCTCCTGTTCCTTGGATGCTGCCTGACCTGCTGTGTTTTTCCAGCAACACATTTTCAGCTCTGATCTCCAGCATTTGCAGTCCTCACTTTCTCCTCCTAAGAGACTTTGTGGACAAACTAACCTAAGTTAAATAATTGTAGTATGTATAAATATTGTTGCTTGGGTATGCATTTATCATTCTGTAAAAGAAATGGAGGAAATCCGATTGGAGCTTTGTTTTTCCCCCTTTTTTTACCTCTATTGAAATAATTTGGTTCAAATTATGTCTGGCGGTGGTTAAGATGTACATTTTAAATTTCTAAGTTAGGACATACCAAAGGATGGGTGGGGTATTTATTCCCCTTTTTTTTAATAAAAGAATTTTTAAAATTCATATTGATATTCTACGGGGTGTTTATACTTTTTAGCTTGTGCTTGCGATGCGGCTCTAGTTGGGAGAAGTGAAAGTGGTTGAGATGGTTAGATGCCCATTTATGGGCAGTTCGGGACAGGTAGTTGCCCTCTCAAGGCAGGAGGGGTGAGTTTCCCTACTCAGCGCTATTGGTGCTTTATAGGTTGGTTTGTTTTCTGGTTTTTGTTGTTTGTTATTTTTAATAATTTTTTATGTTTGTTAAATGTAGTGGTTTTAGTTTATGTAGTTTTTATATTTGGTGGATCATGCGACACTAAGGCTCAGCAATTTGTGGTTTGGGTTTCTCCTCTCTGGAATTTAAATGTAATTGCAGAAGATTATTGCACCATTTAATGATTTGATTAAATGGTGTACCTGGAATATCAAGGGAAGTCACTCACTAATTAAGAGGAAGAAGGTACTCTTGAGTCTTAGAAAGGAGGTGGATATTGCTTTGTTACAGGAGACACATTTGGATGACAAGGAGCATCTGAAATTACAGCAGAATGGCCTTGACCGAGTTTATTTTTTATTATTTAATACCAGAAGTAGGGGAGTGGCTATATTTGTTAGGAAAATTCTCTCATTTAAATTGTTGGAATGTGTTAAAGACACATATGGGAGGTTTATAATTCTTAAAGCCTTGATAAATGGGGAAGAATATGGCATTTTAAATGTTTATTGTCCCCCAGCTCATCCTCTTAAATTCTTAGTAGATGCTTTTTCTAAACTGATAAGTCTCAAGTCTCGGCACATCATTAGAGGGGGAGATTTTAACTGCCTCATGGACCCCACAGTAGACAGGTTGCCTAAAGGTCCCTCGATACCCTCTGCACAAACTAAACAGTTATTGGGTTTGTGTGGGGAATTAGGATTGGTGGACGTCTGGAGGTGTCTCCACCCTACAGGTAGGGATTTCACATTTTTCTCCAATCCGCACAGATGTCACACGAGGATTGATTTTTTTCTGACCCCTGCGGTAACTTTGAATCTGGTGGCATCCTGTACGATTGGTAATATTGCCATCTCTGATCATGCTCCAGTGTACCTCATGGTTAAAATTAAGGATGTTACAGTGGATTCAAGGTACTGGCGAATGGACCCCTTTATTCTCATGGACAGCAAGTTTGTGGAGTATTTCTCTAAGGAATTTCAGGCATTCCTAGACATCAACATAGGCTCGGTTGATAGCTCATCTGTACTCTGGGAAACTGCCAAAGTTTATGCCAGAGGGTTAGTTATTTCATATTCCACAAGTAGGAAGCGGCAGAAGGGTGAGCAGCAATGTCTCCTTGAAGCACGGTTGAAGGCAGCTGAGAAGGCCTATTTTGACAGACCCTCGTTGGTCAAACTACAGAGGATTATGGCACTGCGGTCTGCATTAAATTCCGTGCTCACGCAGATGGCAAAGAAGGAGCTGGCTTTTACAAAGCAAAGGTTATATGAGCATGGTAACAAGCAGGCAAATACCAAATACTTAGCATACCTTGCCAGAAAGAGAAATGCCCCACAAACCATTACAGTGATTAGGGAAGGGTCTGGGAACCTAACATGTGATTCTAAAAAGATTAATGTGGCGTTCCAGAGATTCTAATCTAAGTTATATCAGTCTGAGAATTGTGAGGAGGGGCAGGCCAAAATGGAATCCTTTTCTAGAGATCTGAAGCTCCTGAGTGTGACTCCCGAACAACAGTCCTTTCTCAATGCCCCATTATCAAAGCAAGAAGTGCAGGAAGCTGTGAGGCAGCTTCAGAGTGGAAAGGTGCCCGGTCCTGATGGACTTCCCAGTGAATTCTATAAGGAATTTATAAGTATACTGTCAGGCCCGATGCTGAATATGTTTAATGATTCATACAGTATTGTTTGTCTCCCACCATCTCTGAAGAGGCCAATATTTCACTTATCCTTAAAATAGGGAAGCATCCGGAAGACTGTGCTTCATACATCTCGCTCTTAAATGTGGACTTTAAGATTCTCTCTAAGGCTCTTGTGTTAAGGCTGGAGACTGTGTTACCCTCTATTATTAAAGAGGATCAGATGGGCTTCATAAAGGGTCGCAGATCCTCCAATAACGTTAGGAGGCTGCTTAACATAATTCAAGCATGCCAACAGCAGTCAATACAGGGATTGGTGATTTCTTTAGATGCAGAGAAGGCATTTGACCGAATTGAGTGGCCGTACCTTTTCTATACTCTAGACCAGTTTGGTCTCGGCGAAATTTTCATAAGATGGATATCTTATGAAAAGGTTCTCTACAGTGTACCTCTCGCTGCAGTTCATTACCAACGGGGTACGATCAAGCAATTTTAATATTTCTAGGGGCAGCGGGCAGGGCTGTCCCCTTTCACCATTGCTTTTTATGTTGGTGATTGAACCGTTGGCAGAGGCCATTCATGGGGATCTCAATATATCAGCTCCAGAAGTGGGGTCAAAATTACATAAGATCTCGCTGTTTGCAGATGGTGATCTAATTTTCTTGACAAATCCAGCAGTCTCAGTGCCTTGCCTGATACAATGCATTCACGCGTTTGGCGCATTTTCAGGGTATAAGATTAATTTTGCTAAATCAGAGATATGCCTATGGGTGGTCTTACGAAAGAGTTGGCTCTTGAGAGTGACTATAGATTCCCATTTAGGTGGTCACGGGGGGTTTTGTGTATTTGGGCATATTCATTACTCCAGTTCTGATTGGCTGTTCAAAGCCAATTTTACTCAATTATTTGAAAAAATTAAACAAGATCTCCAAAAATGGGAGGCACTTCCAGTCTCATGGTTAGGTCAGAAAGCGCTTATTAAAATGAATATTCTCCCTTGTTTGTTATACCCTATATGGATGCTCCCCCTGATTTTCAGTTAACAAACACTCAGGAGATTGAACAGTTGGTTCAGCTCCTTTATCTGGCACCGTAAACAGCCCCGCATTAAATTAGCCAAACTGCAGTTGCCTCACAGATTGGGAGGAGTAGACCTTCCGGACATTAAAAATGACCAATTAAGCTCACTTTTGACCTATGTAAGTGATTGAGTTTGTGGGGACCCTCTTTCAATATGGCTAGATATCGAAGTCTCCCAGGCAAAGTACCCCCTTACCAGTTTGCTGTTTTTGAACAAGGTGAGGACAGTTAGGGAATATTGCCATAACCCAATAGTCATGAATACTGTTAAAGCATGGAGGGCAATTCGGCAGAGGGAAGGTAATATTGGCAAAACATCTTTGTTTACACCTTTAGTGGATATGCCGAGTTTTCAACCAGGTATGATAGATTCAGGATTTAAACGTTGGGCAGCTAGGGGTGTATCTTGCATGGGTGATTTATTTGAGGGAGATATAATGATGTCCTTCGATCAATTAGTACGGAAGTACGAGTTACCTAATAGAGACCGCTTTCGTTTTTTTGTTGTTCGGGATTTTATTCAAAAAGGACCACACTTTTGACTGATCCCTACAAATCTGACATAGAAAGAGGGGTACTAAGGGCTAAGAGTACACTCTCTGTCAATACTCTATATCATCAATTGGGGGGTGCCACTTCAGATGAGTCTGATCGACTCTGCAAGATGTGGGAAAGATAGCTGGGTGTTGAAGTTTCTTCAGAGGCATGGGAGGATATTTGGGAGAATGCAAGGAAGATATCAATTTGCAATAGGACCCATGCTTTCCAGTTGAAGATCCTCCATAGGGTCCACTTAGCCCCAGACCGTTTGTCAAAATTTAAGCCAGTGGTATCTTCAGCATGTCCCAAGTGCAAGGTCTGTACGGGTACTCTTACCCGTCTTTGATCTTGTGACAGGCTTCAAACATATTGGAGCGCTGTGGTGAGTGCAATGGAGAGGATTTTAGGTGTAGGGGTGGAGAAGGACCCTATTTCGCTCCTTTTGGGCCTACCCATTGTATTTCCTGCAGACTCGCATAAGGCAAAACTTTTCAATATTCTTACGTTCTGTGCAAGGAAGAATATCTTACTAGGTTGGATATCAGAAAACCCCCCAGGCCTGTTGGGTTGGCGGAAGATCGTTATGGAGCATATTCCCCTGGATTTTCTCACAAATATGATACACCACAAAACTGAGAATTTTTACAAGACATGGCAACCCGTTTTGAAATACCTGGACACAGATTTATCTGCCAGACTAACAAGGGCTTTTATATAGCCGTAACGATTGTGTTTCACGAGTCCAATATCGAGGGAGGAGGAACTGTGAATGTATGAGTGTTTTGTTTGGCTGGGCTGAGTTGTTACTATTTATTTGTTTGTTGTTAGGTATTTATTGAGTTAGTTAAATAGCTCGTTTAGGTTTTTAAAAATTTTATACTTCTCTATATATGTTTATACATTCGTATAGGAGGGTGGGTTGGGGAATTTTTTTATTATTTGGGTTTAGTTTTGTACTATTTTTGTACTGTTTTGAATTGCATTGTTTTGTATTTGTTGTAATATTAAAAAATCTATTTTTTCTTCATAAAAATATATTATAAAAAAAAGTCAGAACCTTTCTGAAGTTGCACTGATGAACTTTGTTACATCAAATTACAGAAAGCTTTACAATCCTCCCAAACTAACACCTAACTGTTGAAAATTACCACACTCACAAGAAGCAAAATAGAAGCACTCACCCTCAGCACACAATGCTTTGTAAAACAAGGAAATATGTTTTAAATGTAATTCTTATTATTTTGTAGATGGCCAATTTTCACAAGTAAAGATCTAATGAACAGCAATGAAAATAATGTCTAGATAAATGACTTCAATTGGTTGAAATACCTTGTTCTGTGAACTCAACCATTCTATCTTGTATGTCCATCTGAAATAATTTGTAACCTTTAAACATCTCACCTGACAGCAGTCCCTCAGTATAACACTAGATTGTCAACTTAGATTAATGTGTTTGAATCTCTGAAGTGGGACTTGAACTCCCAACTTTCAGGCTCAAATATGAAAGCCTTCCCACTTAGTCAAAGCTAACAAGTAAAAGAAGCAACCCTCTGTGACAGGAGAAAAATAAACTTGTTTATGCAGAGAGTTGTTAGAATCTGGAACATTCTTCCTGAGAGTTTGGTGAAAGCAGATTCAATCACCCTTTTCAAAAGAGAATTGGGCAATTATCTGAAAAAAAAACAGGGCTACAGGGAAAAGGCAGGTTAATGGGACTGACTAAGTTGCTCTTGCCGAGAGCCTGCATGACACAATGGGATGAATGGTTTCTTCCTGTGATTCGTTGATTCTAACTTGAAAGGTGGCACTAAGCATAGTCCAGTAAGCAATGCCTTTATCCGGCTTGGCAAGTGTCAAATATTATGGGTGTAATAATCACTCATTTTAGTGCACAAAAAACTGTTTTGATTTACATTACAGTTAAAATCATATAAAGGAAACTTGTTTATGATCAATATCATTGATACCATTACCCAAAATGAACTTTTCTGCAGTAAGTAAACAGTCTGATCCTTTCAATTTCAGCTATGCATTAATTCTGTTCTCCTTCATGTGTACACTGTCTGAAGTCAGTATCCTATCTGCAGTGATTTACTATTGCCTTTCATTGTGCACAATTCCCTTTCTTAAGCTCGGGTGCTTGTTGTATTGACACTACAGCAAGGTTTTCTAATGGCTTCTGCAGGACTTATTCACGGAGTAAAATGACTAACACAAATTTTTTTTCTTGCCTGTTGCAGATAAATGTCCGATCTCCGCACAGTACCAATATGAGAAGTGAAGGGACCAGCACTCATCACTGACCTCCAAAAGGCAAAAACAGCAAGTGATTGTACTGTGCTGTGTGAAAAAAGTTATAACTACTTTTCTCCTATTTCAGGATCAGTCCCAATCTTTGGCCTCTCAGCTGAAAATAGTTGGGAGCCCTCCTCACGTTCCAGGCAAGCTGCTGCACGAAAGCCGCATATCTGGAATGATTACCATAGCATCTGGCTTTGGCTGAGAATAACAACAGCTATTATTAAATGCATAAGTCGACTGGAAGGACCTCACTTCAACTCCCAGCAATTTATACAAAGAGAAAAAGAGAGATTCCTTTTTTACTCTGCACTGCAGTTATGCTAGAAATCATTGGTCGAAAATTGAGGTTGTATTTTAGATGGAGTTGTTCAAATCTTTTGGAAATCTTCTAATTGGGGTTAATTATGGTGTGCATTCACAATGCAATCAGACGAACCAGTTTCCCAGTGAATGGGGTATAACAACCGAACACTTATTCAATTCCATTCATTGGTTGTATTCGCACAGTGGTGGTTATACCCGAAATTACGGAATTTGATATGAAATGTTTTACATGTCTGTCATTCATTTCATTTGTCCTGTTAGTGATTTGCTGGTTGTCATAAATGCTCAATTAAGACCTAACATGTTCTCTTTGCGTGAAACAAATGTGTACCTAAACATGTTCATTCAACCCTAAAACAGGATGGAGGCCATCCATAATGCTGACCAATTACTTCACACACTCCTTAAATGGGATCCTTTCCACTGAGTTTATGGGTTTCCGTGAACTGTTGAAATCTTGGCTCCTTTTTTACTGGCATTAAAGTTGGATCATCAGTGTTTTCTGGAACTACAGATGACAGAACAATTATGCATGGTGTGCATGTCATAATGTTCATGATCCAATCCAGCCAGTTGAGTTTCCCCTATCACACAATTAGATCATGGTTGATCTATACCTCAACTCCCAGTGTACCTCTTGATAATTTTAATTCTCAAAAACATCTAACTTGAACATTTCATTGGCACAACATCCAGAATCCTTTGGGGAATGTGAGTTCCATATTTTCATGTTTGAGTGAAAAAAACTCCCTGATTTCATTCCTGAATTTTTTTTACTCATAACAAATGCTGCAACATCCATGAAAAGCTATGTTTCCCCGTGCAATGTTTTCTCTCAATAGTAGTCAGAAGCTTACAAGTTCACAAATGAACCTTCACAGGTTCAATAAATGAAAACAAAATAAGAAAGCCCTGATGATCACCACTGAAAGAAAACCAAAAGCCAACATTCCGATAGACCTTTTCAAGGCCACCAGACATCTCAAAGCTATTTATAACCAATGAAGTATTTTTGATGTTTAGTCACTGTTGTAAAACAGGACACATGGAGTCAATGGATACACAACAAACTAGCGCACACTTCAAAGTGCTAATGGTGCAGATATAATTGGCCCAATGGCTTCCTAATGCAGTGCAACATGAGAGTTTGTGAGATGATCTGATTCAGTGATGTGACTGAGGGGTAATGATTCTGAGACATCAGGGATAACTGCTATTAACTGTATATCAATACTGTTTCCTGTGTTGTCTCCCTAAATCGGAAAACTTCAGCTTTATTTAATCTCATCAATGAGGCGTGGGAATAGGGCTCCTGAGCCAGAGCCCATCCGCTCCAACCAGTTTCTCCCCCTTTTCTCTCTGTACCTTTACTTGCCTCTTGTCCTGAGCTCACAAAGCATTGGTGGCGGCAGGAACCCAGTGTGCAGACCTCGGCTGTGGAGGAGACTGGGTCCTTACTTTTCTGGGGTGAGCAAATGCCCTGACATCGGAGTAGGCAACTGCTCCATCGGTGGTGGCGGCTTTGGCGAGGTAGGCACCGCAGTGAAAGATGCTGCCTGAGGACTGGTGACTTCAGCGTTGGTGGTCTGGTGTGGACAGTGGCCAAGTGAAGTGGTGGAGGAGGAGGAGGAATGGCAGTGCAGGTCTTGTTGATGGTGATGAGCTGGATCAGGACTGACGGACTCTCTTTAAGCTACATCTTTCATTTTTATCCTTATTATTCAAAACGGTGCCAAATCATGATGACAAATGATAGTTTTCCACCATTTATAGTATTGTTACTGTAAAATATACCTGGCAGTAATCCATTCATTCAATTTCTTCCTTTCTCATCATCATAAGGTCCAGCAGAAATGCATCCCTTCCTTTCCTTATTTATCTGTATTCATTTCTGGGTATAGATTTCAATATTTATTTTCTTCCACGAGTACTTTAGTGACGCCCTCTCAAATGCTGCATCCAGTAAGGATCCCATTCCTTTCTTCCCGTTCCTCCATTTCCTTCTCACCTATTCGGATGATGCAACATTTCATATCAGCATTAACGAAAAAGGAAAATATTGTAGGTGCCCAAGGTCTGAAATAAAAGGAGAAATCATTGGAAAACATAGGAGCTCAGGCAGCATCTGGGGCAAGAGAAAATTAATGTTTTGAACTGAATAACTCAGTGTTTGGTTTGAAGTTGCAAAGAAGCATTAGCTCAAAATGTTAACTCTGTATCTCCCTCCACAGATGCTGCCAGACCTGCTGAGTTTTTCCAGTAATTTCTGTTTTTGCTTTTGTACCAGAACTTCTGACATGTCCTCCTTTTTCGGCTGTTGAGAACGCCCCCACTACCATGATTAATAGTGGGCCTTGACTATCTTTGACCTAGTTCCTGCACTTCCGCCATCAACAGTCCCCCTTCCCTTTCACAATCGAGCTAATGTTCCCCTCGCCGTCACCTTCCATTCCAACAACATCTATATTCAACAGATCATTTTATGTCACTTCCAGCACAATGTCACTATTAAACACATCTTCCCACCCCTTTGTCAGCATTTTGAAGGGGCCATTCCTTCCACATCACTCTGGTCCACTCCTCTGTGTCTCCTAACAACTTGTTGCTTTCCCACAGTATCTTTCCATGAAATGAAAGTAGGTGTAACATTTATCCTTTTACCTCCCCTATCCTCACCGCCACCTCCCCCCTTCCCCCCCCACACCCCCCCCACACACTACCACCCTCAGGCCTCAAGTATTCCTTCCACGTAAAGCAATGATTTACATGTACCTCTTTACTGTTCACAATGTTGTCTGCTCTACAATGGGAAGACCAAATACACAAGTGAGTTTTTGCTTTGCAGAGGAGCAGTGTGTAAGCTAAGCTTCCAGTGGTGTGTCATTTTACTTCTGCGCCTTGCTGTCATGTTAATGTCTCCACCTCGTCCTGATGCTCCCAGTTAGCATTGAGCAAACACAGTGGCCAGGGTGTCAATGCTTGCCCCCAAATGATTCATGGGAAAGATTTTCATTACTGATTGGTCATTCTTTCAATGTCCTGATTGTTCATAAAGTTCAGCCATGGGAAATATAGGGTTACTGGGGCGGGGGAAGGGGGGGATGGTGAACCTGGGTGGGATGAGGTTCAGACAGTCTGTGTCGACTTGTTGGGCCAAATGGCCTATTTCCAGATTGTAGGGCTTATGGACTTACCCAACAAACATCTCCCCACCGACTCAACAACTTCCCCATGCCTATCTACCCACTCTTACCCTAAATTGCGAAATTAAAATGGGGTTACAATGGGAAAATGTTTGGGAACTACTCATCTATTGCATACCTTCTGATTCTGCCACTTGCCTCAAAAGATGTGCAGCAGATGACCTTGATCAGATGGGCCGATGGGCCAAGGACTGGCAGATGGAGTTTAATTTATATAAATGTGAAGTGTTGCATTTTGGTAAGACAAATCAGGGCAGGAATTATACAGTTAATGGTAAGGCCTTGGGGAGTATTGCTGAACAAAGAGACCTAATGGTACAGATGCGTGATTCCTCAAAAGTGGGATTACAGGTAGACAGGATAGTGAAGAAGGCATTTGGTATGCTTGCCTTCATTGGTGAGTACATTGAGTATAGAAGTTGGAACATCATGTTGTGGCTGTACAGGACATTGTTCAGACTACTTTTGGAATGCTGCATTCAGCTCTGATCTCTCTGCTATCGGAAAGACCTTGTTAAACTTGAAAGGGTTTCGAAACGATATTGTTGGGATAGGGATCTTTGGGTAATTGGAGGGTTTGACTTGGGGGATGAGAGGCTGAATAGGCTGGGGCTATTTTCCCCGAGAGCATTGGAGGCAGACGGGTAACATTATAGAAGTTTATAAAATGATGAGGGGCATGAATAGAGCGAATAGCCAAGGATTTTTCCGAAGGTAGAGGAGTCCAAAACCAGAGGGCATAGGTTTAAAAGGTGAGAGTGGAAAGATTTAAAAGGTACCTGAGGAGCATCGTGCTCATGCAGACAATGGTGCGTGTTTGGGCTGAGCTACCAGGGGAGGTGATGGCGGCTGGACCAATTACAACATTTAAAAGGCATCAGGATGGGTAAATGGATGGGAAAGGTTTCAAGGGATATGGGCCAAGTATCAGCATATGGGACTAGGCTAGATTGGGATGTCTGGTCATCACGGACAAGTTGGACTGAGGGGTCTGTTTCCATGCTGTATAACTCTTTTGGCTAATCGCTACCATCTTTTTGTAAGTAGTGCCATTAAAAAGGTTCCTTTTGAGAAAAGCATATCTGGACTAAGATGTCCATCAGAAGTGCACAGATGGTAATAACCAGCATGAGCCTGTCCATGAACAGCAAATTCATGAACACAAGTTGCTGGAAAATCTCAGCAGGTCTGGCAGTTCTGAACAAGGGGCACTGGACCCAAAATGTTAACTCTGATTTTTCTCTGCAGATGCTGTCAGACTTGCTCAGCTTTTCTAACAATTTCTCTTTTTTGTTTCAGATTTCCAGCATCTGCAGTTCTTTCAGTTTTTTTTTTGTCCAGCAAATTCATTGTGTCCAAAACTTCCTCTTTCATGGGTGAACATCTGAGCACCACACTGGGATGTGGCTTTGTGAACATCAGTCAAACATGTTTTCAAAAGAATGCCATAGAAGTTACTACATTCGCTGAATGAGCAGATGAGAACATAATATGAGAACATAAGAACCAGCAGCAGGTATAGGGCATCTGACCTTTTGAGCCTGCTGATCTTTTCATGGTCTCAGCACCTCTTACCCACCCTCTCACTGTAACCCTTAGTTCCTTTACTGTTTAAAAAAGTAACTATCTTAGTTTTAAAAACATTTACTGAGGAAGCCTCAACTACTTCACTGGGCAGGGAATTCCATACATTCACAACCCTCTGGGTGAAGACGTTCCTTCTCAGTTCCTCCTAATTTTGAGGCTTTGCCTTCTTGTCCTAGTTTCACCTGCCAGTGGAAACATCCTCTCCACCTCGATTCCCTTCATAACTGTATATGTTTCTATAAAGATCCCTCCTCATTCTTCTAAATTCCAAAGAATGTAATCCCAGTCTACTCA
The DNA here is from genome assembly GCF_047496795.1 of Chiloscyllium punctatum. Taxonomy (NCBI): domain Eukaryota; kingdom Metazoa; phylum Chordata; class Chondrichthyes; order Orectolobiformes; family Hemiscylliidae; genus Chiloscyllium; species Chiloscyllium punctatum. Next base: position 74,503,648 of record NC_092744.1, on the reverse strand, counting down.
TGTCTCCTCATAAACAACCCTCACAACTCCAGAAATAACCTAATGAACCTCCTTTGCACCCCCTTGACTGCCAGTACATCCTTTCTCAAGTAAGGAGACCAAAACTGCACACAGTACTCCAGGTGTGGCCTCACCAGCATCCTATACAGCTGTAACATGACCTATCGACTTTTAAAGTTAACTCATTTAGCAATGAAGGACAAAATTCCATTTGCTTTTTAAATTACCTGTTGCACCCGCAGACCAACCTTCTGCGAGTCATGTGTAAGGACACCCAGGTCCTTCTGCACCTAAGACACAGGAACAGAAATTATGCCATTCTGCCCTTTGAGTCTGCTGCGCAATTCAGTCTATGCTGTTAGTTTTCTCAACCCCATTCTCCCACTTTCATAAAACTGTAAGAAATTACAGCATGCTGTAATTTTTTTTTTACCATTCAAATTATAGTCCTTTTTACTGTTGTCTAGATTAGAGTGGTTCTGGAAAAGCACAACAAATCAGGCAGCATCCGAGGAGCAGGAAAATCGATGTTTCGGGCAAAAGCCCTTCATCAAGAATGGGCCATACCTGATGAAGGGCTTTTGCCCGAAACGTCGATTTTCCTGCTCCTCAGATGCTGCGTGACCTGCTATGCTTTTCCAGCACCACTCTAATCTAGACTCTGATTTCCAGCATCGGCAGTCCTCAGTTTTGCCTTTTTACTGTTAGTTCGACCAAAATGTATGACTTCACATCTATTAATATTGTATTCCATCTGCCAGACCTTTGGCCACTCACTTAAACTATCTATGTCCCTCTGCAAAGTTTCACAGTCCTCTGCACACTTTGCCCTACCACTCATCTTAGTGTTATCCTCAAACTTTGACACACTACATGTGGTCCCCAACTCCAGATAATCGATGTAAATTGTGAATAATTGCAGTCGCAACACTGATCCCGGAGACACATCACTAGTCACTGATCATCAATTAGGAAAGCACTCATTTATTCCCACTCTTTGCTTCCTAATAGTTAACCAATCCTCTATCCATGCTAATACATTACCCATGACTATATGTATCTTTATCTTATCCAGCAGCTTTTTGTACGGCACTTTGTCAATTGCCTTTTGGAAATCTAGATACACCACATCTACTGGGTCCCCACCGCGCTTGTAACGTCTTCATAGAATTCCAGTAGATTAGTTAGATTAAATGCATCTCATCTAAAAGATGGCATCTCTTATGGTACAGCTGTTCCTCAATTATAACAGGGGATTACAACAGGGAAGCTCTTCCTAGTATCTTGGTTAATATTTGTCTCTGGAAACCAAACTATCTGGTTATTATTATATACAGTTCTTTGTGAGACACCGGTGTGTACAAAGTAGCTGTGCATTCACCGCATTATAACATCAACTACACTTCTATGTACTTCATTGGATGCAAATATTTGTGAGGTCTTGAGGATTTAAAAGTCACTACGTTAACACAAGTACTTAATTTTCTGTTGCGAAGGAGTAATGCAATTTAGCAATTGTACACATTACTGTTTCAAATCAAATAGAACCTTTCAGAGAAGTCTTGCTTGTGGAAGGGAAGAGGTTAACATTACAAAAGTGAAAAGCAAACAACTTTTGCTCCTTTGTATGGGACCCATGTGCATATAGTTGTTGAGAGTAACTAATTGCTGCATAAAATGTTTTGTAGGTTAGTTGTAGTGAAGAAACAAAACTGTACTATTACATCTTCTTTACATCAGGTATCATGAAGATTGTGTCCAAAGAACTAATATTGAAAGGTGTTCTCCTGGCATAGACAAGAGAACTTACTACAGAATCAGCTCCATCCCTGACATAAATGTCCTTTGAGTAAATCTTCCAGAAGTCTACCTTAGGAATTCATCAGCACTTTATTTGCTGCATGGCGCACAGGATCCTTATTAAAATTTCATGAGTTAAAAAGTTGCTGCTATAAACTATTACTTTGAATTTAAGATCAGGACATCGATCCTAGAAAAATTGAAATTTAAAAATAATCCTTTGGCATCAAGAGGTGGAGTTGAAGGGAGCCATCATGGACCATAAAGAATAAAACAGCAAATGCAGCAACAGAACGTGAGCTAGTTTTAAGCAAAAGCAACGGAGTTACGTTATTTACAAGCAGTCCAAACCTGGAAGGTGACTTGTCTCCAGCTGATAAGAATGAGATTTCCCTGCCTCAGTAATGGCAATGAAATTAAACTTTACATTAATAAAAAGCCTTTAGAATTATGAAATAAATAGAAACATTTGCTTAAATCATTAGGAATACTCATATTTCCATTTTAACTCTTCCACTTCTGCTTTATTATTTTACTCATTCCTCATTTGCTTAATTACCCCATCCTCCATCTCTCTCAGTCTTCCCTATCTTTCCCCTACCATGACTGTTTCTCTTCTCACATTCTTTTCACTGTCTCTTCTCACCCTGAACAACAACAGCAATTTAGATTTATATAGCACCTTTAAACTTAAAGCATCTTAACGGAGCATTGTCAAGCAAAGTTGGATACTGAATAACAAGGTGTTTTGAGGACAGAAGACCAAAATCCCATTCAAAGAGTTAAGCTTGAAGAAGTGCCCTAAGTGGGGCAGAGAGGCAATGAGATGCAGAAAGGAAATTCCAGAGCTTGGGGCCTAGTCATTTGAAGACTATCAAAGATTGCGAGGTTAAAAATCAGGGATGTGCTATTCTCATTGTTTCTCACTCGATTGTGTCACTCTTTTCTCACCATCTTCCCATAGCTTGGAGATTATCTTTTCCTGTCACTTGAAGTTTTAGATGAAGTTTAAATTCTGCTCTGAGCATGTCGACAATTAGCACAATTAGCAAGTGTAACAGACAAAAAAACATGTTTGCAGATTAAAGGGAGCTCTATTCCACAGTCAGACCTACTCCACAGCTACATCTGCTGGAAATTAAACTCTTCAAACAATGATTAACCTTCTGGAAAAGATCCATGTGGTTTCCATGAAAAATACAATTGAAGCACCACACAATCATCTCATTTTCATTTTAGAAAAGCCCACAAATAAAGATATTTATACTTGCAAAGTAAACATTCCACTTTAAATAACAGCAATATGGAGTTAAGTAGAAGAATAGAACATAGCACTTAACAGCTTTTATCAAATTACATGCGTGATTGCCTGTGTTGAAATGAGAACTACTGGATAGGCAGGCTACATGGGATGATGTTTGACAGCACATCACAACACTGGCCTTAGGATGCTTGCCACTTAACCACAATTTAATCACTTTTTCTTCCAATCTTTTGCTGTGAAAATCCATATTTTATCTCAAATTGCAGTCAGCCAGCAAGCATCAGTAAGTTTCTCTATTGCTGTCTTTAAATGACTGAAAAAAGGATCAATTAAGAACTGAACGTTATAATATCACGGCAGAGTGTCATCCACCAATACTGGACTATCTGCAGCACAGCATCGTAATAGTCCACACAACTAATTTATAACATGATGGTTTTGAGTCCTGTGTGTAAAGAATTAAATAATAAAACAATTACTGAAGAATAAATAAAAACATTGCCATACAATAATGACACCAGCAGTGACTAATTGTTGCATTTATCATCAAGCTGAAGTTTTGACATTGGACAGTGAATGGTAAAAACAAATCCCAGTGTAAAGACCTTTACACATACAAATGCCTTTCAGCATCATGGATAACCTTACAAGTTATTAAAACCATGAAATTTATAGAGACAAAACTATCAAGGGCTGTACAACAATACTCTCCCAGTCTCTTTAATGATTCGAGTAAGTGTACACAAAAGATTTCTATGAAGTTTCAACTGAGAGTAGGAGATTTAGATAGCACTGTTTTTGGTTGTTCGGTTAATTTAATTGCTTGAAAGTTAATGTAAGTTTATTTAGTTGCACGCTCATTTTAATCAAACTGTAATATTTTGCAAATCAGAATGCACCTAATCAACATGATAATCATGTTATGAAATTTGTAATGCTCTTTTGTTCCAAACCCCAATTTCTGAAAATGGGATCCAGATCTCCTCTTCGAAATTGACTTGCAAGATGTGTTTTTTTCCCCCAGGGTTGTTGTATCCTCTTTAAATGGTTGTGTCCAATATATTGATGTTCTGCACAACACTTGTTATGTATTCATTGTCTAAAATTGAGACCAAAGCCACAAATCATTTTATGCATTCTATTCTAATTGTGAAATGTACAGCTTGGGAAATGACTATCAGCAGAAGGGGTAACATACAACAATCAATTCAGAGTCAGGGGCAGGCTAGACAGAGCCACTTCAAATTCATCTCATTACTGCATTTTGATTATTACCAGAGAGAGAATACGATGATTTAGTTGGTTAGATTTTCCCACTGGCAATAAGAATGGGCCTCTTGTACATTAACAGTATGACTTACCTTCAAAGCACCTGGTCTGACATTTAAACCCCATTTTGTTTTTGTATGCCATCGATTTCAACCAGTAAAAGTGTCTAATATTGCATTCCCAATTTTGGCACATGGCATTCGCTTGTAAGACTCTAACTTAAAGACCGTCTTTAAATCCAGTGTAGACTGGGTATAACACTGTGACAGAAGTTGAAAGACTGGTTGACAGCAATAGCTTTATCACAGAATATTGTTAACAGAACTAATTTTGACTTTTAAAAAATATTTACCTTCAAGACTGTGATTTTGTCGTTGACTTTTCAATCCACAAACTAATAATATCATACTGGTTACTTAACATATAAACAATCACTAATTTGATAGGCTACCTCATTGGTAGCACAAGCACTGCTAGGCACGATAAGTGACACATGTGCAGCATAGCAAGCTCCTTTGAGAAAGACTTATTAGTCATAATATTTAGTCATAGTGGTAGCTCTATCCTACATTGACTCAATTCAGTACCTGCCAACATGGAGATCAAGAGATGAGAAAGGGAGTGTACATCCCCCACATTGATGAGCATGAATATATATATAAAAGATTGAAACATTAGTTCACAGAAAAGCACAGAGAACCACTGCTGACTTGTGACTAATATTCCACACAATTCAAAGCTTATTACTCTGATGGATAGAGACATCACTATTTCACATCCAAACATTAGCACTGCCAAAAACATGAATTCATAAATTTGGGATGATCCACTTAGACGTGAATGGAACATTGGCTTTACATTACTTGATAGCGTGTACTATATCAATAATTTTAATTTGATAAGGTGTTACTGATGAAGGAAATTATTTGGCCCATCCAGTTCATCCTTCCAAAAGGAATTTACAGTGATCACAACCAATTGTTATGCTGCGCAGCATTGCACAAACTAATCCAGATTATTTAGAAAATCGTGTTTAGGTTATTCTAGGTTTGTTTTAATACAAAATAAGTTTGTTTTATTATTTACACTTGCATTTTTAAATAACCATGGAATTTCATTTTTGGAAAATTAACTCAGTTTATTGCAGTTTTACCATCTACCAGATGCTGGTTCCCTGCAAGCCTGATAAGCTTATTCCCATTACTGTACCATACATCACAATCTTATCTACTATAGAGAGATCAAGCTATAAGTCTGTAAATTCAATGAGTTGTTTCTGTACAGTGTTAAAAATCACACAACACCAGGTTATAGTCCAACAGGTTTAATTGGAAGCACAAGCTTTCGGAGCGCTGCTCCTTCTTCAGGTGGTTGATGAAGGAGTGTCGCTCCGAAAGCTAGTGCTTCCAATTAAACCTGTTGGATTATAACCTGGTGTTGTGTGATTTTAAAATTTGTACATCCCAGTCCAACACTGGCATTGCCAAATCATTTCTGTACAGTGACTGGACATCTTAGTAATTAAATATTCCAAACTTTTATTGTAACTTTGTCAAAATGGTAGATCTTTTTTCGCAAGATTTTCTGAAATGTAGTTATTTGGAATAGTTTTAATATACTGTTTTTTATGTAATGGAAGTTGATTTATTTATGTAGCTGGAGAACGTGTTTGTACAACTTGTTTTAGAATACTGTAGAATAAACAGTAAATGTAGCAGAGATGTCTTATTTTTGCATCATAATGCTGTGGAAACTAGAATGATCACCCACAGAGAGGTGTGCCCAAGGCTTCAACTTGGCTTTGACATAGCAATGATACATGCATGTGATCTTCATGTACAACACATAATGAATATCTTTTGTCCCAGAGCATTCCCAGATGATTAACTCTGTTTTTGAAGTGTGGTTATTGTTATATTTTGGAATATGGAAAACAATTTCTGCAGAATCAGAACATTAAGCGAGATGAATGATCAACTAATCCTTTTGTAGCATTGCTCACTAGATTACCATTTGCTGAATCAAAGAATTCCAAGACATTGATGAGGCCACTTTTTGAATGCTTCATACAATTCTGGTCACCTTGCTAAGGAAGGATGTTGTTAAACTAGAAAAGGTGCAGAAAAAATTTACTAGGATGTTACCGGGACTGGAGGATTTGAGATTTAAGGAGGAGTTGGATAGACTGGGATTTTGTTCTTCCTGGAGCAGTGGAGGCTGAGGGTGACCTTATGGAGGTTTATAAAAATCATGAGGAGATTAGATAAGATGAATATCCCCAGGTCTTTTCCAAGGGTAGGGGAGTACAAAACTAGAGGGCATATTTTTAAGGTGAGAGGGAAAAGATTTAAAAGAGACCTAAGGGGCAACCTCTTCACACAGAGGGTTCGGTGTGTATGGAATTAGCTTCCAGAGGAAGTGGTGGAGGAAGGTACAATTACAATATTTAAAAGGCATTTGGAAGGAATGTTATTAGGAAGGGTTTAGAGGGATATGGGCCAAATGCAGGCAAATGGGACTAGTTCAGTTTAGGATACCTCGTCAGCATGGATGAGTTAGATTGAAGGGTCTGCTTCCATGCTATATGACTCTGACTCTAAATCATTCCATATGATCTTATGCATCCACTTAGAGGTGAATGGAACATTGGTTTTACATCCTTTTTGAAGTATTAACAGTGCTATGTACTCTCACCACTGTACTAAAGAATCAGTAATATGTAAGATGCTGAAATCCTGGGATTGAAACATAGAAGAATTATAGAAGCCCTAATTGCAGAAAGAGACCATTTGGCCTATCAATGCCACAATGACCCTCAGACTAGTAAGCCACCCAGACCAAGTCCACCTTACGCCATGATTCCACATTTACGATGGCTAATCCACCAAGCCTACATATCTCTGGCGACAATGAGGTAATTCCAGGGCAATTTAGCATGGCTAATCTACCTAACCTGTGGATCTTTGGCCAGTGGGAGGAAATCACAGAACCCAGAAGAAACTGATACAGACACAGGGAGAATGTGAAAACTCCACACAGTGTCACCCGAGACTGGAATCAAACACAGGACCGTTGCATTGTGAGGCAACAGTGCTTGCTACTGAGCCACACAGCTGCAACTTCGTGGATGGAACTTGGATCTGCACAATTCTAACTCAAAAGCAAGATGTTCTTCACAAAGTCAACATGAAAGAGTTACAATAATCTATTATTAAATATTTTATGTTAGCAGGGGATAAAGTTCTGTTTATTTGTCCCAGAGATATAAGCACTGTTGGCTAGGCTAGCATTTATTGCTCATCTCTTAAAATTATCTTTTAAAATTATGTTATCACTCATTTTGAAAATATTGATGCTTTGGTCTCAGGATAGTGATTGTGACTAGGTCGAATTTCTGACTCCACTGAATTACTGAATTCAGTAGTTATTGAGTTGAGAGGAGCTGAAAAGTGGGTCGGAGGAGGACCTGTTCCTCGTCCCACTGATCGTGATGACTTAGAGAACAATCAAATATCAATATTATTGACAATATTACTAGCACAGGTTCATTGATCTCTTGTCAGTTCCCCATTGCAAAATAAATGGTAGAAACTTCTAGAGGAGAAATCCAAAATTTATTTCCAAGTTTGTTTTAGAAGAGCAGAAATTCAGTTTTAACACAGGCATTGTGCCGGAGTTTTTTTTCCTTGCCTCTCACTCAGTGTGGAAATCAGCCAAGGACAAATTTAAATAAAAGCAATATGTATTTCTGACAATCACTATAACTTCTAAATAAATCACCTTTCAAATAATTTCCCCCAAAGTTAAGTCAGAACCAATACCTAAGTGTTATTATTACTTGAAGAACAAATACTTAATGAGGAAATAGATACCACCTCAAATACCAGTCCAATGTGGAATAGGCAGTTGTCCATCAGGTGGTAGTTCCATCTGCACATTGTAGCAAAATAGTACAGTGGTTCATTAAATTCTAAAATGGTAAGTCAATTAGGTATTAGGAAAACACAGGTTACAATATTAATGCATTTTTAATGGCTCGGTTTTCATAACGTGTTAGTCATATTTTGCAAGACATGCCATAAATGCCAGGTAATGGGAAAATCCCAAACATTCATGAAAACTGCACCTTTAATTCTGATACCAGCTTTTCAAGAATTTAAGCAGCATCTTACCTAATTGTGAAGAATCCCTACCTATGATCAGTTCCTTTTAATGAAGCAGTGCCTCTGGAAAAAAATTGAAAATGCTAATAGAACACTTCAAATGTTACTTTGCAAATGTTCAAAGAAATTAGAACTATTTTGGAAATACTATAATTCACATATTCTGCTTATCACACAAATTTGTAAGATATATTGAAAATGTGACATCAAACATTGAAGACCAGGACTAGGGCTTATTGTCAGGAATGTTCTAATGATTGGGATAAAAGCACTCCTTTGTTACTGTTTGCCATTAAGGATGCACCGAATCAGTCCACAGGATTCTGTGGTTTTGAATGATAAAGATATGAGGTGGGAGGACCATTAAAGTTAAAGAAATATTGAAAAAGCAAAGCTTGGTGACTATATTGCCTGGCAATGTTTTGCAATTCAAAGAGATACTAACTAAACCATGTGAATTGGCACAGAACTATTTGAAGAGGGCTTAACAACAATGAAAACTAGAGCAGCTAAAAAAGGTCAACGTTTGGAATTTTGTTGTTGGAGATGAAGTGTTAGTGTTGCTACCAGTCTCTGTGGAACCAATTAAAGCAAGGTGCCCTGAACGTTATCAAACCAAAAAGAATCAATATAATGAATACTCTAGACAAGAAGAAAGTTCAGTAAGTGTGTCATGTTAACAAGTGAAAGATGTTATCACAGGATGACAGCCAGAAGTAAAGTGTACTTACAGTAGTTAAATCAAAACCTCAGAATAATTGGAGAATGAATCATAGGTTTAAAATTCAAACGCCAATCTTCCAGCTCTCAGGCTGCATTATATAGAGGTGTTTAAAATGATATTTTATATTCCAGAAAATTACCAAATTGACTTATAAAGGCTATTGCAGAATCATAATAGTGAAAAAGCCAGGATAAACATCCCTGGCTGCTCATGATATTAATTTAGTTGATCCATCATCTATGAAGCAATAGCTTTATAGACTCAAAGGAATTAGCTCAAACAAAAGACAGGAGCGAGCTCATGGTAGTCAATTACATTATTGAATGAGTCATGGTAGCTGGAGCTCACCTATTATGATGGTGCCAAAACCTGATGGGTCACAGAGATTCTATGTTGGTTATCATAAAGTCAATGCAATGACAAAAATTGTCTCACATCTTATCTCAACATTGAGGACCACATTGATATTTGATGTTGAATTTGATATACATGATATGCCACCAAAATCAACATGCTAAATTGGCAAGTTCCATTGACTGCCAGAACTAAAGAAATATCAGCTTTTGTAATACTAGATAGAATTCCAGTGCAAAGTCATAATGTTTGGAATGAAAAATGCATCAGCAACATTCCCACAACTGACCAATAAAGTAATTAAAGAACTATGCAACCATGTGGATTATGTTAACAACTAGGTTGTTTTCAGCCAAATCTGTTAAGAACATTTTCAGCACTCAAGTGAACTGTTAGATTGCCTCTTTGTCGACTGTCTGCTTATAAATCAGGCTAAGCATTCATTTGTCAAAGCAAAAGGGACTTATTTGGGCTACACTCTGGGCCAAGGCCAAGTAGTACCTAATGAATTGAAAGAGAGGGTTATTTGGATTTTCCTGTGTCCAGGATGAATCTTGAAATTTTGCAATATGTTGGCATGAGTGTATTTTTTCAGAAATTTATTCTGAACTTCGGCACTGTCATGGCTCCTTTAACAAATTTGTTGAAGAAAGGCAGAAAATTTGTGCAGATGCAAGAATGTTAAGTGCGTTTTTGACATTTTGAAAGCTGCACCGAAAGCACTGGCATGAGCAGCACTGGACTCTGAGAAGATATTCAAACTGGCTTTTAGTGGAGATCGATGGGGGTAGTTTAACTACAAGATAACGAGATGGGGATCAAAAATGCTCACCTGCCAACAGAAATAATCCAGTGTGGAAAAGGAGACATTGAGTCTTATGTTGGCTCTTCATGATTTTGAAATATATATCAACAATATGGAAGAAACAGTTATTTAAACAAACCAAAACTATTTCTTTTTTGGGTAAAATTTCAAGTCAAGAGCTTATTGTTGTTTCAGTTGAGCTCAATCCCCCAGCCATAGAAATTAAAAATCATTCATGGAAATCAATCATCCTGGAAAAGAATATTACAACAGACGCTTTATCAAGAGAACATTATGAACAAGACTGAGTACTGTGAAGAAAATGGATTTATATAAAATATGATTACTGTGAAACACATTGTATGTTATCAATATTATCATTCACGTGATGTATAAATAGTGTTAAATTTTGATGGGAAATGATAATGCTTTTCAAACATAACATTTTCTTTTTTTCACAGGAAGGTACAATATTTATATATTTTACAATATTTACATATACTTTTTTTAAGAGTTTGCATTTCAAAGTAGTGACATGTGGGTGTTGGTTAGTTTTTGAAGGGGTTTTAAAAATGAATGAAGACAGGCTTTCTGGAACCATGATTTTAAGCCAGTTGTGAGAGAGCAGGTGACTGTAAGTCTCCTGGAGTTTTAATGGAAGCTTGTTGATACTGTGCTGGTTTAAGACTGTAAAGGGTAAACATTTAAACCACTAGATTTGGCAGAATCAATCATGAACAGGTTTTTAAAAAAAAATTGGTTCAAAAGCTTTTGGGTTCAGTTCGAAGCAGATATGACTGAAGTTAGATGCAAGTAATCTCTCTTTATAAGGGAATCACTCAGAATAGTAAAGGAAAGATTTGTGAAATTTCCAGACCAGAGTGTTTGGTTAAAATTCTCCAGATTATTGAAAGACTAAGTAAGTCTGGCTTATGTTTGAGTAGTCAGGTAAAAGGCCTCACAGCTCACAGACTGGAACGAGAAGACAATTAAGTCAAACCTATAGAGTTCACAGGAAGAAACATTTACCTGGACTTTGATTAACTGAAGTGTTGTTGAGAAATAGGTGGGATTTTGTTTTGTGATATGTTTTGAAATCTTTCAAGCAGTGTTACATTCAGATATTTTGATTTCTGTTTTTTAAAAATGTATTTTCTGTCATAAACTTTAATTTGTTAAAACCAAACCTGCAGCCTTCTCTGCTAAACCCACATATACCTATACTCATTGAGTGATAAAGAGAAAGACACACACACACACACACACACACACACACACACACACACACACACACACACACACACACACACACACATGCCTACCAACACAGGGGGAGAAGCCACAACCACACACAGATATCCACATGCATGCAGATGCACAGATACCTACGTATACAGAAAACACATACACTCACAGCCATTTACATACCCAGAGACAAAGAGTTCACACACATTTAGATCTTATGCACAATTAGAGATCTACATACACACACAGATACCTACATCAACCCTGATATATAGACACAGAAAACACAAAGATACATGTACTCAGAGACAGACACTCATGCCTACATATCGAGATATACACACTCAGACACCCATTCGCAGAGACAAATACACATTCACACAGATGCACAGATACAGGCACTTGCACACAGACATCACCCTACAGACAAAAATGTACATTCACATACATTTAGACAAGGAAAAAACCACAAATACACACTGAGACATACAAAGTAAGTGGTCTCTATTCAAGTTTGAAAATAAGTCTACATTGCAAGTGAATGGGAAATAATCACCGACTGTATTTATACAGATTCATGTATCACTTTTTCTGTATTGTAATGGCTGTCTCACTTTCTACCCAATTACAATCTAATGATACAAGAGTCACTACTCGGAGAGTTTGTGTATCATTCTTACCCCTTTGTTTATTGAAGCTAAGATCAGTCAAGGCTTGCATAGGCACTGAACTATGATAAAGTAGAATTTTTATGAGCAAAGACAAGTCTTCACTTGCACTGCCACCATTGACCTACATCTTTATTATGCTGGATCTAGCTTTGGATCTGACAGTTTTGATGTCAACAAAGTTGAACTTTTTCAGACCTCCAAGTGTGTCATCATTTCAATAGTTATTACAGTTGGCTTAGCTTCCAGTTTGCCGTATTGGACAAATTGCATAATTTAACTGTTGGCTTCCACAATCTTCGACATGCTTTCTTCAAAATTGTTGTTTTAGGTATTTCAGGAGATATATGTATGCTTATAAGTTGTCATAGTGCAACCACCTTCAAAAACACCCAGCAGTCAAAGAGTCGATTTAGGAAATAAAATGGGGCCATCGCCATTTAAGGGTTTAACAAAGGAATGATTTGTGACATTCATGACTAACACACTGTGAGCCAAAACAGCTTGTGCCTTCAAAATCTGGAGCTTTGTATCACTGTGGCAATTGCAGTGTGAAGTGCTTAACAAGAACAAAGCCCATCAGTCACCATTAAAGAGTAGGAAAGAATGCCTGTACTGTGGAATCTGCATCGCACACAGTTGAAAAAAAAGCCACTGTGTAGATCTCGGGGGTGGGGGTAAAGGTGCTCGAGTGCATGCCCATCCCCCGCCACCAGCTGTTCCCCATGACCTGCTACAGATGTAAAGACCCCCCGTTAAACCTAAGCAGCATGCTGAAAGCCAAGGGTGAAGTTTTAACATACAAGATTGAAATCGGTTGAAAACGAAGTGCAATTAATTGGAATAGATTTATATAATAATCTGGAGGGAGGAGCCCTTTTTGTCTTTATAAAGGAGGTTCCACTTCACATCATACAGTGAAGAGTGTGATCTTTCTCTCTGCTATAGGGGTTGAAACGGAGCCAGTAAACTAATAATAAACTGGATAATGTTTGTCTTTGAGGCGGTTGCATGATTCGGAACAAGTGGAATAAGGCTGGCATTAGTGCAAGAATTGGATTTCAAAAGTTGCTCGGCTAAAACAAAAAAAAAGTCGACAGTTTTGGCTCTGTTGTTACGTGCCAGTGTTCCTGAGGTGAATTTCAAGCAACTTGTAGCTTTTCAGTGAAACTGAACTGTGGTGAGAAGTATAAACTCAGTCGCGGAAAGGCAAGAGGCATCATGCCACATAAAGACAGAGAAGAAAACAGACAAGGGAATTTATCACTCACCAGTCAGTGACTAACTCGCTATCTGGCTTCTAGTCATCTGGAGGTAACTGAAGTGGCTGTGGCGGGTAGTGGGGAGGGGTGTCGGTGGTCTTTGCACGAGATGAGATCAATCTATATCAGAAAAATAAAGGAAGTATTATTTTCTGTTACAAAAAAGTGAAGGGCAGAATGCAGCCAGCAGGAGTCACTGCATGTCAGGCTCATTCGCCAAACTTGCAATCACTTGTTTTATTTCTCTCAGTGACTCTTTGTAAAACTTAAAAAAACACCACACCGCGACAGATGGTTTGATCATCGATCTATGCAACCTTTCGCAATGAATGCATTCTATATATAAAGTAACGAGAACCAACGTGAAATCAATATTAGCGTTATTAAGCTCGGGCTATGACTGTCTCTTGTTATTGTGCTGAACCACTGTACACATTGCTTCAACAACTTCATGTGAAAAGAATGACTCCCCCTGTAATAATAATGGGATTGCTATTCCTGAGTTGCTGTGCTCTAAACTATGGCTATATTTATCTAGAGGCAGTATGTCTATGGAAGAGGATACATCAGACTGTTTAAAATAGATACAGAACTCTTGTTTTCAATTCAAATTGGTTCCTGCAGAGAGTTGATGTGTGCTGCTGAATTTTCATCTCAGAAATTGTTCTGCAGTTGCGAACTTAGTTTGAGCGCAGGAGCTTTTGTAAAAAGGGACACACACCAATGTCCTAAAGGCTAACCGGAGGCATAACCGGCGATTGCTGTGACTAAGAACCAAAATATCTTCGATTAAAATGGAGGCTGGCCCTGGACAGCACCTTTTGAATACAGATAACGTTGGAAGGCCTGAATCCATGGAGTCAGCCAGTGCTGCGCCTAACTTGTACCGGATGTACCTGTCTTGCTTACCTGACCGCTACATGAAGGCAAAAATGAGCCTGGCAGCCTACCTCATAGATTGGGCTCTTGTTCTTCTTTGTAAGGTAAGACTTTGAATATCTAATGATGAACTAGAATGTTATGATATTTGACTGCAAGAGTTAGACTAATGACTTCCATGATCATAGCACAATTCCAATGCACTTTATAACCAAAGAGTATTTTGAACATATAGCCACTATATTGCACTTTAAGAAACATGGCCCCAAATTTCAGCACAGCAAGGTCCCACAAACAGCAATGACTTGCTGATCAGATCACCTGCTTTGTTGGTGTTAGTTGAGATTCTTATGCTGTTAATCTTATTGGATCTTGCACATTTGTCTGAGAGGGCCTTGGCTTAATGACTCATCAAAAAGACAGCACCTCTGACTGTGCAGCACATCTTCAGTACTGCACTAAATGTGGAAGCCTGGATTATTGCTCTCAAGTATGGTGAATGGAACTTGGACCAATAACCTCTTGCACCAGAGATAAGATTCTGCCAACTGAGCTGCATCTGACACTATAGCTATCTCTGCAATACATAATTCTTACTTCTGATAAATACAACTTTTATTTTTGCATTTTATTTAGGAAAACCAAAGACAAAGAAATTCAGTGCATATACAAGAAGCAAAATACACTTGTTTGTTTTTATGAATCTATAAGTCAATTATAATTCTCCAGACCCATGTATTCTCCCTCCTTTTGTTTAAATTTAGCTCAGTGCTCACTTCTTATTGTATTCTATTTT
The DNA here is from genome assembly GCF_047496795.1 of Chiloscyllium punctatum. Classification (NCBI taxonomy): domain Eukaryota; kingdom Metazoa; phylum Chordata; class Chondrichthyes; order Orectolobiformes; family Hemiscylliidae; genus Chiloscyllium; species Chiloscyllium punctatum. The sequence goes on along the minus strand of NC_092744.1, from coordinate 74,488,419 downwards.
ACATAATGCACCACAATAGTGTCAGAGACAACGTGCCCAAGATCATGTTTGAATCAGTAGAATTTATATCCTATAAATGGATTTATTAATATGGGCAGTCACTGTAGACTCACAATGGCTCCTGGATTTTCCAGCTTGCTGATTGTTCCAGCCTAAATTCACATATGATAAGTCTTGCTCATTGGGAAATGTATTTATGTTATTTCTGTTTTTTTTTAAAAAATCTCTTATTCTAACTGTCTAAACAGAGGAAATGAAAAGTATTGGAAAATTCTAGAAAAAGTATTTGATTGTGGGTTAGGGGAATTTTATCTCCATTCTTAAAGAAAGAGCAACAATTCTAACTAGAGTCAGGTTTTCTGACTGTACTGTCCTACTCTTCTGCAGTGATGTTATTACTCCAGTGGAGAGGTCTCCAGGGAACTCCATGCCCACATTGGTCAAATGTTCCCATAGATCAGCCTAAGTAATGTAATGCCAAAACATAGCTCTCATATATTGACACATGATGCATAATGCACATTTCTTTATAATTTATTCTTAAGATGTTGGCATCACTGGCAAGGCTGCCATTTACTGGATCACTCATACGTATTTTCCTTGAGACTTGACACAATTGAATCATTGGTGAGGCCATTGTTTGGGATGAGATTCAACTATAGACCAGACTAGATGAAAGCTAGTGATTTCCTCCACAAAAGAACTTTAACTTTTTTTTATGACCAATGGACAACTTTATAGGGATCTTTTACTGAGCGAGTTCTTCATTTTTATTTAAGATTTGAGATTCAGTTTTTGAATTGCCACAGTGGGATTTAAAGTTGTGTTCTTTGGATTACTGTTCTGGCTCTCAGTGCACTAGTCCACTAACATAACCACCTCACTGCCATAATTTTCTGCACTGCAGTATATATAAGCTTTTCAGGTTTACCACAGTGTGTAAAATTATAGCATGTCATCATTGGTGCATGTCTGCAGACATTGAATGATGAAAGACCTGACCCCTAATCCATTTATCCTCCTGAAAATGTTTCAAATGAAATGAGAGCCATGCTGAATCATTCTTCAAAGCCAACAGTACCACGTGCACATAATGACATTTACATAATACACAGATTAAGTAGGCAGCCTTTTGAAAACTTAGAAGTTTAAGCTCAGGGTAAAACCTTTTGGCTTCACCACCTGGAGAGTGAAAGCCAGGTGAATTCCATATTGTGAAGGCAAACATTTATTATTAGGAACAGTTCTCAGAGACACTTGTCTCCCTTTTACTAATGGACTTTATGGAGTGAAGGGGAATGCCCGAGGTGAGCAGTCTACAGCTAGTGTGTGGGTCTAACCAACCAATCCTAACAACTGCCCTTCAGTTCCATAGCAATAGGTCCAACCAAAACCAGCCAAATGCATTATCTGGCCAGAGGCGGGAGTGGAAAATTGCAAGCAAGAGGTTGAGCTGACAGAATTATAGTCAGTATCATGTTAACAATAATAATGGTCAAATTATTAACCACTCATGAAGGATTATTCAACTCTATGGGTATGCGTATTTCCCCAGAAGACAGATCTGGCCCAGTGCAGGAGAGAGATCAAGCCCTTATGGGGAAAGTCCTGCATGGAATGACTGAAGGCCCATGGTTAAAGAAAGACTAATTTGGAACTTTTACCTTTTTATTTCTTATTTGCTAGTTTACACTGACAAGAACTGTAATGTTGAACTTTTAACTTATTTCTTTATTTTTCTACTTTTAAATCTAAGATTTTGTACCTAGGTACCTTGTACCTAAGATGGCACCATGAATGGCAATATTGTAAACTTTTCACTGTACTTCTTTATCCCTGAACTTGAGTACATGTGAAATTAAAACCTAATTCTAATTCTATTTGAAAGCAGTCAAAAAAAATTCCTTTTATGAAGCAGAATTACAGTGAACCAATGGGTCTTTGTGATTGTGCAGAGCTCTCAGCACTTCAGCAGATCAGCTGGAACACCGGAGCTGTCATGTTATGCCCATGGCTTAAGGAGTTCTCAAATTTGAACTTTCTAAAAGGCAAGGCACACATACATCTCTCAACAGTCAAGTAAATATCAAGAGAATTGGTAGGGAAAGGGGAAAGGGCCATCAGGCTCTACGTTTAAAGAGCACAGTGTCGATTTGAGATTGAAGTTATCTGTTCAAATGAACACTCAACAGGGACAAAGCTAAGTCTCATTTTGGCTGCTCCCACTGCCTGGTTTGTGCCAGGCAGGATGGGGGATATTTTAACTTTAAATCAGGTTCACAGGTTCGATTAATGTTTGATGTTTTGCAAAACAGAAATGAGGGGTTATAGAGCAATGAAATTATTGTGTATATTGTGATTCAATTAAATAAGTTGAGGAGGTGGAGAGGGAAGATGCAACTGGAAGAAAAAATACACATTCATAGATTTACAAAATTAAACCCCAGTGTCAATTCTAGAAATTCTCAAAAAGGTACAATGAAAAGCAATTTACAGCCAACAAAACCATGAAGAAGTACCTGTGTCAAAATTAGAAGTCACAAATAATTCTATTAAGTTGTATTGGGGCTGTGATTTGAAAGAAATTCTGAGATTTACATACTAATCAATCAAAACCTGCAGCACCATTCTAAGTGATTAAAGACTTAACAGCCATCTAGGTTTGTCTAAATACATTGTATAAGTTGTATGACACTTTTATAAATTTTGTGTCTTATGTATCCTGCCCCATTAGCTACCTGATGAAGGAGCAGTGCTCTGAAAGTTTGTACTTTCAAATAAACCTGTTGGACTATAACCTGATGTTATTTTTAACTTTGTCTACCCCAGTCCAACATTGGCAACTCTACATCAGTAGATCTGTAACTCTTTAAAATGGGCACAATGCAAACAACAAAAGGTAACCTTGTATACTGGTATTTCCTTAATCCTCTCAATCATTTATAAAGCTAAAAAACAAACTTGCTGTGTACCCTTAAGCAAATCCACTGAGGGTTTTCACCATAGATAAACTTTACCTGTTCAAAAAACAAATCACATAACAGAAAAGGAACCAATCCCAAAGAGCTATACAGTTGCTATGGAATAAGAACAGCTTTATGATTTGAATACAGATCTTGCCAAGAGACTATTTGTCACTTGGAAATCTATTAATACCATCTCAGAAAGTGCGGTTGGGCACAGTAAGCATGAAAAGTATTTTGTGAGCTTGCTTTGTGCACCTTACCTGCACGATCTAAACTCCTTTTAGTTCATGAGTTTATATTGTTTTCAAAGGGGCTACACTCTTAAAGTTTACAAAATTCAAAATGGAGATTGACAGATTTCTGTTAGGGTTATGGAATCCAGGAAAATACAGTGAAGTTATGATCCAAATGAACCAAATCTAATCGAATGGCAAAACAGTCTCAAAAGGGCTGAATGGTCTACTCGAGTTTCAATATTCCTAATTGTAGAGACAGAAAGCCAGAGAAATTCCCAAATGTTATTCTAGTTCATTTTTCTAATAAATCTGTAATACAACACAAGATACCTGCTGATATTATAGAGAACACATTAATCTACTGCTTGGTATAATTGAAACAATGTTGGCAATGATATACTGAAAATCTGGAATGTGCTTATATTAAATAATATCACTCTGGAACACAAACTTTGAAGGATTACCTATAAACTGAACATGTGTTTCTTACAGCCACGAAGGATTAGAAATGGAATCAATCCTCTAGATAAACTGCAGTTAAATTCCCCCTTTAAATGCTGAAATACTGCTGAACTGAGAAACTGCAGTGTTCAGCTACATCAGCATATTAACTTGACCGTGCTTTTAAAATAAAATTAACTGGTGCTGGAATTGGATGATGCTGCAACTCAGCAAATGTCTCTTTACTTTTGGTACCCAAGTTCAAATCCAAACCACCGATTGATATAAAGTCTTGACTTACTGACAAGCTGTTGTGATGGTCTTTGACCCCATTTTGACAAACCTCTGCTTTAACGTTGTCTAATTTAAATTTATGAATAAAGCTCATTGTGAACAAATTTAAATGATGAATGAAGTCAGACAAAAACAATGGTTAAAAGCAAAATATTGCAAATGTTGAATGACGGAAATAAAAGCAAAGTGCTGGAGAAACACAGCAGTCTGGCAGCATCTGTGGAGAAAGAAAGAGTTAAGAATGGTCTGTCTGAAGAAGAGTCATAGTGGACTCAAAGCATTAACTCTGTTTCTCTCCACAGATGCTTTCAGACCTGCTGAACTTTTTCACCACTCTGAAAATATAAAGGTTCCCTTGATTAAATGAATTGATCCATTAGTAAATAAACCCAAAACAACCTCACATCTTGGTAGAAAAAAAATAGAAGAGGGGTGTTGTGACGTAGTTGTTATGTTCCAAGCCAGAGTAAGGGATTGGAGAGAGATATAGTAGGACTGCAGTAATGTTAATGGCTTAAAAATAGTCATGAGTTCAAATCCCATTTTTAGTGGTTTTTGTATTCGATTTCATTTATTAATTACATGGATTTTAAAGAAAATAGGTTTAATAAGGAATACACAAGGGTATGCCAGAATAACACAACAGGCTTGCCTGTAAGTGAGGTGCAGTTTGATGATGTTACGTTACAAGACTACATCCATGCTAAACATTGACAGCAGATTACAGATCTAGTTACTGATGAAATTAAGTAATCTGATTACTAATGGAGCAGATTGCTGATTTGCAGTCCTCCCAAATCCAGCTCTAAGTAGAACCGCCAAATTATGCAATTACAACAGGAGAAAGATGACTCCAGGAAGAACACATTATCAAATGATGGGGGAGCCCAGCACATCTGTGGAAAGGAACATTGCAACACTTAAAACAACTCAATTTCCTACGGTTCTTCAACAGCATCTTCCAAACATTATACTTCCACTATGTAGATTAAATACGTGCAGCAATACCTGAGAACATGTCAACTGAAATTTTCCTTCAAGTTACACATCATCCTGACTTACTGCTATATCATTGTTTCTTCATTGCCGCTGGGTCAAATTGACCTGATCTAACAGCACTTTGTGAATACTTCATTGTCTTCCTGAACCAAAATATTACAACTTTCTCTGTGGCAATTATGGATTTAGACCATAAGACTAGGAGCAGAATTAGACCATTTGGCCCATCAAGTCTGCCTCACCATTCAATCTACTTCTCAACTCTATTCTCCTGCCTTCTCCCTGTAATCCTTGACCCCCTTACTAATCAAGAGCATATCTCTGTCTTAAATGTTCTTAATGCTTTGGCCTCTATAGCCCCCTGCAGCAAGAGTTCTATGGATTAACCACTCTCTGGCAAAATAAATTCCTCCTCCTGTTAGTTCGAAAAGGTTGAACCTTCACTCTAGCTTTTTTGTTTGGCAGACAGAACACAGGGTGCATCCAAAAAAGGGCAATTTTATACATATGCAGTTTATTTTCAATTTTTGCTTTGTTGACAGAATTCAACCCAAATAACTCATGTTCTGATCATTAACTGTATAAAGTGAGAATGTGTTGCTAAAACTACAATATCAATATTTACTTGAGAATATATAACCAATGCACACAGACTAATCTAAATGCATTGTTGCATCAATTTTACTTTTACCATTCAGTAGATCTCGGCTGTGAGGTCACGTCAACAAGACAAATCTGACGTCATGCCCTTGATCCTAGGTTCTCCTACTAATGGAAACATAATTTTCCACATCCACACTATCCAGGCCTTTCAGTTGTGAAATTTTTGATATTATGAATGATCTATTTCAATGTTTGCCTATATATTGCTGTTGAATTCTAACCGAACTGCCGATTCATTTTTGGCAGCTCTGCTTTCATAATTGGCCTTCTTTAAATTTAAAGTCATGTTTGATCCACTTCTCTCTCCCTCAAACTCAATGCAAAATTCAGTCATTTTATGGTTGCTGCTATTTAAGGTGCCTTCACTATGATAAGCTTCATTAATCCTTTTTACTGCACAATGTCAGGTCAGGTATAGTTTACTCTGAAGACTAGGTTGTATAGTCTGGCTGGCTCAGAGCATGTTGCGCTAAGAAATTATCCTAAAACTATTCAATGAATTCCTTATCAAGGCTACTTTTTTCCATCTGACTTTTCTTCCATAATTATCACCATGTCCCTCATTCCATTATTCTCCACCCTGCTGTACGGTTGCTGTTAGGTGACCTGTACACCATTCCTACAGTGACCTTTTGCCTTTATCATTTCTTATCATTACCTAAATCATTTTCATATCATGGTTTCTAAACTTCAGTCATCCTTTTCTATTGTGCTATAATTATAATTCAGAGATAACCTATCCACCTTTTCCTAGCTGCCTGTACTTCCTAAATGCCCTACACCATCCGATCCTAATCCAGATTATACCCTGCAGCCATGTCTCTCTCATAAAGACGAGATCTACTTGTGCTCTCAGTTCGCTTGTTTTATTTCAGATGTTACATGAATTCAGTTTATAAAACATTAGGCAAAAGGTCAATTTCAGGGAATTCATTTCCTTTGGTGAGCAACTAAATTCACGTCATTTTACACTATTCATCTTGTGCACCATACCTCCACACACCACTTTCATACAAACTTGTGCCCAGCTACTGGGGAAATGCCCTCTGTTGCCAACCCCTTATGTCATTCATGCTGCAGGTACTGTATTTAAACCCAGATGCATATCATGTCAAATTCAGTAAGCTCACCTGAAGTAGCCACTTGGATTAGTATGGTATGGAGGGATGTGGTCTGGAGGGATGTAGAACAATATTATGAATAGTTTAATGTCCTTCTGCACTGCACAAAGGTAAGTGCCAGTAAGTGCTATCTTGCTTCCACTACATCCCACTCATTCTTGCTATGCAATTGTATCCACCTCCAACTAGGGATTTTGATCCACTGTTTGCACCATTGCGTGCAGCATCTACTTCCAAGGGCTCTCACCCACCCCATTCCCCACAAACTACAAATATTTCCTGCCCTCTGTGCTTCCTACACACTCACTCAGAACACTTGACCACACTTTTTCACTGAGGTTGGATCTGCATCATGATTAACTATATTCTTCCTTGATCAGACGAGGGACTTCTCCCATTTGACTTGCATGTATTGTTTGCTTCATCAGCTGCTTGCACGTGGTATAGGTTTGACATTGACATTGTCATAGCACAATGCCACACACAAATATATCCACCCCCTTGACAGTTGATTGCTGGCAAACATGACAAGCTGCCTGGCTTTCTACCTGAACTAAAAGGCAAGATAAGGCAAAACAGAGATGCTACATGCATCCAAGTAAGCACAAAGTGATCAAGCACTAAGAAAACAAGATAGGAGTCTTAAAATTATTCTGCTCTGAGATAGATGTCTTTCCCTGTGCACAAAGTGGCCGAGCAGCAGGAATGCAATGTCCAGGCCATTGAGCTCCAAGTACTGAATTGCTGGACCATATAAGTAGTTAACCTGAGATGTGCCATGATGATCTGGTGAGGCACGTACTTTGCTGATGCCAAATTTTATAGATGGAGGGTGGAGCCAGAAGCAGCCCATTGAATGTTGAGGAATGCTATCCAAGATGGAGACCTGGAGAAGATACTGGCACATTACACCCATTGGTAACTGCTCGGATTCTCAAGTCGGGAATTGATGGTATCTAGTTTCTCATCAGTACCTGGGAGAATAGTTGCCTTCCTGTAAATGACACTGGATTAGGCTATAACACAATGTTAATGCATGCAAATAGTGTCTGGCCACTCACTAGTAAGATTCCCAACTAGCCGCTGAACATGATATACAAAACTGGACTTTTTATTCCATATATTGAGAATCTAATTTTCTCATTCTCTGCATAGTTTTCCAACTCTTTCATTTTTGCCCAAGTCTCAGGGGCTTGGGAAATTCCACTTAAGAGTCTTTAGTTTTATCTTTTTCCAGCCTTATCTGTTGACTTACTCTGAGAATTGTACTCCCTATTCTCTCCTGTCAAGTCTGCTTACCATTTCCATGTTCATACCTTTCTCTTTTTCTTGGCTGGACTCAACAATTGTTACCAGAGCTGACAAATCTACATAAATTTGGATGACTATTTACTTCTGAGGATAATGCGAAAGTAGATTTTTGATGGTGTGTTAAATGAGCTTTACACTATTTGCAGATCTTGATTGAACAAGACTGGCTGGGAAAAATGTTTTATTTTCCTTTGATAGTCTTTTCATTTTCTTTTACCACCACCCATCCCCCTCCAAAAGGAACAAGGAGAAGGGTGGCATGGTGGCTCAGTGGTTAGCAGTGCTGCCTCACAGTGCCAGAGACTCTGGTCTGATTCCAGTCTTGGATGACTGTTAGTGTAGAGTTTGCACAATCTTCCTGTGTCTGCACAGGTTTCCTCTAGATGCTCTGATTTCTTCCCATCGTCCAAAGGTGTGCAGTTTAGGTGGATTAACCATGTCAAATTGCCCATGCAGGTTTGATGGATTAGCCATGGGAAATGGCGAGATCTGGAAGGGGATGGGTCAGGGTGGGATCCTCACCAGAGGGTTGTTTACTCATTGGGTCAAATGGCCTCTATCTGCACTATGGGAATTCTACATATATATAAAAAAAGTCTGTAGCCAAAATACATTTCACAGGCCACAGGAATACTGAAAGCAGAATTAAAACCATACCAAGCTACCAGCTTAGAATTTAGGTTATAGCCAGATAAAGCTGTGCCCAGAATACCTGGGTGATAGTGTAACAAGTTTGCCATATTCAGATCCCTCGCCTAGCAGCTAGGGGAGAAATGTGAATCTTTGGAAAGGCAGAAATGGAGAATCTCCATCTACTTAACATGAAAATTGAGGTTCTCGAATTTCAAAATATGCCAAGAAAGTGGATAATTACAATTCCAGAATCTCACTGCATCAGTTGGGGACTGTCAGTCCACTCGGATCTCACGTTGGTCCCTGATTCCATGTGTAGGCTTCCTAGTTCATTTATGAGCATGGATTTATCCAGTGATGTTTAAATCCAACATACAGGAGTGCTCACCTACATGTCCTACAGCTTATCTGTTTGCCCACATATTCTATCATTAGTGGTTTTTCATAAAGTGGGTTAAAATGTGGGAGAATTGGCATTTGAGCAGCATAAAGGGCCCCTGTTTACATTTTTGCTCTTTTATCCTTTAACATTTTCCAACAAATTTAGTGCTAACACTTAGTTACATTTTTTGTATTTTGGGATGATATGGAATGGTTGGGGCAATTTGCGTAGATACCAATAAAAATAAGTTGGATAACTTTGTGAGCGAGGAAGTTATAGCAGGACATGCTCATATGTTGCAATATGATGGGAAGAGACCACTGTGGCCCGTAAAGGCTCCCATTGGCCAGTTGGGTTAAAGGGCTTATTTCTAGCTGTATAATTGATGTAATTCTGTGCAACTGTTATGACACATTTGCTGGAGCATTTTGTTCACACTGCACACAGTCACAAACACGGGGAGCTGATATTCATGACATTTCGATTGTCATGTGCTCAAGATCAAGGTACTTCATGGCAACTCCATGCATGTGGACACCAAAGTAAATTAAAGTTTGAATGAATTTATCCCATATTAGTCTCCACAATACATCATCATCCCATTACAAACACATGCACAAATATCTTCCCAGTAACTATGTAATTCTCTAACAGTGGAATAAATTGGTGATAATGGATTTAGTAGACCGAGAAATAAGTTTTATATACGGAATGAGGATAAACATATATAAACATATCTCCCTTGCAGCCAGGCCACACATCCCATTCCAGGGCCAGGATGTGAACAGTACTGACTGAGAGACATGTTTTAATTTTTAGAACTTTGCTGAAGATCAGAAACTCGCAGTCTTCTGTTTGACCTTAGCTTCTCTATGGAAAGTGCTTTCTAAGTATAGAGTGTACCAGTGAGACATTTGTGAAATTATAATACTTCAATGGCACTCACGAGATGACAGATACGGAAACCAAATCTGCTTGGTGCAGTAATAAAATATTTCACAAATAATCACGGAAACAGAAGGAACCTTGTGGGAGCTTTGCAGTTCATGTGGATAGGAGAGTATTTATTTTGGAGAATACACTGTTGGAATCAAATGTTACTTTTGATTTGTATCTCATTGAACATTAAGACATGGGGAATTTGGTGGGAGAAGAAAGAGATTTCCTTTGATTTGTGTTTGTAAAATAGTCTTCGTTGTGGCTGCTATAGCTCCAAGTGCCACGACATGAGCAATAATGGGGAGCAAAAATCTGCCACATTTGTCACTGTCTGCTCAGTACTGCTCACAATATCACATATCAATATCTGAAAGAATCCAGTGGTGTTCTGAATGTCTTTACAGTCAAAATGGTGATTTTGAAATATTGATCATATGTTTTGTGGGGGGTTGGTTAGCTCATGCCTGAACTCCATGCCACGAAGAAGGGCTCATGCCTGAAATGTCGATTCTCCTGCTCCTTGGATGCTGCCTGACCTGCTGCGCTTTTCCAGCAACACATTTTCAGATCTGATCTCCAACATCTGCAGTCCTCACTTTCTCCTAGTTGGTTAGCTTAGTTGACTGGATGACTGGTTTGTGTTGCAGAGTGATGTCATTAGCATGTTCCACATTGGTTGAAGTCACCATGAAGGCATTGCCTTCCTGACCTCATCTGAGGTGTGGTGACCCTCGGGTAAAATTCACTACCGGTCATCTTCCTCTAATGAGAGTGTAACCCTAAGGTCCTCTGGGATAATGGCAACTACTACATGCTCTTTAGTGAAAGAATTCCTTTCAAATTCTAAACCCAGTGCATGTCTTTTTTCCCTCACTGATTCTGTCTCCTCTATTTACCAGCTGCCATATAGTATTTCAAATTTTTCAACAAAATCATCCAGTTAGCTCTTTTCTTCATGGTTGATATAGATTACTTCTAACCTTTCCTCCAGGATCAACCTGTTGCACATTCATTTCAAATTGTTCTGGTTGTTCTTCCTCTTATTCTGTCCAGTGTTGGTGCATTCCTTTACTAATATGCTGTACACTAGGTTAGTACTTTAGATATGGTCCAGGGATTGGAAACACAAGACTCATATTGCCTGTCTTCACAAACTGTAAATGCACAATTTCTTTTGAAACTGAACTCATAGGGTGAATGTCCTCCAAGAAAACAGGAACACTGTGCGCTTTATTAAAGGACTGTCATTACCATTTTAAAAAGCAGACAAACTTGGCCTCCATGGAGTTTCCTAGCAAGCAAAGGCAGTAAGAATTAATAGCACAATTTATATAAACCAGATTGCAATCCTGAGATGGGGATCAAAATCTCCTGGATGAGTTTCCTGCCGATTGCAGAAACTTTGCCCGTGTGCATTGGAAAATCTTTTCTTTTAAGTATTTCCATATGCAGAATTTCAAATATTACCTCCTTGGGAAATTCTCAAAGAATTTTACCTGCTGCCAGATTTTCAGTTTTGTGGAATATCTGATCTTTGGAACTGTTCCTAGAGGTGGTAACCTTACCTCCTGATTTCATCAGGAGTAATTGAGGAGAATGAAAGATTTAAATGGAAGATTTAAAAACGCAGGTGGTAAACAATTGAGAAATTGATAAGAAATACAGCAGGTGAAAGAGGATTTGTACTTAGAATTCTTCAAGAGTGCCAACAAACATACTACACTATGGAACATTATTAGAGAGCACTGTGGCATACAGATCTGTCCCATGTATTATGGGAGAATTAAACAAAAATATGCCCCAAGCTAGGAAACTCCTCTTGTTCCAAGCATTGTTTGTCGTCATTTACAATCCAAGAAACATCATTAAAGTAATGCACCTTTCTCATGGGAAATTATTTTAAGTACTTCACAACATTAGAGCTGGAATTTGAACAGAATGCTTTTTTTTAATTGGGTGGGGAGAGAAAGAAAGCACTCTCAATATATTAAATTCTGTCAGGGCAGATGGCTGCCTACTCAGGTTATTTACCAGAGGTCATTCTGCAGCAATCACCAGATAACATGTCAAATTCATTGATCGGCAAAGTCAAAGGTAATAAATCTCTCACTCTACCTCATCTCTTGAATGAACTTGTGTCGGATTCTTCATGAGGGGAGCTAAAGGTCAACATTCACATTGGGGGAGCTGTAATTTTCTAGCAGTGCAAACTGGATATTTTTCAATAATTATAATGGCTCAATTCATACAAACTGGACTCTTTTTCAGCTTCACCCAAAAACCCCACTGATCTTCAACTTCACTGTGAAGGCAGCAGGTGCCATTTCACTAAGTGCCTTGTGTAAGGCTGCACTTGATCCAAAGCAGCGAAAATATGATTTGAAAGGTTTCCAAATGGGAATGAGGCTGCAAAATGTTGACAGTATTCTGACAAAATGCTGCTCAGTATTCAGATGATGTGATTCATCAGTCAATTTGATGTTGATTTACTTGCCAACTAAAGATACACACTGTTATAATTCGATTGAAAACAAGCTCTCAACCTTCAGAATAGAAGTTATTAATCATACTGATCCAGTCTCCATCTATGACAGAGGCTAATTCATTCCGAACAGTAAAGTGTGCTGTGTTCATGTGCCATGAAACAAGAAGCAAATTCTTTAAAAGTCATTTAAACAACAGCACTTATTGAATTTTTATTTACCAAGGCCTGTAAAGATTGAATAATCTCCCCCTCTGTATTGTTGAATAATGAATGCAACAAAAACTATGATTAAAACACTATAATACGGCTGCTTTGCTTTTCGTTGCGATTATTTGCTCCATAGTACATAACTGCAAAATAGTGTAAAACCGTTACCCTGCTGGGCCTGGTTAGTGCTTCTGACAATTAAGTCAAAAATGAAAGGAAAAAGTGAGTTCAGGGCGACTCTTTGATTTGCAGAAACAAATTAATTTACAACATAATGCTCACACCAAAATGACAAAGTTGTTTTTAGAAAATGAAACCTTGCATTTATATTGTAACAAAATCCTTTGCATGGATAATGTTGACATGGAGTTATTATTGTTATAGAGCCAAATACAGGAAACATTTGATACATAATAAGGTTGTATAGTTGCCGTTAAACACATTTCTTGCTAATGTATGCTTCAGTAGTACTTGCTAAGGAGGACAAATGCCTATGAAACTGAAAGAATCAACTGCCCATCTTTAGAATAATCTTTAAATGTCAACCTAACCATGCCATCTTCATTTCTGAAGTAACATCTTCTTCAGCAGTCAACCCTTCCAACATTGCTGCCCTTGTTCAGTTTAGTAGAGTATTAGCCCGCATCATGTGGTCAAATTCTGGGCTGAAATTATCCCCTTATTTTCATGATGAAAGGGCTAGAAAATGAGCTTGAAGAAGAATTACTGGACTCAAAACATTATCTCAGCTTTCGTCCCATAGCTGCTGCCAGGCCCATGTTTCACCAGCAATTTCTGTTTTTGTTTCTGATCTCCAGCCTCTGTTGTTTTGCATTTTATTTTAAGCTAGAAAAGCTCTCTTGGTGTAGAACTCAAGACATGGAAAAGGTGATGAGGACTAAATGTGAGTAGGAGGACAGTGATAGATTAATTGTTGGATATACTGTGAACGTTACCACAAAGAGATGTGGTGAGATCTATTTTAAGCAGAAATATATCAAGAGGAAATGCGTACATGAATCATAGAAATTTTTAGCACAGAAGGAATAGTTTTGACCATACATGCAACTGAAAAAGAAGTCATGTTTAGTTCTACATTCTGGCTTTTGTCCTTGTAAGTACCACATGTTCAACTAATACTGGGAATGAGAGATTTTAGGTACACGATTGGAGAAATTGGGTTTCTTCTCCTTGGAGCAGAGAAGATTCAGAAGTGACCTTATTGAGGTCTTCAAAATTATGAACAATTTTGACAGGATGAGGATGGATATTCTGTTTCCGAAAGTTAGTATGTCGCTGACTAGGGGTTACAATTTCATGATTGTTGTCAGCTTGTGAGTTAGGAGTGGGATGAGGACAAACTGCTCAATTCAGTTGTTTGGATTTGGAATGCGCTTACTGGGAGAGTTGTTGAGGTGGATTTCATATGAGGTTTCAAAAGAGAGCTGGATGCATATTAGAAAGTGATGAATTTAGAGGGCTGCAGAGATAGGGCTGGAGAATGGCATTAGTTGTGCAGTTGTTTTGGGACCTGGTACAGGTAAAATGGGTTGAAATGGGCCACTTTCCAGACTGTAAAATTCTATGATTCTAAGTATTTGTTTGGCCAGCTATTTCTATCACTCGTGTCCAATTTGCAGTAGGATGGTGAAGGAAAGGGAGTATTGGTTCGCTCAGTTGGTGAGAAAAAGGATCAATTTAATTTGGTTTGACTGAAGTGGATTCAGGGCTGTATTACTTGCCGTAGCCCTGGAAGGGCAATCATGGTACTTTGCTATAGCCCAGAAAATGATTGGCAAGGAGCTACTTTTAGGAAGGGAACTCAAGAAGACAAAGGAGAAGGAAAATCCAGATCTTCAGGTATGTAAACCTTGGAAGGATGCTAAGCGTGCTGAATGATTCAGCCAGGTGTATGGGTTCCGGGAGGTGGCTGTTATGTAGATTGACCAGAGTGGCTCTGCTCTGATATGTAAGGGCAACTATTTCCACTAGTTCATGTGTAAGAGGAAAGCATAAATTTAAAGGTTGTTACCAAATAGTGCAAGGAGCGAAACAGAAAATTATGTATTCTTACACAAATTTGCTAAGACACAGAACATTACACTGGAAATGGAATCCATAATACCTTCGAAAAAGGAAGTGGGTAATTTTTTTCTTCAAAATCTAGAGGGGAAGATGAGCGAGACTGTGAATAGACCTTTCAGAAAACTAATAAAGGTGCAGTGGGCTAAATATTTGCCTGATTTGTCAACCTCTTTGATACTGTGACACTTAAAGGGTTACAATTAATTGTACATAAAACCTGAGGTGTCTCAGCAGTTTATGACTAACATTATATTTGACAAATATACTGACGTATAAATTAGGAGGAGGTATAGGCCATCTGGGCCCTTGAGCTTGCTCTATTAGAATTGTAGAGTCATGGAGATGTACAGCATGGAAACAGACCATTGAATCCAACTCATCCATGCTGACCAGATATCCTAAATTAATGTAGTCCCAATAAAATGGCAGATTGTGGCTACAACCCACCTTTCTGCCTACTCCCATATAATCTTTTACTCTCTTGTCAATCAAGAATCTTCTAATCCAACCTTAAAAATATTCTCTATTTAGCTTCTTTTCTGTCAAGTCTTCTCAGGACCTTTTCATATTTCAGTAAGATCACCTCTCATTGTTCTAAACTCAAATGGATACAGGACTATCCTGCTCAACATTTCCCTGCCTCTCACAGCACCCTATCTGAGTTATCAGTCAGTTCAGCTTTGCTAAACTGCTTGTAATGTAGAACAAAGAACAATACAGCACTGGAACAAGTCCTCCAAGCCTCCACTGACACATCTTACCCTTCCCATACTAAAATTCTCTTCACCTACAGGATCTATATCCCTCTACTTCCTAAGAAGTTCTTAAATGAGATTAAAACGGTGTGTATTACTCATCAATGTAACATAAAAATGCAGCAAAATATCTCTACTTTAATATTCTATTCTCTTTAATATGGGGATAATTTGTTTTTAATAGTTTGAGTTTATATCATTATCTTGTGAATTAAGTACTGGATGCAACATGAATGAGCTGTATGGAATGCATGATCAAGTGTCAAGTAATTATAATTAGATGAAATGATGGCATATACAATCCCATATGTTCAAATAAATGCATAGTTTTAAGAGACACTGCCTGGATCAAATACCAGTTCTATTCATGCTTAGATATCCAAGTGAAATCTGAAGATACATTTTGAAAAGTGAAACCACAGAGATATCTGTTAAACTATGGACAGCTGCAGTGAACAGACTCACACAAATGTTCCTCTTTAAACGTCTATTTAAGCGTGAAAGAGATATCTACAGATCAACAGTGGACTCACAAATATAATCATTATCAAAAAGGACTAAGATGTGAAATGTAATGTGTTGTATCTGAAACTGTCAAGAACTAACACAAATTTTAAAATGGCAAGTTCAAAGCAGACATTACCAGGAACGTACTGGAAACATGCGTTAATTTTACTGAGAAGCTATCAATTAAAAATTGCTCTAATTAAATAAACTGGTTTGAACAGTTCATAATAAACTCAGCAACAGGAAGCAATTAGTCAGTTTAAAGATTCTATAGCAAAAAAAGCAAAACAATTAAACAGGCTTGCGCAGTTATAATCTTGTAATCTGACAACATGAAACAACTGGATTTTCAATTCAATTTACACAGTGAGATTTAGACACATCTTCAGGGTTGCTAGTCCAGCACCATAACCATCTGGTTACTGTACACTATTAATATTTGATTTGATTGTGGAAGCTCAGTATCCATCATGACATGCATACTAGCACACACACAAAAAAATGCAATTCCGAAAAAGTTAAGTGATTTAATATTATTGCAAGGTTGAGTGTATTTGAATATATGTTTGAATGAAGAACCACACTGTAGGCTCCAATCACGCCTTTTTCCTGACACACAGCTTAAAAACTCACTTATTTCTCTCTCTACCTAATTATAACCAATGAACCAACTAACCTCAAAAATAAAGCTCCACCGTTCACTTATGATTTGATATTCTGCTAACGGGTACTACTTTTAAAAAATTTCTTTCACAGAATTTGTAAGGTACAGCCGTTGTATTGAAAGTACACACAAATTGTTGTTAAACCCACACATTCCTGAAAAATCACAATTTCTAATTCAAGTTTAAGAAGAGGGAATTCTGTTAGAGCCTTCACTTTGTGTCCTTGGCAGTATTTGTCTTTGTCCTGCAATATGTTCCAGGCAAGTTACTCTTGCTTTTCTAAATTTGCTTTTGGCGAAGTTTATTATGGAGCCAGCCAACTGTAATTGCTTAACCAGATCCTTTAGTTGTCTCACATGCTGTTCCTGTGTGCTACTACATTCTACAACATCATCTAAATAAATTATACAGTGACAGACATCAGTTACAACATGGTTCATAAACCTCTGGAATGTAGTGGGGCTGTTCTTGAACACAAATGGCATCACTTGACATGGGTACAACCCATTTGGTGTCACAAAAGTTGATATTAATGGCATGTGCCAGTTCCCCTTAAATATATTGGCCTTCATAAAGGAAAGCGGCATTGCCAAACCTATAAATGCAGTCTTCTAACCATAGAATTTGTTAAAAATCTATCTTTCTGATTGCACTCACCTTTCTATAATCTAAACATAGTCTGGTTGATCCATTTGTTCACTATTGGTGAGCTCCAGCTGCTTTGACTAAGTTTAATTATGTGGTTTTCCAACATGTACTGAAACTGCTTCCACCTGAGTTTATTTTTCTGGGCCTAATCGATAAGGATGCTATTTTATCAATTTTGACCTTCCTACATCCACATGATGTGTAGCTAATGTAGCACATCCAGTATATCTTTATAGATTACCTCAAACTTCCTCAGTCATCTTCTAGAAAGGATATTGTAAGTATGGGAACACCGTGACCAAGTGTCTCAATATTTCTGTGTTACCTTGTTGAATTGTAGGAGGTTTACCTTGGGAACTCTACTTTTATTTCCACCTCATTGTCCCTGTCATCTAAATCCCGTTAAAAACATTTAGATGAAACTTCACTCCACAGTCGCTTGACCAGGAGGGAAAACATTGGTAACATTTTTGGGGCGCCAGATATCAATGTTGTCGGTTAGATGCATTAACCATGGGAAATGGATGGATCTGGGTGGGATGCTCTTGGGAGGCCCAGTGTAGACTCATTGTGCTGAACACCTTGTTTCCACACTGTATGGATTCCATGATCATGAATTCATTTTCGTGTGAAACTTTCAAATGTGCCTGCCAGTCTTTCGAGAAAGATAGACATACTCCAACAATGAAGATTCATCTTTTTGAATCAAGAATTTCTCTCAAATTAAGTTTAGCGGACCTTTAAACTCATGGCCATACTATTAAATCAAATGAATTGATCTCAGTAGATTAATTTGGGAAATCTGAAGTAGCATACAGTAAGAAATCTATTCCTTTATTCCAATTAGACAGTCATAGAGATGTACAGCACAGAAACAGAGTCTTTGGTCCAACTTGTCCATGCTGACCAGATATCCTAAATGAATCTAGTCCCATTTGCCAGCATTTGGCCCTTATCCCTCAAAACCCTTCTTATTCATATACCCATCCAGATGTCTTTTAAATGTTATAATTGTACCAGCCTCCACCACTTGCTCTGGCAGCTCATTCCATACACACACCACCCTCTGCGTGAAAAATTTGCTCCGAAGATCCCTTTTAAATCTTTCCCCTCTCACCTTTAGCCCATGCAATTGAGTTTTGGGCTCTCCCATCCCTTGGAAAATACTTTGTCTATTTATCCTATCCATGCCCCTCAGCCCATTGGTCCATCTGATCAAGATCCCTTTGTACTCTGAGGTAACCTTCACTGTCCACTACATCTCCAGTTTTGGTATCATCTGCAAACTTACTAACTATAGCTCCTAAGTTCACATCCAAATCATATAAATGATGAAAAGCAATGGACCCAGCACCAATCCATGTGGCACATCGCTCGTCACAGGCCTCCAATGTGAAAAGAAACATCACCATCAGCACCCTCTGTCTTCCACCTTCGAGCCAGTTCTGTATCCAAATAGCTAGTTGTCTCTGTATTCCATGTGATCTAACCTTGCTAACCAGTCGACCCTGTGGAACCTTGTCGGATGCCTTAGTGAAACCCATATAAATCACGTCCACTGCTCTGACTCATCAATCCTCTTTGCTACTTTTTCAAAAAACTCAATTAAGTTAGGGAGCCACAATTTCCTGCCCACAAAGCCATGTTGACTATCCCTAATCAGTCCTTACCTTTCCAAATACATGTAAATCCTGTCCCTCAGGCTTCCCTCCAACAACTTGTCCACCACTGATGTCAGGCTCACTGGTCTGTTGTTCCCTGGCTTGGCCTTACCACCTTTGTTAAACAGTGGCACCACATTAGCCAACCTCAAGTCTTCCGGCACCTCACCTGTGGCTATTAATGACCCAAATATCTCAGCAAGGGGCCCAGTAATCACTTACCTCGCTCCCACAGAGTTTTTAGATACCCTTGAATAAATCCAGGGGATTTATCCATCCTTATGCATTTTATGTCATCCAGCACCACCTCCCCTGTAATATGGATATTTTTCAATATGTCACCATCTATTTCCCCACATTCTATGTCTTCCATGACCTTCTACATCTTCCATATCCTTCTCCACAGTAAACACTGATGCAAAATATTTGTTTAATATCTCCTCCACCTCCTGTGGTTCTGCACATAGGCTGCCTTGCTGATCTTTAAAGGGCCCTATTGTCTCCCTTGTTACCCTTTTGTCCTCAATGTATTTGTAGAATCCCTTTGGATCCTCCTTAACCCCATTTGCCAAAGGTATATCATGTCCCTTTTTGCCCCCTTGATTTCCCTCTTAAGTATATTCCTACTGCCATTTTACAAATCAGGGGATTCACTCGATCTCTTCTATCTCTATATCTAACATATGCATCCTTCTTTTTCTTGACCAAAACCTCAGTTTTTATAGTCACCTATGGGCATTTGTGATAGCATGCCCTAATCATAGTTTTGAGAGCCTGATGATACCTCTGCAAAGGTCCCTGTGTTGGCCAGTAATGTATAGTTAACTTCAATTGGTTTATACCTAAACTTCTAATGATCACCTGGAACACTTTGCACAAAGTTAGAATCCTGATCACGCTTTCTCAGTTGAGTGTGTTATGAAATATATTTTAAGACCAATTTATTCTGTCTTTTGTTTTTGAAAGCAAGTGTAAACCTGGAGCTGAGCTGTCTGCTCTGAACCCAACTAGCTTTATTTTTTAAGAATTGGAACAATAGAAGCAGGATGAAGTGGTGGGGTCAATTTCCCACAGAACCGGGATGTTTAGTTTTAGCTTTCAGCAGTTGCAGAGGTCTTGATGCTGGATGTGGAAGCTCTTATTCCTCTCTCTGTTACAGCTAAAAAGCTTGAGTTCTCTTCCTTCTGCTCGAATTGCATGCAAGACAATCAATTTTCCTGAATTTGCCTTTGCCAAGGTTGTGTTTATGGGTTGTTGCTATATTGAACAGTTGCAGTTTAGTAGTTAAATAATCTCTTATTCTGTCAAGTATTCCAGTTGAGTTCCAATTCTTCTTTCTTTTGTCTATATTTGAACTATAGAATCAGAATAAAGTGTGTTTTGCTTCAAGCCTGGTGGCCGACCAATTGGATTGCATCCAGAACACAGCGCCTTCTATTTGTCTTTAAAAATAAGAAACCATTGGGGTCTAGACTATTTTCTTAATATATTTGAGAGGTTTAGTCTTGTCCATAACACAAGTCCATAAACGAGTAAAAAAGAATTTTCCACTACAATCCTAGCTATAATTATCCTTAAAGAATAGCTTCTGAAAAATTTGGTTGTCATATTCATAATTTTGAGGGTATATTGATATCCTGTTTGCATTGCCGGTAATGGTCCTGCATAACCTAGTAACACTTGACTATGTTGTTCTTCAAAAACTAATATGGGTATCAAAAGGTTCTGGTCTGATTACATATTGAGGTTTTCCTACCACATGACATGTATGACATTGTCCACAGACTGCATACATTTTTATGAAGTCCTGGTAATGTAAATAGTAATACCTGATTTTTCCATATTCCTATGCACTCTGCCATAGGAACTTAATGTTCTACTCAGAATACCTTCTGATGACATCTGGGCAGTACTACTGTTTGATGAACAATTATCCAGTTTTCATCTGCAGATCAACAAGAATGTCCCCATTTATTCATTAGAACTCTGTTTTCAGTATAACTACACTCCAAAACTCCTTCTATTTCAGCTTCAGTGTGACGGTCTGCATGAAGTTAACACTGGACTTACTTTCTGAACCTCAGATATCAAAGATATGCCAAAATCCTCTTTTCGACTATTGTCATTCTCAAACCGAGTTTCAGCTAGCAAAATATACCTTGTGGTATTACTGTGACCTCTGATGATGGATTTTATTTAGCAATTGCTCTGGTTACTCCACATGATGGAAAAATGCCATGAAACTGTTCTTCCATCTGTTTCATCATCTTAGCCTTAACTGGACTTACCATGATAATAGGCAAAGTTTTGGCTGGCACAGTGGCTCAGTGATTAGCACTGCTGTCTCAGCGCCAGGGACCCGGGTTTGATTCCATCCTTGGGTGACTGTTTGTTTGTGGGAAGTTTGCACATTCTGTGTGGGTTTCCTCTGGGTACTCTGGTTCTGTTCCTCTGTCCAAAGACGTGCAGGTTAGGTGGATTGTCCATGCTAAATTGCCCATGGTTTCCAGGAATGTGCAGGCTGAGTGGATCAGAAATACAGGGTTACAGGCAAAAGGTAAGGGCTGGGTCTGGGTGGGATGCTTTTTGGAGGATCAATGTGGACTTAATGGGCTGAATAGGCAGCTTCCATACTGCAGGGATTCTATGATAATTTTCACTCCTGCTTAATTATTCCCCAGGAGTAAATCAACTCTTTTTTTCACAAGTCATTTCTTAACCATCCTGACTACCTCTATCCAGTCAATGATCACACTGCAGTTAGACTTTATACAATGTAAATGGATATACTCTCCATGTATCCTATTCACCAGAACTTCGTCTTGCATTGAATTCTCTGAAAGGAAAAAAAAGAGAACAGTGTCAACATTCAGTCTCTTAGTCGTGGTTAAAGATTAAAATCTGATCTGTGGGCTTTTCCTCCTTTGTTTCCTTCAGAGACTTCTTATGAGTTTACCTCTTGACTTCCAACATTCTGAATAAACACGTCTGACTTTGTTCCAATGGCAACACTTCAGCTTCTGATTTTCCCAGTTTTTCCCTCCATCCATAACATTCATGATTTTGTGCATAAACCCTTTACAAATACGGCATTTGGTGCATTGTCAAAATTATGAATGCAATACCATTTTTGTTCACTCAGCCTTATGGAACCATGGAAAAGGGAAGCTTCAGGGCAGTTTTGTGCATATGCCTGAACACTAAAAATATATAGCTAACCCTGTTACTTGTCAGATGTAGAAATCCATCTGTCTCATCATTGTTCTTTTGTGCCTTGTATAACAAAACACCATAGTATTTCATTCCCATATGACTTGTGAATTTAAAATGGACTTCAATCCCCCTCTCTCTTTGTCGGACAGAAAGACAAGTACAGTATACTAATTGTTTGGAGACAGACACATCTCCATGGGAGGGGGAGTGGGAGGTTTCTAACCTATCTGGTCGACCCAGTCCCTGAAATACTGACATATTCAAGGTCACCAGCTGGGACAACGTTAACTATCGCTGCTTCAACCAAAGTATTTTTCACATCAGTCAAAATTTTAAAAAGCTACATATAAGATCCAAGTAAATCCTTGAAAATGCAGCCATCTGAATACTGCTGAAACCCAAGTGTCGGATATTATTAATAGGCTCAATATCTCTTTATTGTAACCCTATAGATTTTCCAAACATCACTCTCTCATTTCAAAGATCAATAATTTTTGGACAATACTTCACAGATGTTCAGCCCTTTGCTTGCAATGGGAAGGGCTCATTGGAGTCTAGAACTTCTGTTCAGTTTAGCTGAAATATTCTGGGAAAACCATTTATCTTTTGAACTCTTAATTCTTTAAAAAAAATCCACAAGCATTTTTGTACTGCGCAAACTATGTGTGCGTATTACATACTATTTTCTTTTGTTCCGATGAAAGGCTTTTATTTTTGTGATTTGATGTCACTACAGATTGGTAAAAGAGAAGGTAATGTCAAAGATTGTCTTCAGGTTCAGACATAAAGTAACACTATTTATTGTAGATTGCTGTATTTAGCAGTACTTAATATCACTCAATAGTGTATCAGGTTCTGATTTAGATATTTTCTAAATCAACCTACTCAAAGATGTTATGATATATCTCTGGAGCAGGTGGGAATTGAATACGCTGCAGGTTCAGAGGTTGGGGCACTTTCACTGTGCCACAAGAGGCCTCCATTGTTAAGTTAGGTGATAACTAATCTCTCTTCAAGTGTTCATGTCCATGTCCTTTTAAGACTTTCTCCAATTCCGGCATGTTCGAACTTCA
The DNA here is from genome assembly GCF_047496795.1 of Chiloscyllium punctatum. Classification (NCBI taxonomy): domain Eukaryota; kingdom Metazoa; phylum Chordata; class Chondrichthyes; order Orectolobiformes; family Hemiscylliidae; genus Chiloscyllium; species Chiloscyllium punctatum. The sequence goes on along the minus strand of NC_092744.1, from coordinate 74,465,135 downwards.
CCCACATTATGGTATTTATGCTCTGTGATATGCAGCTCTGTGACATCATCACAAGATTGTTCCAGGGTCCGAAAGCTCTTAGTCAACAGAAATCGCCCTGTTTGACAATAAATGTGGTGATCAGCATTAGCCAAAGACCCATTCTATCATTATGGTGTGTTCCCAGTTTTTGAAATAAGCCCGAGTGTACAGTATGAAACCAGTACTGGTCTCCACTGGTAAACACTTTATTAAAAAGGGTTATGTTTTATAAATCATGATCTTTTTAAATGACTGGTTTTTAAATTTTCCATCAGAAGTATACTGGTATAAATTTCAAATGTATTCTATAGTTCAGACCAGCAGCTAACATATGAAAGTGTGAGGATCTCTTCTTTTACTGAGACTGAACAGAATGTTGAGCCTACATATATATAGTTGCTGATTTTGGTCAGGAATGGATTGGGTTGTCTCATGCATTTATGATCTTAGCTCATTAGATGAAATTCTTGTTAGGTAAGGAAATCTAAGTTTAAAAGCAGAATGTGATCTGCGGCACTGAGCAAGGTTAGATCTCATGGAATACAGGGAGAACTATCCATTTGGATACAGAACTGGCTCAAAAGTAAAAGACAGCGGGTGGTGGTGGAGGGTTGTTTTTCAGACTGGAGGCCTGTGACCAGTGGAGTGCCACAAGGATCGGTGCTGGGTCCAGTACTTTTTATCTTTTATATAAATGATTTGGATTTGAGATAGAGTTATTACGTTTGCTGATGACACCTAAATTGGAGGTGTATTGGACAGTGAAGAAGTTTACCTCCGATTACAACAGGATCTTGATCAGGTGGGCCCATGGGCTGAGGAGTGGCAGATGGAGTTTAATTTAGATAAATGTGAGGTGCTGCATTTTGGGAAAGCAAATCTTAGCAGACTTATACACTTAATGGTAAGGTCCTAGGGTGTGTTGCTGAACAAAGAGATCTTGGAGTGCAAATTCATAGATCCTTGAAAATGGATAGTGAACAAGGCATTTGGTATGCTTTCCTTTATTGGTCAGAGTATTGCATCCAGGAGTTGGGACGTCATGTTGCAGCTATATGGAACATTGGTTAGGCCAATGTTGGAAAATTGCGTACGATTCTAGTCTCCTTCCTATCGGAAAGATGTTGTGAAACTTGAAAGGGTTCATAAACGATTTACAAGGATGTTGCCAGGGTTGGAGGATCTGAGCTACAGGGAGAGGCTGAACAGGCTGGGGCTGTTTTCCCTGGACCGTCGGAGGCTGAGGGGTGATCCTATAGAGGTTTATAAAATCATGAGGGGCATGGATAGGATAAATAGACAAAGTCTTTTCCCTGGGGCGGGGGAGTCCAGAACTAGAGGGCATAGGTTTAGGGTGAGAGGGGAAAGATATAAAAGAGAGCTAAGGGGCAACTTTTTCATTCAGGGTGGTATGTGTATGGAATGAGATGCCAGAGGAAGTGGTGGAGGCTACTACAATTGCAATATTTAAAAGGCACAGAGATGGGTATATGAATAGGAAGGGTTTGGAGGGATATGGGCCAAATGTTGGCAGGAGGGATTAAATTGGGTTGGGATATCTGGTCAGCATGGGGGAGTTGGACTGAAAGGTCGGTTTCCATGCTGTACATCTCAATGACTCTATGACTTGAGGAGTTCAGGGTTCTGAATGCTGCTCTTTGGTCAAGGGGTTGGAATAGGTGAAAGACAATAAAGACATGTGGCAAGGCCACATGGACAAAAAATTACGAACCCTACCAGAGTCTCCCAGGCTTCAATCTGCAACATTATATTAAAGAGTCACAGAGCAGTTCTCAGGAAGGGTTACCTGATTGAAACGTTAACTCTGATTTCTCTCCACAGATGCTGCCAGACCTTCTGAACCTTTCCAGCAATCTCTATTTTTGTTTCAGAATTCACTTCCTTTCAGCTAGTAGCATCATGCAGCCTCAGTTGGTCACCACCATCCACCTCTGGGGATGTCTAATGCTAAAAAGGAAGTGGGTCCACGTTACAGTGATATATCCCTAGACTTGGGTTTGCAAACTATTTGGGAAAGAAGGGACGTACTGTTTCCACATGATTACAACAGGAAGCCATCCCAAGTAATAAAGGCAGCCTGGACAGAGGTCCCTATGAAAGGTCATTACTTGTGGGAAGCTCATGAGAACCTGGATTCAATGTTGTAAGAGGATGTTTAATCTAGTTTGCACCATTAGGATTAGTATCTTGGTCAACTCAAAGTTTCATGCTGGATTGTGAATCAGACTTGTAATGTTATCACTGCAGAGGATTATTCCACACAAAATTGAGTGCCAGGCATCTCCATCAGATGCCTCATGGGCACTGAATCTGTGTCATTGGAGAGATACTAATATTGCACTATTTCCACAGTGATCATTCTGGTTGTTACAAGGATCCACAGTTAATACATAAAAGGGGCCACGGCATTCAACAGCTTAGACACAGGACATTGATGTTTCATTGCAGCTAGAAGAGCTTTCAGATCTGATCTATTTTCACCAAAGGGTTGTGTGAGACAAGGAAACAGCTAAAAAATTTGGTATAAGTCAGGACACTTCAGGAGGTATCATAGACACTTCTACATCTCATGCTTTATTGCCTTTCACCTACTCCAACCCCTTGGCCTAAGAAGAGTGCCATTCAATCTGAACCCTGAACTCCTCAAGTGCCCCAGATCACATTGCTCTTTTAATCTTAGATTCTTATTAGCTAAGGAAATCTATCTATGCCCATCTTGAAAATATCCAATGATACCGTCTCAACTATCTTCCAATGCTGAGAGTTCCAAAGTTGCACAATTTTCTGACAAACATTTGCATCTTTGTCCTAAAAGGGTGACCCTTAATTTTAAAACATCCCTGGTCAAGATATTTCAGGATCTTAGAAACTTCAATCAAATCACACTATACTCTTAAATGCTAGTGAAAACAGGCCCACTTAGTCTATTTTTCTACATTAGAGAACCTCTTATTCTGCCTATCAATATAGTCCACCTCCTCTGAATTGTCTCCATTGTATTTTCATCCTTCCTTTTAAATGGAGAGATCAAACTATACACAGTATTTGTGATGTAGTCTCACTAATATCCTGTATAACTGAAGCATAACATCTTTAAATATTTAAATTCTCTTATAATAAAAAGAGAATATCCCATTAACCATCTTACCACTTGCTGTGCTTGCAAACTAGTTTTGTGACATATATTGGAATAAATAGCTCTTTTTACACCTTGAAATTCTGCAGTAATTCACTCTTTGAATAACATTCTTTTATCGTCATTGCCAAAATGAACAACTTCACATTTCTTCCATTATTATCCATCTGCCAAACATTTGCCCACTCTCTCAACCAGTCAATATTTCTGTCCATTCCTGTTCTGTCATCTTCATAACATATTTTCCTACCCAGCTTTGTGTCATCTGCAAATGTAGCCATTGTGGCTTTGATCCCTCATTTGAGTCATTTCTACAAATTGTAAGTATTTTAGGGCACAGTACAGATCCTTAAGGGGCCCCACTTGTCTCATCTTGTCATTCAGATGAAGACCTATTTATGCATATTCTCTGACAGCTAACGAGTCTTCGTTTTTCTGGTGGTACATTATCATGTATACAAAGCACTTTTACATTGACAAGTTTCTGCATAAAAGGTTATTGCACAACTACCTTCGGGCTCTCTTTAATCCACAGCATATGTTACTCCTTCAAAGGAGGGATGAACCAGCTTTCCTCTGCTTTATTTGCTTACTCCCTTGGTAGGTTGCAACAAGCTTAATTTGAAAGGGATCCCTTCCCTTGTGGATACTTTCCTTCCAGACCAAATTAATTGTATTTAAATAATACAATTACAATGATAAATGTGTCTAGAACTATTAATAGAGTAATCTGAAGCTAGATCTTAAATGGCAGTTACTACCCATGTTAGTTACACTGATCTTGAACAACAAGCAGTGTTATCTCCCTAAGGAGTGTAGTCAGTAGGATCAGAGAAAGGATAGTAGCTTAGCATCGGCTGTATTATATCTGCAAAAGACATAGAACAAACTTCAGACAATTTCTATTCAATTGGACTACCCAGGAACTTCTCAAACTTCATTTCTCAGGTTAGCAAGTAGCTGATTGTCCTTTTCACTGACTGCGTCTATTAGCAGAAGTTTGTGTGACTTAGTATACCTGTGCCTGTTGGTGACAATACTTTGGCTGCTAATATTGATGCAGAGTTGAGGGTCTTCACGGGGTTGCTTGGCCTGTCAGCCTCAAAACAATACTCAAGATCCATTAGTTACAAATTATCAGTATTTAAAATGAAGGAACGATTATGAAACAAAATCGTCAACTCTGAAGTGTTCTACTTTGGTCTGGGGCATTACACAGTGTTGTAAAGTCTGTATTTTTTTATTTTTAATCTTTCTTTTTACACTGTCCTTCAGTCAGTACCCTACAGGTGCTAGGAACTGAAAGAACACCCACGACTTAATTAAAATCATCTGTACTCTGACAAGGAAGTGGAGGAGTTCTCTAACTTCTCCAGCCGGATCCAAAACAGTTGATGACAGTAACGTACTCAGGGCACACTAGTGCCTAGACTTGCATGCCATTACTGACAAAGTGTAAAATCCTTCAACATTTGGCATGTTAATGTAAATCAGCAAAAAAGAAGGAAATCGCACGCCAATAAAGTCTGACTCCATTTTACTTTAAAAAAAATTGAAATTCATCCTGGGTCCTTCATTAATTACAACAGGGTGAAAAAAACTTGGATCGATTCATGAACATTTTTGCTGTGATAAATATCGACATGCTAGCATACAGCTTTCCTGAAGAAGGGCTTATGCCTGAAACGTCGATTCACCTGTTCCTTGGATGCTGCCTGACCTGCTGCGCTTTTCCAGCAATACATTTTCAGCTCTGATCTCCAGCATCTGCAGTCCTCACTTTCTCTTCCAAAGCACCAAATAATGTACCTCTTGAGCTATCCAGATTTAATGTAACAGAATATTTATGCAGCTACGTTCAGTTTTAAGACAGAGTGCGTTTCAGTTGGTGCTTCCTCTGTTTAAGTTTTTTTTAGCTTGCAAACAAAACCTGGGTCAACTGAAATTAACGGTGTGCAAAATTTGGATTGTTTTCAACGTTTTTTTTGGAGCTACCATTGCCTTTGCAAGTGCACAATGGTGCCTGTGGTGCACTCATATTAGTGAGTGTGCGCGTATAGCTGTTGCAATGATGCAGAGCTAGCTTATTGTGACAATCAGCACGCAACTCCGATTGGATGTAAATTCTGCATTTTTAGAGTTTAATGCTTCAGCTAATGCCCCCTTGACGCCACACAGTAAAACGTGTTCAGCAGCAAGAAGGACTCCCACCAGTACAATTTAACGAATCAACTGTTCAATGATTTACTTTCTGGCCAACTTATTCTGGCTGTTGTTTTAATTCGACAAGTGTGTGGTGCATTCTAAAGTTGAAAGAAGCTGCAATAGCCTAAAGGGGGAGGTGGGACAGGTAAGGATGACTTTCCTGAAATCAAAGCTTCTGCATTAATGAGTTGCTCCCAGCTATGTGTGCACTAGTACACATGCTCTGTGGAATATAGAATGACTTGGAGAATGCACAGAGGCCACACTGAACAAAATCTGTAGGAAGAGGGATAAGGCGGAGGTGAAAGAATGGTTTTGGACAGAAGGCCATATCTGACAAGGGGTTTCATTCTCCCATTTGAACCTCGAATGAGTCAGAAGTCTGCATGTCAGTAAGGATATGGTCACTGAAATCTGCCACCTGTTATAACAACGGTAACCCTTGGAGCACGATGGGTGGCTGTGAAGATGATCTTTTAAAGTTTTAAAATTTTCCATGCCTTTGTGAGATCTCCGTTCACTGCCCCTTGTTATGTAAGGGAAATCATTGAGACAGTCCTCAGCAATTTGACGATGTTGTATTTTCTTTTACTGGAGGGAAGCACTTCAAGTGACTCTACACATTGTCAAGAAGATCCTTGTGGTACACCATGCTTTTGACTGCATGGACATTGAAGAGATTCCATCCATCAAGAGTGGGGAAAGTATTTCTGGTGAACCAGTCAGATGAGCCACCAGAGGACATACCTCAATGTCATATGTGTACATCGGCAAAAATCTGGCATCAAAAGCATGGGGACAGCCAGCAGAGACAACACAGAACATGCTACTGTTCAGAAGAAGGGTCACTGGACTCGAATGTTAACTTTGTTTTCTCTCAACAGATGCTGCCAGACCTGCTGAGTTTCTCCAGTTTCTGTCTTTGTGTCAGATCTTCAGCATTCACAGTTTTATTTTTATTCCAGAACAAATTGCAATCCTGTTTTCAGTTTCTCAACTTCTGAAAAGATGTGAAAAGGTTGCTAATTCCCTATCACCTGTTTACAGGTTAGCATAAAGTGAGATCAATTCCTCATCATCTTTTCAGGTCCTGAGCAGTAAATACTGGCTTGCCAGCATTAACCATGTTCCAGAAACAAAATATTAAAATAAAGCTACAATAGAAAACAACAGAAGAGAACAAACTACAAGCTGAAAGTAATGAGGTCACACAATGCATGGGACATTCTAATCTGATGTTGAATCATTTTCACTTATTCACTTCAAACTTTTAGAACGCACAGACTTGTAGAAGTGCTGTCACATTCTTCATAAAGCTGTTGGCATAAACAAATTTAGTTAAGGCTCTTGCTTTCCAATAGGGAATTCCCGATACAAACATTTGTAAAATTGCAACATTTAAAAGGCATTTGGATGGGTATATGAATAGAAAGGGTTTGGTGGGATATGGGTCAGGTGCTGGCAGGTGGGACTAGATTGGGTTGGGATATCCGGTCGGCATGGATGGGTTGGACCGAAGGGTCTGTTTCTGTGCTGTACATCTCTATGACTCTACTTGTGAACTGTTTTGCTTTCCTTGCTAGGATCTTGATTAGTGTGGTGCTGGAAAAGCACAGCAGTTCAGGCAGCATCCGAGGTGCAGGAAAATTAATGTTCGGGCAAAAGCCCTTCATCAGGAATCATTCAATTTTCCTGCTCCTCGGATGCTGCCTGAACTGCTGTGCTTTTCCAGCACCACTCTAATCTAACTCTGGTTTCCAGCATCTGCTATCATTGTTTTTACCTTGCTAGGATCTTCTCTATTTTAAACACTCTCTCTTGATATCCTGATGGTGGAAACTCAGCCTCTCCTACTGTTGACCTTTAGCACAATATTTAGCTGTACAAAATTCTTGAGTTAGCAAAGTCTCTGAATAAAGAGTCATGAATTAACAGTTCCCAAACACTTCCCAAGATGATGTGTAATGCACCCTGATATTTTGCCTTCTGCTTAATGTTTATCCTAATATAACCATGGCATTGAATTGAGGATTTGTGCTGTAAACATTTCAGTTTCCACTGGCACCAGCGAGGAGAATAAGTACAAGACCAAGAGTGTGAAGGATATTTGGCCTTTCGGGAGGTGGGTGATGGCCAGGCAGAGGTTACGGGGGTGTGGATGTTTGGGCAGGTTTATTTACGGAGGACCGCCTGTTCCAAAAATTCTGCTTGAATGCTGCTGATTTTTCAACATGTTTTTTTTAAAATTCACCGATTATAGGGTCCGTTTTCTCGGGTATGCACCTACACAATACAATGCAAGGCATGTCAGTAATGCCATATGTTCCACTTTGAGCATGCCCTTGTCAGTTACAGTGTAAGCTAGATGGGGGGTAAGGGGTATATACTGCCCTTCCTTTGAAACTTAGACTCGAACTCAGAATTTACCAGAACATTCATCCAAGTATATTCAGGAAGCTTGGCTGTGTGGTAATTTCATGTTACAGATATTAACTTAATAAATAACCTCCTCTCATAGAATATTATCCAATCAACATAGGAACTTGTGGGAGCTTGCCATTTAAAATCACTTCCAGAGAGAAAGAACTTGCAATTAAATATTTTTCACAATCAGAGTTACCGATCTGATGGATGTCCTAGGATTGAATTGTTAATGTCAATGAAGAGTCAAAAAGACAACAGGTTCTAAAAGGTTCTTCACTGAAGTTTCTTCAGAATAGAAACCGAAATTACTAGAGGGGTACCGCAAATCTGGCAGCATCCGTGGAAAGAAAGCAGAGTTAATGTTTCAAATCCTCTGCTTTCTCTCCACATGTACTGCCAGTCCTGCAATGTCCTTCCCAGCAATTTTTGTTTTTGTTTACGATATCCAGTATTTGCAATTCTTCAATTAATTTCTTCAGAATAAACTGGATACGTTGTAAAGTTTGCATTACTGCAGTTATGTTACACAATGCAAAATTGACGATGCTATCACAGTCACAGCGTTGACCCAGGATCTGGGTAGGCCTACTGTTGTTACACTCTACCAGCATGAGACTGGTTTCACAACAAATTAACACCATGTTACAACATGACAGGCTCATGGGTCCAGCTGACTTTAGAATGATGCAATAGTGCCAACATATAATTAATTTTAATGAATATGTAATTTAATTAAATTTGACAATCAAATATTTTTATTCTAAGAACATAGTTTTTAAAAAAACTAACAAAAATTAATACTTCTGTATCATTGAATCCTGATTTTTGTTGTAAAATTTGCATTACATAATATGAGCATCCTCTCTTCTTGCTGTTGCTCCCTTGACATCAGTTCAACACTTAAGGTATATTGTATTTTCTCACTGAATGAGACAGAATAGCTCTCCAAAACTTGTTTATAAGGCAGTTGAGACAGGACAACAAGCTATCATGTCGTATCCAAGTGACAATTGTTAATAGGCTATTCGGCCCATTGTATTTGTGACAGCTCTTTACAAGGGAGATCCCAAGCTACTGGATCTGCCTTTCTCTTTATGAATGCTCCAAAATTCTTCTGCTTCAAATAGTTAACCCTTCTCTCCTTAACTAAAGGATGCCGTAGTTTCAGCCTTAAATGTGGGTGTCATATTCTGTCAAAAACTGAAGTAATGTATGGTGAAACAATAAACCTGTGTCATTGACAATAACACATACAGCTATCAAGAAGCCAATGGAGTGCTTTTCAAAGTCTCCTTTACTGATGTTACAAAACAAAGAGATTAAAGGTTAATATTACACATCTGTGAAAGTATCAGTCAATGTCCCCGTAGCTTTACATCACAGGAAGGAAAAAACCACCAGTAGTAAACCATGTCCAAAAATCTTGTCGACAAGGGAGCAATTGAAACAACAAGAACTTTTAAAAAATCACATTTTACTGAAAGAAAAGCACAAAATTGTAAAAAAATTGGTATAAAGTCATCAGCGTCTGAGAAACAATCCTTTTTAAATACAACAAGTGCACTGTGTTCTTTCTGGTCCTGAAAATTGAGCATTTTCTGATTTGAGTTTGGACTTTGGCCAACTTCATGTGCTGGATTGTACTATCTTTTTCAAAAAAAGGAACACAAGAATAGCAAACAAGAGCAGAAGAAATAGGAGTAGGAGTAGACCATTGAGCCCGCCCTGTTTAGTAAGGTCATGGTTGATCTGATGACGGTCCCAACCCTACTTAGCTGCCTTCTCCATATATCCTTTGGCTCCTTTGTGGAGCAGAAGTCTGTAATTCAGCCTTGAATATATTCAATGAGCCAGTTTCCACTGCTGTCAGGGAAAGAGAATTCCAAAATTATAGATACTTTGAGATAAGAAAATACTCCTCAACTCTGTTTTAAATGCAAAACTCCTTATTCATGGAAGCCCACAAAACCAACACACTAAAACAGCAGCTAATGAACTTGAAAGACCATATACAGTCAACAAGCAAAACTAATGTCATTTATAAAATACCGTGCGCGGACTGTAGCAAACACCACATTGGACAAACAGAACAGAAAACTAGCCACCAGGATACATGAACACCAACTAGCCACAAAACGACATAACCCTCTCTTACTAATATCCTTACATACAGACAGGAAGGATACCATTTCGACTGGGACAACACATCTATCCTAGGACAAGCCAAACAGAGACACGCATGAGAATTCCTAGAAGCACGGCATTCCAACTGGAAACTCTATCAACAAACACATTGACTTGGACCTGATTTACCACCCACTGAGAAGAAGAACAGGAAATGATGTCACCAACCCAAAGAAACCAAAACATATAAATAGAAAACAGGAATCATCAGCAATGCTTCATCTGGAGGTCACTGAAGATGTTACCTAGTATGGTGATGAAATGTCTGAAAATGAACCTTCCAGCTCAGCAAGCAAACCTACATCCAGAACCTCAACCTGAGTTGCAAATCTTCTCAAAACTCGCTGAAATTGGTATAAATTGAACCATGAGGGAATTGTTTCCTCAGAACCTTAATGTTTCAACAAGATTATTCTAAACTGCAATGTGTATATAGGCCAAAGTGAGGACTATAGATGCTGGAGGTCAGAATCAAGATTAGAGTAGTGCTGGAAAAGCACAGCAGGTCAGGCAGCATCCAAGGAGCAGGAAAATCGACATTTTGGGCAAAAGCCCTTCATCGGGAATGAGGCTGGAAGCCTCTGGGATGGAGAGATAAATGGAACAGGGGTGGGGCTGGGGAGAATGTAGCTAAGACTACAATAGGTGGATGGAGATAGGGATGAAGGTGATGGGTCGGAGAGGAAGGTGGAGCCGATTGGTGGGAAGGAAGATTGGCAGGTACGACAGGTTATGAGGATGGTGCTGAGCTTGGAACTGGGGTAAGGTGGGGTAAGGGGAAATGAGGAAACAAGTGAAGTCCACATTGATGCCCTACGGTTGAAGTGTTCTGAGGCTGAAGATGAGGCGTTCTTCCTCCAGATGTCGGATGGTGAGGGAGTGGCGGTGGAGGAGGCCCAGGACCTGCCTGTCCTTGACAGAGTGGGAGGGGGAGTTGAAATGTTCGGCCATGGGGTGGTGGGGTTGATTGATGCAGGTGTCCTGGAGGTGTTCCCTAAAGCGCTCCGCGAGAAGGTGTCCAGTCTCCCCAACATAAAGGAGACTGCATTGGGAGCAGCGAATATAATAAATGACATTTGTGAATGTGCAGGTGAAACTTTGATGGATGTGGAAGGCTCCTTTGGGGCCTTGGATGGAAGTAATTCGGGAGGTGTGGGTACAGGTTTGCAATTCCTGCAGTGGCAGGGGAGGGTGGGTTGCTGGGGGACGTGGACCTGACCAGGTAGTCACAGAAGGAACGGTCTTTGCAGAAAGCGGATAGGGGTGGGGAGGGAAATATATCCCTGGTGGTGGGGTCCATTTGTGGATGGCAGAAATATCAGCGGATGATGTGGTTTATGTGGAGGTTGGTGGGGTGGAAGGTGAGGACCGGGGGGTGGGGGTCTGTCCTTGTTGTGGTGGGAGGGGTGGGGTTTGAGGGCGGAGGTGCGGGACATGGATGAGATGCGTTGGAGGGCATCTTCAACCACCTGGAAGGGAAATTGCGGTCTTTAAAGAAGGAGGCCATCTGGTGTGTTCTGTGTTGGAACTGGTCCTCCTGGAAGCAAATACGGCAGAAGTGGAGGAATTGGGAATACACGATAGCATTTTTGCAGGAGGTAGAGTGGGAAGAGGTGTAATCCAGGTAGCTGTGGGAGTTGGTGGGTTTGTAAAAGAAAATGTCAGTGTTGAATCGGTCGTCATTGATATAGATGGAGAGGTTCAGGAAGGGCAGGGAGGTGTCAGAGATGGTCTAGGTGAATTTAAGGTTGGGGTGGAATGCATTGGTGAAGTTGATGAACTGTTCAACCTCCGCGTGGGAGCACGAGGTAGCGCCGATGCAATCATCAATGTAGTGGAGGAAGAGGTGGCAGTGGTGCTGGCATAACTACAGAAGATGAACTGTTCTACATAGCCAACAAAGAGACAGGCATAGCTGGGGCCCATGTGGGTGCCCATGGCTACCCCTTTGGTCTGGTGGGAGTGGGGGGATTCAAAGGAGAAATTGTTAAGGGTGAGGACCAGTTCAGCCAAACGAATGAGAGTGTCAGTGGAAGGGTACTGGTGGGGATGTCAGGAGAGGAAGAAAAGGAGGGCTTGGAGGCCCTGGTTTGGGGGGTGGAGGTGTCGAGGGACTGGATGTCCATGGTGAAGATGAGGCATTAGGGTCCCATTGTCTCAGCCTGCTCCTGCCCCACTGAACTCCTCTCCACCTTCCTCAATACGGTCCTATCCCCCCTCATCCAGGAACTCCCCACATACGTTCGAGATACCACCCACAGCCTCCCCCTCCTCCAAGACTTCCATTTTCCCAGCCCCCAATCCTTCATCTTCACCATGGACATCCAGTTCCTCTTACCCCAGTTACCCCAGCAGTCCCCATCTTACCCCAGTTCCAACCTGCCAGTTCAGCACCATCCTCATGACCTGTCCTACCTGGCAATCTTTCTTCCCACTTATCCACTCCACCCTCCTCTCCAACCTGTCATCTTCATGCCTACCTCCATCCACCTATTGCACTGTTAGCTACCTTCTCCCCAGCACCTGCCCCCTCCCATTTATCTCTCCACCCCGGAGGCTCCATGCCTCATTTCTGATGAAGGACTTTTACCCGAAATATCGATTTTCCTGCTCCTTGGATACTGCCTGACCTGCTGTGCTTTTCCAGCACCACTCTAACCTTGCAACAAGTATATGTCCAACCTACTCCAAATTTTCCTCAACATGGGGATCAATTGAATGAACCTTCTTTGAATTTGCCTCCAACACAAGTGGGGCCAAAACAGTATGCAGAACTTCAGTTGTGAACTCAGCAATTTCCGATTATATAGAGGTAAAAACAACGACTGCAGATGCTGGAAACCAGATTCTGGATTAGTGGTGCTGGAAGAGCACAGCAGTTCAGGCAGCATCCAAGGAGCAGTGAAATCCTTGGATGCTGCCTGAACTGCTGTGCTCTTCCAGCACCACTAATCCACAATTTCCGATATATATACTGGCAGCAAGACAACTCCAGTTTTATCCCAAATCTTTTTAAAAACAATAAAAGTCAACATTCAATTTGTCCAAATGACTTGCTGAACATGACAACTAACTTTTTATAATGTATAATCTCTCTCTCTCTCTCTCTCTCTCTCTCTCTCTCTCTCTCTCTCTCTATTATTCCTAACAAATTGGATAACTTCACAATTTCCCACCTTGTATTCCATCTGCCAACTTTTGTCTCACCTAACGTAACCTTTTCCCTTTGCAGACACTTTAGGTGGAGTTTAATCCTCCAACTTGACTTTGCTTGATTTTATTATGATTTTCAGGAATGAATTCTGAAATGTTTCCAGTGGTGGATGTTGCGCTAACTAGCTTATAATTTTGAGGTTTCTGTCTTGGCCCTTTCTTGAATTGAAGCATTATATTTCTGGTGTTTGAATCTGTCGGGATATCACTAGAATTGAAGGAGATTTGTTTCTTTTTTCAGTTCATTCAAGGAATGTGAGTATCCCTGATTGGACCAGCATTTATTGCCCATGACTGGTAATCTAAGGTGGTGGTGAGCTGCAAATAATACATCCACTGTTTTTACAGCCACTACTTTTAAGACCCAAGGAGGGAGGCCCTGCAGGTCCAGGGGAGCTCATTGCCTTTGTTAGCTTGAATGGCTTTCTGCACCATAGTATTATGATCAATTTGTTCATCCATTCACATCGCCTGTAAGAACCAAACTCATAGTCAGGTTCTGCTGTCCCCAACCACAGAACAAATCTGAGGACAGTGCAGTATGGCATGTAACTGCCTCCTGCTTCACTGCCTGGCCAAGCATTGTATGCTCATCTTTAACTGCCCTTGAGTGTCTTCATAGGCTATTTCAGAGGGCGGGTAGGTATCAACAACACAGGCCAGACGAGGTAAGGGCAGCAGATTTCCTTTCCTGAAAAGAGATGAGTTCTGCAACAAATGACAATGGTTACATGGGTCTATTAGCTTTGCTTTCAATTGCAGAATTTTGTTGAGTTTAAATTTCACCATCTGTGTGGTGGGATTTGAACCCATGTATCCACAATGTTATTTTGGGGTTCTGAATTATTAGTACAGTGAACACTTTTCTTCCACTTCTCCGCAATGGAGATTAAGTAGTTTAACTAATTAAACTTTAAGTTTATACAACACTAATTTCATTGTACTCCCAGTTTAAAGTCCTCCTATAATTTACAGAAAAGAAAGGCCAAAGTGCACAGCATTTTAATATCTCTGAATTTTGGTCTACAGTTTTCTCTGTCTCACTCCCCCTCTCAGATGGTCCTTGATTTTTAAAATACAAGAGCAGCATTTTTGTTCACTCATCACACTGATTTCCCTTTAATTAACATATTGCCCAATTACATAGACTATTAAAGCAGTCATCAGTTATTGTGAACTCCATGTTAGTTACATGGTAAATGTTGGTAATAGACAAGCAACAATGGAATTGAAAAAGAAATCAATTGATGGATATCACAGCATCCATAGAGAGGGAACAAGCTATCCTTTCGAGGCTAGATGACTCTTCATCAGAGCTGACGTGTGGAGGCGGCAGCATTTATGCTGTAGTTGGGAGGGCAGGGAGTGGTGGTAGGTGGAGAATCCTGTTTAAGATGCTTATAGTTCAGATTAAGTGATTGGACTGTGAGAGACTGGCAGAACAATGGTGGGTCCAACTGCCTGATTTGAAAGAGAAGACGGTCCCACTTCGGTGTGTGGAGAGGAGAGAGGACATGTATGTGAGAATGTGACAAGTAAAGGTAAGAAGAAGGGAAGAAATGGGAGTTGGTTTATAATTTGAAGGTGTTTAATTCAATATGAAGTCCAGAAGGCTGTAAAGTCCCTACTCTGAAGATGCGATGTTGTTCTTCGGTTTACGCTGTGTTTTTACTCCTATGTTGTGATTAAGCAACAGCTAATCCTTCTGTTAGTAGTAAAGGAATCCAGTAAACAGGTGATAGGTATTAGTATCAAGTACTTAGCTTTAAAGATAAACACATGAGGAAGGGGTCAAAAGGTGTGCCGCTGGAAAAGCACAGCTGGTCAGGCAGCATCCGAGGATCAGGAGAGTCGACGTTTCAAGCATGAGCTCTTCATCAGGAATGTGGTGTGGGTGGGGGGATTTTGCCAAAGGGGGCTTAGATAATTGGGTGGTGGGGGGAGGGGGGTGGTGAGGCTGGAGGGAAGCTAGCTAGGAGTGCAGTAGGTGGATGAAGGTGGGGGTTAATGGTGATAGGTCGGAGTGTAGGATAGAGCGGATAGGTGGGAAGGAAGATGGACAGGTAGGAGTTGGACGGTTAGATCTGGGATAAGGTGGGGGTGGGGAGGAGATGAGGAAATTGGTGAAATCGACATTAATTTTCTGTTGTTGGAGGGTCCAAAGGCAGAAGATGAGGTGTTCTTCCTCTGGTCATCAGGTGGCTAGGATTTGGTGGTGGAGGAAGCCCAGTCTCCCCAGTGGAGAGGAGACCACATTGAAAGCAACAATACTGTGTCCTCTACATTGGGGAGACAGGATGGCACTGTCCTACCTGTCCATCTTTCTTCTCATCTATTCGCTCCTCCCTCTACTCTGGTCTAACACCATCACCTCCTCCCTACCCCCGTCATTGACCTATTGCATTCCAAGCTAGTTTTCCCCAGTCCCACTCCTGTCCCATTTATCTCAGCTCTCTTGGCCCCTTCCCCTATACTCTTGATGAAGAGCTCATGCTTGAAACATCAATTCTCCTGCTCCTCGGATGCTGCCTGACTGGCTGTGCTTTTCCAGCGCCACACTTTTTGACTCTGATCTCCAGCATCTGCAAACCTCACTTTCTCCTAAGTGAGGAAGGGTGGGTTTTAATTGATTAATTAATTTCTGTGTATGTAAAGAGGAACAAAGTTCAGTCCTTCTTTGAACACTGAACATGATAGGGTCTGGCTGTATTATTGTCCCAAAAACAAAAAGTTTTAATTAAATTTGATAAGTTTTTATTGAAATTTGGTTTTGTTACAGTGTCTCTTTTAGAATTGGTTCTCTATTTAATTTGGTCATTACTTCACCATTGGCTTTCAAAGTTGTATAAAGAAGGAATGGCTTGGAACATGTGAATTTTGGGGAATTATCTGACTGTAAGTTTTCTGTCAAGGAGAGATGCTGTACCTGTGTCGTTAATATATATTTAGATCCAATCTCTGTCCCATCATGCCTGTTACAAAAGTGGCAGTCATTCAGTGTTACAGTGCTCTCCATCTTCTCTAGCATCATGCAGAAGATTAAGAGTTCTACGTGCAGGATAATCATGGGGTGAAACTTCTTATCAAGTCCTGTAAACATGGATATGTTTTTCATTCATTGACACTTGTTAAATATCGGGTGCGATCAGGGATCTGAAAAACTGTAATCTTCACCTTCTCATTTAAATTTACCAGTCAAGTAATCAAATAATGCCATAGTGTTATGTAAAATATACAAGTTTCAAAATTTGGTTAAGGTTTTGATGATGTTTCAACATTCTGACAGTTTTTTTAAAGCTTTAAGCTAACTAAAAAGCTTGTCTTTATACAGAGCCTTTTATTGTGGAAAAGTGTTCCACTATTCTACAATGAAGGATGACCAAAAAGGAAAAGTAAGTAGGGCATACTAATGAGGGTAGTCAAGGACAGAGAGATATTGAAGGTAGTGAAGGTGCTGAGAGTCTTTGGAAGGTAATTTTAGAATGTGGGTTCCAAACAGCTAAAGGTAAAGCTAAAGACACCAATAGTGGATGACTGCAGCTGCAGCAACCTCAAGAAATTTGACACCATTCAGGGCACCGCTTACTTGACATCACATCCAAGGCATTCACCACTAATGTGAAGTAACAACAGTGTGTACCAAGCAACGATTCACCAAGGGTCCTTAGGTAGCACCCTTCAAACCGCAACCACTACCATCTTGAAAGACAAGGGTAGGATATACGTGAGAACACCACCACCTCCACAATCTTCTTCAAGCCACTTACTATCCGACCTCAGTAACATATTGCAGTTCTTTATTGCTCATTAATGGATCTATGAGTCAATCTTATGTAAATGGCTCACAGCAGTTCAAGAAGGCAGCGCCCAGCCTCCGCTCAAGATCATTTAGGAATGGGGATTCAATGTGGGCCCAGCCAGTGACACCCACATCCCACGAATGAATAATAAACAAAAAAAAGATGCTAGAATGTGAGGAATGGAGAGTTCTGACTGGTTTCGTAGGCTGGTGGTGTTTGCAGACATGATGTAGTGAGTTCATGAAGCTTTAAACAAGAGAATCTTCAACTTGAGTTATTGACAAATGCAAACCAAAGCAAGGCAGCTAATGAGGGCCATGATGAGTGGCTCTTGGTGTGATTTAGGAATAGGGGCACTATAGTTTTGGATGAGCTCAGTTTACACAGTATGTAGAATGGGATGCTGGCCAGAAGAGTTTTGGGATAATGGACTGCAGCTGACTACGGCATGCATGAACACTTCTGCAGAAGATTTCAAGGGCTGAATATTCTATATATTATGATGGTAAATAACCAGTCGTCTATTTGAGATTTGGTACTTTATTAAACTTCCATGTCATAAATGGTATTCTACACTTATATGCTAATTGTGACAAAAGGATACATTAGAAGTATGATAAAGAGATAAAAATAATGTGCTAATCAAGTTGTAACAATTGGCCTAGTCACTTTGAGAGAGACAGTCAACACTAAAATCAAACTTTGTACTGTTTCCAAATCACAACTCGTTTGGGACAACTGGAAAGTGCACACATGCTCGCAAACACATTTTTAAAAATTAATGCAACATAAATGCTCAAATGTATGTACAGTATAAAAACAACCCAAAGGCAATGGCAAACTCAAAAATTATATGTTTAAAACAGTTCTACTTTAGAGCTTGGCTTTAGTCTGTGCCAAAGTAGCCTCTTGTGACCTGAACCACTTCAGCACTTCATAGAAATGATTTAAACACCTGTAGCACAGACAATGATTAAGATTTCTCCATGCATTAATTTTCAAAACATAATATGTTATGGCCAGCTTAATTTTTGTATGTGAGAGGAGGTGAGTGAGAGGTGAGGTGGCAGACCACAGAGCAAGAAAGGATAGCGGGACTTTCATTGCAAAGAAACTCGCGATTGTTAATGTAACTGCATTAATTTGACCCTTCAGGAAATCTGGCACTATTTCCAGACTGTTCTAAGTAGGTGAGCACTTGCTTTTTTTTGATACTGACAAATAGATAAGGAGTTTGTTCCCTGAAGAAATTGCAGGAATGTACCAAGTTTTTGATTTTTAATATTATTCCATCTTAATCTCCCACTTTCCTTGTTTTTGTTCAACATTTTCTAGCTGCTTGACCATATTTTCCTACCAGCCATCATTCACCACCCTGTCTTGAGAAATGTAGCAGAACTAAAGACAAGCACACAGTTTTGGCTTAACTCCTTCAGAGGCCTGCAGAATGATCTTGGATTGGGAGCTGCTGATTTTTTTTACCCCGTATGCTCAAGCTGAACCATGTGCTTGCTGGAGAATTAAATGTTCGCCTTTTTTAGTCAATGCCAATTAGTCAGTTTTCAGTACCCTAATGCTAGATGCAGAATAAAGTGTGCCTCCCAGTTGCCCTAACAACAGATTTCTACCACACACAAGGTGTTGTGAATTCATAAATGTGTTTGTAAAGAACTAATAGAGTGGAAACATTCTCACAACATGAATTAACTGCAGGTTCACTAAACAGCACTGTATCATTACCAGACTATCTACCTCAAGAATTTTATTTTTGTGGTTATTTGTTCAAAGTTATGGACAGGTTTGTGCAGTGTTTTTTTGCCCCCAGTGATAAATGGACTGAGACTGCACAAAACTCAAAATTTGTTAGGAAAGAAGAGACAGGAATTTTCATCCCTACCTTTGCTCATGTATACCCTCAAGCATAGTTCTTAGCAGAACCCTACATTGTACAGTATAGGCCAATTGTCATGCTGTCTAATTGGTTCTCAAAAGCAAAATGAAATTGGAGCTTCCAAATAAATTTCCTTTCCAAGCACAGACTTGCATAATTACGGGAAACCATCAGCAGTCAAGGAAGTGTCTAAGTTAGAACAAGTCTTGAATGAAGCATAGAACCATCTGGCGTGCAAACTAAGCAATTGTGTGTATAGCATGAACAGCTGTAAAGGATATGAAGCCATGAGCATAGAATAATTTTTATTGTGAGTTTGTTGAGAAATGGAGCCAGTGTCATCTTGATTTATCCATCCAGAAAGACACACAATTTTCTTTGCTGTGCCACCCAGTTAAGCAATCCCATCATTACATTAACCAGAACTTAACTCCAAGTACTTATCACTTCAAAAGGAAAAACAATTTCCTGTCCTTAATTGCAAATGTATCTTTTAATAGTTACCTACATCCCTATGACCTCAAATTTGTTGCTTCTTCAGAGATGATTCCATTGATTTACCGTAACCATTCAATTGTCTATTTTATATAACCTTCAGAGCTCGAGATAATATTTTGTCTTCAAAGCAGAAGAGGCAAGGTGATACAGCAGGTTGCATATACATCACAGAACTGCCACAATTTTCTATACTGGGTGGTCTGGATTGTTGAAGCATTGAGTAAACAGCTTGGTGCTGTCCTGCAACCTTTGAGTCAGTTTGCTCAATGCCAGCAACTTCAGATTAAGCATGTGTGAAGCACTGTGGGCCATCAACAGCAGCAGAACTGTACTCTTAATACAATCTGCAACCCCATGGCCTAGCATATCCAACTGAATTTAAGAGATGAGGTGAGAGTAACAGCCCTTGACATCAAGGTCGCTTTCACTCCACTCCATTTGTTCCTTGAGTGGCATCAAGGAACTCTAACAAAACTAGAATCAGTGGGGATAGAGGGCACACTCTCTGGTTGAAATCATATTGGAAGATGGTCATGGTTGTTGGAGGTCAATCATCTCAACTCCAGGAGATCTCTGCAGAAGATCCTCAGGGTAGTGTACTAGGCTCAACCAGCTTCAGCTGCTTCATCAAAGTCTTTCCCTTCATCATAAGGTCAGAAGTGTGGATGTTTGCTGATGATTGCACAATGCTGAGCAGCATTTGTGACACCTGAGACACTGAAGCAGTCTGTGTTCAAATGCAACTAGATCTGGACAATGTCCAGGCAATGACTACTTCCAATAAGACACCACCTAACCACCACCTTGACATTAAATGTTACACACTGAATTTCCTACTATAAATATCTTGGGAGTTACCATTGACCAGAAACTGAACTGGACTCACCATATAAGTACAATGCCTACAGGAGCAGGTCAATGGCTAGGAATACTGCGGTGTGTAACTCACCTCTTGACTCCCAAAAGCCTGTTCATCAGCTACAAGGTCCAAGTCAGGAGAGTGATGGAGAATTCCTCACTTGCCTGCATGGGTGCAGCTCAAACAACAGTCAAGAAGCTTGACATTGTCCAGGACAAAGCAGCCTGCTTGTTTGGCACCACCTGCAAAAGCATCCAGTAGCAGCATTGTTTACTATCTCAAAGACGCACTGCAGAAATTTGCCAAAGATCCTTAGACAGCACCTTCCAAACAAAGGACCACTTTCATCAAAAAGAACAAGGGCAAAAGATACATTGATTTGATTTATTGTCAAATGTACCAACGTACAGTGAAAAGCTTTGTTTGCAAGCAGCACAGTCAAATCATAGTAAGAAAGGACATACAGACCATTGGGTGAGAAAATACTTAGACAGATTGAGACATATAGGTTATACCACCTCTTGGCCATTGAGATCGTGAGATGCCACTAGTACTGACTGAAGCCAAATGAAAAAGTGTGTCGCGTACAACGGGTAGAAGATCGGGCATGTTGAAAGTATATTCACAGTGGGGAAGTAGCACAGCAATTGACCATCGAGGAGAAAGTGAGGACTGCAGATGCTGGAGATCAGAGCTGAAAATGTGTTACTGGAAAAGCGCAGCAGGTCAGGCAGTATCCAAGGAACAGGAGAATCGACGTTTCGGGCATAAACGTCGATTCTCCTGTTCCCTTGGATGCTGTCTGACCTGCTGCGCTTTTCCAGCAACACATTTTCAGGAATTGACCATGCTTATTACATGGTTGCTGGAACATTGTTTTCTCGATATCACTGCATGAGCAGTTGTGGTCCTCACTGCCCAGGGCTGGTATCCTTCTCTAATAGCATTGAGGAGATAGAAATTGGGCCGTCAGGGCTCTCTCTGCCTGACTGAGGGTCATTTTCTCCTGAATGAGACAAAGGGATTTGTGTGAGGTAAGAATGGCTGGCATAGATCAAGGGAAAGGTGACCTCAAGGAGTGAGTGGGCAGCATAGAGGGCATGTAAAGTTAGTCATGTAGGAGGTTGGTGTTGGTCAGAGTGAGCGAGTGAAAATGATGCATGCAGCAGTGAGAGTGGTAGAGCATGAGCCTTGGTGGGATAATGGTGCAGTAGCAGTGCTGGTGAGTGTGAGGTACAGGAGACAAGATAGTAGCACTTATCCTGGAGGAGTGGAGAAGGTCATTGATTTTCTTGTGGCATTGCTGGGCATTTCTCTAGATCGTAGATACCACGCTGCCCTGACTGATACCCTCTGATCAGGCTGGCAGGGTCTGGTGATGTGATCTTCCCTATCACCCCTAATTTGCACAATTGCCTCCACCAGGGCCAAGTCCCTGTGGCAAAGTGGGGCTCCCTCTTCTTTGACGTGTCCAGAGCAAATGATATGAACCGTGTAGGACAGATTTCAATTGCTAACATCTGACCTGATGCACAACTGCCTTTTAAATATGGTACTGGTGCCTGTTGATGTCATGACAGTGGCCTGTATTTCTGTCGACAGTGAGTGGGAAAGTACGCTGAGTAGGGTGCCTTAAGGTAATGAGGCAGATTTGGACAACTAACATTTCTTTAGGGATCAGTTCTGGGTTCTGTTTTGTTTGTCATTTTCACAAATGATTTGGATGAGAATATAGAAGGCATGGTTAGTCAGTTTCCAGATGACACCAAAATTGGTGGCATAGTAGACAGTGAAGAAGGTTTTCTAAGATTACAAAGGGATCTTGATCAAATGGATCAATCGGCAGAAAAATAGTGGATTGGGTTCAATCTGGATAAACATGAGATATTACATTTTGGTGTAACAAACACCAAGGGTAGAGCTTGTATAATTAATGGTAGGGCCTTGGGTGGTGTTGCAAAACAGAGGGACCTAGGGGTTCAGGTACATAATTATTTGGAGTTTGTGTCACATATAGACAGGGTATTCTATGGACTTGTGAATTTCTATAATGTTTCAGGATCTTTGGGTGGTTAAAAAGGCATTGAGCATGCTTGCCTTTATTGCTCAGTCCTTTGAGTATAGGAGTTGGGAAGTCATGTTGAGGTTCTCCAGGACATTGGTGAGGCCTCTTTTGGAGTACTCTGTCCCGTTCTGATCACCCAGTTATAGGAAGGATATTATTAAGCTGGAGAGGGTTCTGAAGAGATTTACAAGGATGTTGCTGGGTAGGGAAGGTTCGAGGTATAAAGGAAGACTGGATAGGCTGGGACTTCTTTCACTGCAGTGTAGGAGGTTGAGAGGTCACATTTTAGAGGTTTATAAAATCATAAGGGGTGTACATAGATAAGTTTCTGATGGTAAATGTATTTTCCCTAGGATGGGTGATTTCAAGACTAGGGGACACATTTTTAAGGTGAGAGGAGAGAGATTTTAAAAAAGAAATGCAGGGCAAATTTTTTTCACAGTGGGTGGTTTGCATACAGCATGAATTTCCTGAGGAAGTGATGGATGTGGGTATAGTTACAATGTTTAAAAGACACTTGGATAAATACTATAATCGGGAAGGTTTGGTGGAGTATGGTGCCAGGATCAGGCAGGTGGGACTAGTTTAGTTTGGGATTATATTAGCACGGACTGGTCGAACCAACGGGTCTGTTTCCATGCTGTGTGACTCACTGACTCTGTGACAAAGTCAATCAGAGCTAGTATAGAGATGCACTCTGTGAAACTTGCTGAAATTGACACTGCCAAATCTTGATAAGATTCATGTTGCAGAACTTGACACTTATTTCAGTTCCATTTAACTTGCTGTTTAATTGCCAGTTTCGTCCAACTCAGTTTGGAATTCCTGCTACTCCTACGTTTAGTGCCACTGAAATGTCCACAGATCTGGATTGCATTATTGAGTCCAAGACATTTTTAAAATTTAGCGTCAGCAGTGGCCCAAATAGCAGCCCAGGGACACCCCGCTTAGCATTTCTCTTCAAGTTAATTGCTTTAAGTGCCTGTCCTCTTCTACCCTTAAGCCTATTAATTTTCTATTCCTAAAATTTACTCAGGGCCTTAAAAGCATTGAGCCAATTAATATCCTTTTGTGTGGAATTTTGGCAAGTCCCATATGGAGGTCTCGGTCTGACATGTTGTCAGGCTTTCCACAATTCACTTGGGATATCACACTCTCAAAAAAGGTTAAGGAGGTCACTTATCCAGGGCCTTGCATTTCTAAAACTGGTGGTGATTGTTTTTCACTTGAGTATTATACAGACACTTCCCCCAACAATCAAATCTATTATGATATATAACAATTAAATAAGAGCAATGAAAATGTAGTTTCTGCTTTGTTTTAATATCTTGAAAATGAGCACTATTTGAACCTATTTGTAGTTGAGATATCTATAAGAGGCAAATATTCACTTTCTTCTCTCTTAATCCGTGAGTATAACTCTATTTATCTGCTTTGCTGTCTCTTTACTTGTCTTAGACTTCTATTTTGTTAAAGTCATTCATTCTGTTTGTTATTTAACAGTTTTCACAGTGGAAGCAAAAATTCAGCATACTAATTATTCAGAGGCAGTTCCTTGTTTGAGCCTCATTTACATATTTTGTGATCCTTGCCTCATCTGTGATTGCCTTCTTCCTGCCAGAATGGGGAGAACACCTCCTGCGGTTATATATCGTGGTCTGCTGCTTTGCTTTCTTCTCCACCATTCTCTTTTTGTACATGCTTAAACGTGTTTCTGAATGTTCATATTCATGTCCCAGTTCATTCATTCCACAGCCCTCTCTCAGGGTCCGTATGTTTGCCCCTATTCAAAATGGCATCATGTTTAAATCTTGGGAAATCTGAGATTTTCCAGCTATCACTGTTTATACTAATGTCTTTGCTTAAAAATAATTCTTTTAGAGAAGTGTTTTTGGTGATAAAAGAATTATGATTCGCCTTATTCCTGTTTTGTCCTCTGCTAGAACTGAAAACTGCTTATGTAGGATTCTAGTGTAGTTATTAATAGTGCTTTAATGTATAGGAGCATCAACAGGCTATGTCTTGCTGGTGGGATATGAGTTTTCTGGATCCTAGATGCACTACTTTAGAGTATGAAGTGGGTGCAGTAATTCTTCCACGCAAGTGCAAAAATAATTCAAAACCAATACATTGCCTGCCCACCAGGGCACTCTAGATCTGTAGAACACCAGCCCTTTGTGTTCTAACTTCTTGTTATAAAGGCCAGCATCCTGGAGGAGGTAAGGGGAGAGGGAGATCTAAAGACTGGTTTGATCTTTCAATAATATGAATTGACATTGTTTCTCCAACATTTGCTTTATGATCTTTACCCTGCTCCAACAAGTTTTTCAGCATATTGAATCACAGTCTGGGTGTTTTCTTTCATTCTTTATTCCTTCAGTATGATTTCCATGACTTCATAGAAGAACAAAAAGAAAAGTTGGGGCCATCAGTAAATACTGATGGCCACAAACTTGAAATTGGGCTAAATAAAAATCCAACTCTGATATTGGAGCAATTTTTCAAGTCACACTCTTCACGGCTAGTATCAGCGACTCGTCTCACATGACCAGGAACTAGGGCAGCACGGCTTGTTATTTCCTACTCATTAAAATTAATGGGTGGGTTTTCTAAAGACTCATGTCCACTGGCATCATAACCCAAGTAAATTAGTTTGTAGAGTGTTAGCTTTGGCTCAGTGATGCCACCCTTATGTCCTAAGTCAGGAAATTGTGTATAAAATTTCATTCCAGGTATAGATGATAAAATATGATGAAATTGCAGATTTTAAATCAGTAAAGGAAGCAAGACATTTGGGGAAAAGGCAGGAAAAAGGATTTGATCTCATTGAAAGCTAGAGCTGAATGGCTTCCTTCTGGTCCTATACCTCATAGTACTTATGCTGTTGATTTAGTGTGATACAGAGAGAATGCTGGGTTGTTGTACTGTTGCCTTTCATATGAAATGTTTTGAGGATGCAACTGCCCTCCCAGGTCTAGACAAAAGATCCCATATCACCATTTAAACAAAAGTAGAGAAGATCTTCTTGTGCCTAGCCAATATGGAACTGTTCAAAGTTTGGTAGAAGATTTGTAGCTCGGGTGCTCGTTGTTGTGGTTCTGTTCGCCGAGCTGGGAATTTGTCTTGCAAACGTTTCGTCCCCTGTCTAGGTGACATCCTCAGTGCTTGGGAGCCTCCTGTGAAGCGCTTCTGTGCTGTTTTCTCCGGTATTTATAGTGGCCTGTCTCTGCCACTTCCAGTTGTCAGTTTGAGCTGTCCACTGCAGTGGCCGGTATATTGGGTCCAGGTCGATGTGTTTGTTGATAGAGTCTGTGGATGAGTGCCATGACTCTAGGAATTCCCTGGCTGTTCTCTGTTTGGCTTGCCCTATAATGGTATGTTGTCCCAGTCGAATTCATGTTGCTTGTCGCCTAGCCACGAAACGACATGACCAGCTATCCCTAGTTGCCACACACACAGACGACAAGCAACATGAATTCGACTGGGACAACACTACCATTATAGGGCAAGCCAAACAGAGAACAGCCAGGGAATTCCTAGAGGCATGGCACTCATCCACAGACTCTATCAACAAACACATCGACCTGGACCCAATATACCGGCCACTGCAGTGGACAGCTCAAACTGACAACCGGAAGCGGCAGAGACAGGCCACTATAAATACCGGAGAGAACAGCACAGAAGCGTTTCACAGGAGGCTCCCAAGCACTGAGGATGTCACCTAGACAGGGGACGAAACGTTTGCAAGACAAATTCCCAGCTCGGCGAACAGAACCACAACAATATGGAACTGTCATTAAAATAAATAAAACACTTTAGCTGAACATTTTACCTCATTGTTGTTTGGAGGATCTTCCTGTGCACAAATGTCCCCCCCTTATACTAGAAATCCAAAATATTTTATTGGCGATGAAGAGTTTTGGGGCATCTTGAAATGCACTGTATAAATGCAAGTTTGTTCTTTCTAGAGCCAGATATTTGCTGTCCTTCCCTGATTTTAGCCTCTATCTATCTTCAAGCCTATTGTGTAGCAGGTTAGGCCTGCATCCCGGCTTTACAATCAACCATTTAAAAAAAATTACCCTAGCCATTCTGTTAATGGTTCGACCCTGTGTGGATCTGATTATCTTCAACATAGCGGGATAAGAGTTTCCGGTCAGGATAGCTCAGTTTCAGGAAGAGATCTTTCAACAACCAACAGCTCTTCATTAACATATTCAAGGGATCTACACCAATTTTAGGCATATCTGCCTGGACACCAACAAACAAAGCCCTGTGCATTAAAGAGTGGCACCAATACCTGTGGTGTCTGGCACAGTCTGTCTCGATGCTAAATTGGAATTTTTTGTTTCAGTTTTAAACCGTACAGGTGAATGCAATGCAGATCAACTCCAAAACCTCATTCTCCAACTTTATGGTTAAAACAAAATTCTTCAGGCTCACAGTCTATTTGTAAATACATATGTCCAACTCTAGTCATGCTTGGAGCAAGTCACTCATGCGTTAGTTCAAACTGTATATGTACATAGGAGTTAAGCATGTACAGTCTTGTTTCTTTAGTCAGATTAAAACCTGTTTTTTTGCATTGAGAATGTCTCATGTAGGCTGCAAATAACCTAGTCAGCAAGAGAGAAAGGTATTGTCAACTACCTTAGCAACTGTTGTCATATAAACCATTAGCAAGAACAGTTTGTCTTAGGATATATGTGTTACAGAAAATACTTAGCTTAATAGACTGTGACCAAGATGCATTATCCTTTGCCCAATATCCTTGAGCTTCCTGAAATCTTCAGCAAATCCAACCTCATCTCTAGTGCCTCACTTATCTTGTCCAATTCTGTTCAAATTGCCCTCACTTGGTTCCATTCCTACATATTTGGTTAACAGCCAGAGTGTTTCCTTAATGGCTTGAGTCCTCAGCGGTCATCACTATTATATTCAAGATCCTCAGAGCAGCACTCTGTATCTTCTTCCATTTCATCATCTACATGTTGCCCCTCATCTACATATTTGTTATCTGCAAATATGGGTCACCTTAACTGTGGTTGCCAATTACATCCACAGTTTTATAAAAACACAAAATCAAAATACAATGGATATTGAAAATGTAAAATAAAATAGAATATGATGGAAATACTCAGGAGAAATAAAAAGAATTAACATTTCAGGTCCCTAAATGTCACCTGTTATTGCAGGGCTATATCTTTGTTCTAAACCTCTGTGCTGCAAAACAACTTGCCAGACATCCAGTTGTGAATAGGCTGGAACTTGGTACAGCTAATCATTGGGCAGACCAAAACCCTTATCTTCAGCACTGCTGTGAACTTCTTTACCACCTCCAATGTTTTTTCTGAATTAGAATGCTGACCTGGATGCCTAAGCATGATGCTCCATGAGTTTAACAATGGGATGAATGATTGGGCAGTTTGTATGTAGGCCATTGAGCTGCAAAATAATAGACTTTTGTACCAGTTTTACTCCTGAAAATAAGCACTTTATAGTCCTTTTTCCAACTCTTCTTCTCTCGGCCCTGTATTTTCAGTGACATCCACAAGTCTGAACTACGTTGGCCAGAGGTATTCTGTTTTCAATAGAGTGGGAAGCATGGCAAGTCTCCACAGACCCATGAACTTCATTTGTACGTGTTGTTTCAGATAAGCAATCTCTTGCTTTAGTTCAAAAATTTTGATTTACCTTGATGCAGAGTTGGAATACTATCTATCACACTACACAGCAGCCAAAACAATTATTGTCAGTTCCTTCATCATAATGCACAGACCAATTCAGTGACAGAAAAGTGGAGTCATAGAGTCATAGAGATGTACAGCACGGAAACAGACCGTTTCATCCAAATCGTCCACGCCGACCAGATATCCCAATCCACTCTAGTCCCACCTGCCAGCACCTGGCCCATATCCCTCCACACCCTTCCTATTCATATACCCATCCAGATGCCTTTTAAATGTTGCAATTGTACCAGCCTCCACCACTTTCTCTGGCAGCTCATTCAATACATGTATCACCTTCTGAGTGAAAACGTTGCCCCTTAGGTCTTTTTTATATCTTTCCCCTCTCACCCTAAACCTATGCCCTCTAGTTCTGGACTCCCCGACCCCAGGGAAAAGACTTTGTCTATTTATCCTATCCATGCTCCTCATGATTTTGTAAACCTCTATAAGGTCACCCCTCAGCCTCCGACACTCCAGGGAAAACCGCCAGAGCCTATTCAACCTCTCCCTATAGCTCAAACCCTCCAACCCAGGCAACATCCTTGGAAGTCTCTTCTGAATCCTTTCAAGTTTCACAACATCTTTCCGATAGGAAGGAGACCAGAATTTCATGCAATATTGCAACAGTGGTCTAACCAATGTCCTGTACAGCCGCAACTTGACCTCCCAACTCCTGTACTCAATACCAAATAAAGGAAAGAATACCAAATGCCTGCTTCATTATCCCATCTCCCTACGACTCCACTTTTAAGGAGCTATGAACCTGCACTCCAAGGTCCCTTTGTTCAACAACACTCCCTAAGACCTTACCATTAAGTGTATAAGTCCTGCTAAGATTTGCTCTCCCAAAATGCAGCATCTCACATTTGTCTGAATTAAACTCCATCTGCCACTTCTCAGCCTATGGGCCCATCTGATCAAGATTCCGTTGTAATCTGAGGTAACCTTCTTTGCTGTCCACTTCACCTCTAATTTTGGTGTCATCTGCAAACTTACTAACTGTACCTCTTATGCTCACATCCAAATCATTTATATAAATGATGAAAAGTAGTGATCCCAGCACCGATCCTTGTGGCTTTCCACTGGTCACAGGCCTCCAATCTGAAAACCAACCCTCCACCACCACCCTCTGTCTTATACCTTTGAGCCAGTTCTGTATCCAAATGGCTAGATCTCCCTGTATTCCATGAGATCTAACCTTGCTAACCAGTCTCCCATGGGGAATCTTGTCAAACACCTTACTGAAGTCCATAAACATCACATCTTCTGCTCTGCCCCCATCAATCCTCTCTGTTACTTCTTCAAAAAACTCAATCAAGTTTGTGAGACATGATTTCCTGTGCATAAAGACATGTTGACTATCCCTAATCAGTCCTTGCCTTTCCAGATACATGTACATCCTGTCCCTCGGGATTTCCTCCAACAACTTACCTACCATTGATGTCAGGCTCACTGGTCTATAGTTCCCTGGCTTGTCCTTACTATCTTTCTTAAACAGTGACAACGCATTTGCCAACCTCCAGTCTTCCAGCACCTCACCTGTGACTATCAATGATACAAATATCTCTGCAAGAGGCCCAGCAATCACTTCTCTAGCTTCCCACAGAGTTCTAAGGTACACCTGATCAGGTCCTGGGGATTTGTCCACTTTTATGCGTTTCAAGACATCTAGCACTTCCTCCTCTGTAATATGGACATTTTGCAAGATGCCACCATCTATTTCCCTGCAGTCTATATCTTCAATATCCTTTTCCACAGTAATTACTGACGCAAAATACTCATTTAGTATCTTCCCCATCTCTGCAGCTCCACATAAAGGCTGCCTTGCTGATCTTTGAAGGGACCTATTCTCTCCCTAGTGACCCTTTTATCCTTAATAACCCTTTAGATTCTCCTTAACTCTATTTGTCAAAGCTATCTCCTGCCCCCTTTTTGCCCTCCTGATTTCTCTTAAGTATACTCCTACTGCCTTTATACTCTTCTGAGGATTCACTTTTTTACTTAGCCAAGCTCTCAATTCCTTTAGTCATCCACATTCCCTATATCTACCAGCCTTTCCTTTCCCCCTAACAGGGATATACTTTCTCTGGACTCACGTTATCTCATTTCTGAAGGCTTCCCATTTTCCAGCTGTCCCTTTACCTGCGAACATCTGCGCTCAATCAGCTTTTGAAATTTCTTGCCTAATACTGTCAAAATTGGCCTTTCTCCAATTTAGAACTTTAACTTTTAGATCTGGTCTATCCTTTTCCATCACTATTTTAAAACTAATAGAATTATGGTCGCTCGCCCCAAAGTGCTCCCCCACTGACACCTCAGTCACCTGCCCTGCCTTATTTCCCAAGAGTAGGTCAAGTTTTTCACCTTCTCTAGTAGGTACATCCACATCGTGACTCAGAAAATTTTCTTGTACACACTTAACATCTCCATTTAAACCCTTAACACTATGGCGGTCCCAGTCTATGTTTGGAAAGTTAAAATCTCCTACATAACCACCCTATTATTCTTACAGATAACTGAAATCTCCTTACAAATTTGTTTTTCAATTTCCCTCTGACTATTAGGGGTCTATAAAACAATCCCAATAAGGTGATCATCCCTTTCTTATTTCTCAGTTCCACCTTAATAACTTCCCTGGATGTATTTCCGGGAATATCCTCCCTAAGTATGGCTGTAATGCTATCCCTTATCAAAAACGCCACTCCCCTTCCTCTCTTTTGCCTCCCTTTCTATCCTTCCTGTAGCATTTGTATCCTGGAACATTAAGCTGCCAGTCCTGTCCAACCCTGAGCCATGTCTCTGTAATTGCTATGAAATCCCAGTCCCATGCTCCTAACAATGCCCTGAGTTCATCTGCCTTCCCTGTTAGGCCTTTCGCATTGAAATAAATGCAGTTTAATTTATCAGTCCTACCTCGTTCTTTGCTTTGTCCCTACCTGCCCTTACTGTTTGACTTGCCTTTGTTCTCAAGTGTACCAGTCTCATATTGAAATCTTTCCTCACTATTTCCCTGGGTCCCATCCTCCCCCACCTTACTAGTTTAAATCCTCCCGAGCTGCTCTAGCAAATCTCCCTGCCAGTATGTTAGTCCCTTTCCAATTTAGGTGCAATCTGTCCTTCTTGTACAGAGTAGTGCATATTGATAGAAGTACAGGAGAATAAGTTGTGATTGGAGATCCAAGATGATGGCAATCTAGCACTGTTGAGCTCTGCACCATAACCTAGGCAAGGTAGTGTACTTACTGTTTTCCTCCCCCTTTTTTTCTGGCAATTGTGGCAAAAATCAGCAGTCTTAGGTCTCCATAATTGTTGTCTATTAGTTTTGTTGATCAGGGAAGGTGACTGAGGGAAAAGGGCCACGTGGATCGCAATAAACAAAGCCCGTGCCCGCGGCTGCAGCGTCTGCCTCTGCGAATGTTACCTGCACAACACACCCTGGTCTCAGAGTTTATGAAACTCTGAGAGAAGATAGAATCAGCAATGGAGGAGACCCGGACCAGGCTGGAACTGACCTCAGCCACACTGCAAAAGCATAAGCAGGGGATCCAGTGTCTCTGGCAGTAAGTGGAGGAGGTTGAGCAACAGACTGTGGCGTCGGAGACTGCAGCAGAATCCTCAGCGGATTGGGACCAGGCCCCGGAGAAGCAGGTATGGGCCTTAGTAGAGCAGGTCAACGACCTTGAAAATCAAGGCCGTCGGAAGAACATCCGTCTGATCAGGTGGCTGGAACGGGAGGAAGAAGGCCAGCTAGCCAGCTTTATGGAGCAATGGCTCCTGCAGTTTGCCGGGCTGGAGGTCGAAGCAGGCCGGGTGCGAGTCGAGTAGTCCTACCGGGTCACAGTACGCAGACCTGGATCAGACCAGCACCCCCCACCCAGTCCCAGTGCACTAGACTCTAGCACTACAGAAATAAGCAAATGGTGTTGGAAGCTTCCAGAGCACTGGGGAAGGATCAACAGACCCTGATAAACAAGGGATCAAAAATTATGTATTTCCAAGTCTTTTCTGTGGTTGTGATCTGCAAGTGGAAGGCCTTTGAAGAGGTAAAGAAGAGGCTGAGAGACTTGAATATTCAGTACTCTGTAAGGTATCCGGCAGAGCTATGTTTCATCCATGGCAGGTCCCTGTATAATTTTGACTCATCAGCA
This sequence comes from Chiloscyllium punctatum, assembly GCF_047496795.1. Lineage (NCBI taxonomy): Eukaryota > Metazoa > Chordata > Chondrichthyes > Orectolobiformes > Hemiscylliidae > Chiloscyllium > Chiloscyllium punctatum. The sequence goes on along the minus strand of NC_092744.1, from coordinate 74,432,941 downwards.
GTATTTCTGGACACTTGAAAATAGACTGGCTCGTTCAAGTATTATGGACAATAGTGTTTTCTTTGTTTTCAATGTGGTTTACCTGGTTTTGGTCTTTTAACATGTAGGGGTCTTAGTTTCTCTTCTTTCTCCCATCCCATTGTCTTTTTTCTAGTATTCTGTTTTTTTTTCTTCTCTCCCTTGCTCTGGGGTGTGGGGGAGGGTTAGTTTTTTTTAGCAGTACTGATTGGGGTCAAAGTATGGGTGAGATGGGTCGAATGCCCACTTCTAATTTTCTTGTTATAAGATACTTTTTTAACTTTGCTTTGTCTGGGTTTGAGGTGCTACTTCAGCTGGAAGGAGCCATGGAGGGGTTCGTGAGTAGTGTGAATGCCCCCTGTGGCCAAAGGGGAAAACCTCCTCTTATTTGTTTTGTGTTGGTTTATTGTAGAAGTAGTTATTAGAAGTTTTGCTTTGGTGATTTTTGTAGTTGTATTTTCTAGTTTATATGAATCTTTTACTGTTTTCACTCAGTGTGTTATGAGTAGGATTCTACCTCTTGGGGGATCATGGTCTGTCTCAGGCAGCTATGGCTAATTGTTTGTTTAAATGGTGCACCTGGAATACTAAGGGGAGTCATTTTCTGATTAAGAGAAAGAAGATACTTTCAAGCCTTAGAAAAGAAAGGGTCAATGTTTCTTGCAGCAGGGCTACATGTTTAGGCGATAAGGAACATTTAAAGTTACAGCAGGGATGGTTCGGCCGAGTGTTTTTCTTGTCCTTTAATTAGAAAAGCAGATGAGTAGCTACACTCATCTAGAAGAATCTCCCATTTTGGCTGTTAGATCAATTCAAGGATGAATGTGGACGGTTTGCGATCCTCAAAGCTTCAATACATAGAGAGGAGTACAGGATTTTGAATGTATATTGCCCCCCCCGGCGCACCCCCTCAAATTTTTAATGGACGCACTTCTCAGGTTGATGGCCCCTAGAAAGTGCCATACGATAATAGGGGGAGACTTTAATCATCTTATGGACCCCAAGGTAGACAGAATGCCCAGGGGTCTCACAGGCATATCCCCGCAATGCAGACAATTGGTGGACCTGAGTGGGGAGTTGGGGCTGGTGGGCATGTGGAGATGTCTTTACCCTGAAGGTAGGGACCTTACCTGCTTCTCTAACCCACACAAGTGCCACACTAGGATTGACATGGTTTTTGCTCCACTGGCATTTTTGGATTTGGTGCTGTCCTGTAGAATTGGGAAAATAACCATTTCTGATCATGCAGCAGTGCATCTGGATGTTAATGCCAAAGGCAATGGGACAGGCTGGCGGCGTTTTCGCATGGATCCTTTCCTTCCTCCTGAAGGATAGTAAGTTTACTGAGTATTTTTCGCGGGAATTTAAAATTTTTTTGGATATTAATTCTGGTCCAGCCAGTAACCCATCGGTGCTCTGGGAGACTGCAAGACTGATGCAAAGGGTTTGATTATTTCTTACTTGGCGACCCATAAGAGGCAGAGGAGAAAACAGCAGCGTATGCTCGAGGCCCAGTTGAAGGCAGCAAAGACGACAAACTGTGATCAAGTTGCAGTGGATTACAGCCCTCAGGGCTGCTCCAAACTCTGCACTCACCCAAACAACAAAGAGGAAGATCTCCTTTGTGAAACAGAAGTTATTTGACATGGTGATAAGCCAAGTAGATACCTGTCATATCTGGCCAGGAAGGAGAGTGCCCCTAATCTGTCACATCCATCAGAGACTGTGCTGGTACTCTCACTTGTGATTCCCAAAAGGTTAACGTGGCATTTAGGAAATTCTATTCTGTGTTGTACCAGTCGCAGGGCTGTGAGGACAGGTTGGTGAAGCTGGAGACTTTTTTTTAAGATTTTGGATCTCCCTGGTGTAACTTCAGAGCAGGCATCTCTTTTAAATGTCCCTCTGACAATCCAAGAGGAACAGGAGGCAATGAAGCAGCTCCAGAGCGGTAAAGTGCCTGGTCCAGGAATTGGATTTCAGAGTGAGTTTTATAAGGAGTTTATAAAAATGTTGGCCGGGCCAATGTTGGAGATGTACAATTATTCGTACAGTCAGAACTGCCTCCCATCCTCTCTGAGAGAAGCAAGTATCTCTCTTGAGAACTAGAGCAGGAAAGCCCAGAGGATTGTGCTTCATACAGGCCCAAATCACTATTAAACTTGGATTTCAAATTTTGTCGAAAATGCTGGCTTTGAGGTTGGAGAAGGTCTCACCCTCCATTGTAAAGGAGGATCAAACAGGTTTTATTAAGACTACAGGTCCTCTAACAACATTAGAAGAGTATTGAATATGGTCCAGGTATGCCAGCAAGGGTTTATTCCAGGCTTGCTAGTCTCCCTGGATGCAGAGAAAGTGTTTGACCGGGTGGAGTGACCATACCTCTTTAATGTCCTGGAACGGTTTGGTCTTTGGCGGGGGAGGGATCTTCGCCAGGTGGGTGCACCGCTGCTGTTTACATTAGTGATTGAGCCGTTGGCAAAGGTTATCTGGAGGGACCACAATATAGATGCTCCGGAGGTGGGATCGGGGGGCATAAAATTACCCTTTATACAGATGACGTTCTTTTTCTAACTAATCTGACAATTTCTGTGCCCTGTTTAATACAAGTTATTAATTTATTTGGTTCTTTCTCAGGTTATAAAATCAATTTTATAAAGTTGGAGGACTTGGCTGTGGAGTGTTTTGTCGGACTACCAGATCTTTGTGGGCGGCACGGTGGCACAGTGGTTAGCACTGTTGCCTCGCAGCGCCGGAGACCCGGGTTCAATTCCCGCCTCAGGCGACTGACTGTGTGGAGTTTGCACGTTCTCCCCGTGTCTGCATGGGTTTCCTCCGGGTGCTCCGGTTTCCTCCCACAGTCCAAAGATGTGCAGGTCAGGTGAATTGGCCATGCTAAATTGCCCGTAGTGTTAGGTAAGGGGTAGATGTAGATGTAGGGGTATGGGTGGGTTACGCTTCGGCGGGCCGGTGTGGACTTGTTGGGCCGGAGGGCCTGTTTCCACACTGTAAGTAATCTAATCTAATCTTGGGGCTGGAATCTGATTCCCTTTCAGGTGGACACAGGGAGGTTGCCTGTATTTAGGCATTTTTATTGTTCCAGCCTTTGATCAATTATACAAAGTTCATTTTGTGCAGTTGCGAGAGAAGATAAGACGGGACCTTCAGCACTGAGAGGCGCTTCCGATATCGTGGTTGGATAGAAAAGTTCTGGTTAAAATGAATGTTATTCCTTGTTTATTATATCCCAGTCAAATGCTCCCTTTGAAGCACTATGGAGGCTTAACAGTTGGCTCAGTTCATTCGTCTGGCATCACAGGCAATCCCTTATTAAGCTTACTAAATTGCAGCTTCTGCAGGGGTTGGGAGATGTGGACTTTCCAGATTTTATGAAATATCAATTAAATTCCCTATTATCCTATGAGAGGGTGTTGGTGGAGAGTTGTTTTTCAGACCAGAGGCATGTGACCAGTGGAGTGCCACAACGATTGGTACTGGGTCCACTACTTTTTATCATTTATTTAAATGATCTGGATGTGAGCATAAGAGGTGTAGCTAGTAAGTTTGCAGATGACACCAAAATTGCAGGTTAGTGGACAGCGAAGAAGGTTACCTCAGATTACAACAGCATCTTGATCAGATGGGTCAATGGGCTGAGGAGTGGCAAATGGAGTTTAGTTTAGATAAAAGCGAGGCGGTGCATTTTGGGAAAGTAAATCAAAGCAGGACTTGTAAACTTAATGGTAAGATCCTAGGGAGTGTTGCTGAACAAAGAGACCTTGGAGTGCAGGTTCATAGCTCCTTGAAAGGGGAGTCGCAGGGAGATAGGATAGTGAAGAAGGCGTTTGGTATGCTTTCCTTTATTCGTTAGAGTATTGAGTACAGGAGTTGGGATGTCATGTTGCGGCTGTACAGTACTTTGGTTAGGCCACTGTTGCAATATTGCATGCAATTCTGGTCTCCTTCTTATCGGAAAGATGTTGTGAAACTTGAAAGGGTTCAGAAAAGATTTACAAGGATGTTGCCAGGGTTGGAGGATTTGAGCTATAGGTAGTGGTTGAATAGGCTGGGGCTGTTTTCCCTGGAGCGTTGGAGGCTGAGGGGTGACCTTATAGAGGTTTACAAAATTATGAGGGGTGTGGATGGGATAAATAGGCATAGTCTTTTCCCTGGTGTGGGGGAGTCCAGAACTAGAGGGCATAGGTTTAGAGGGGAAAGATATAAAAGAGACCTAAGGGGCAACTTTTTCATGCAGAGAGTGGTACATGTATGTAATGAGCTTTCAGAGGAAGTGGTGGAGACTAGTATGATTGCAACATTTAAAGGGCATCTGGATGGGTATATGAATAGGAAGGGTTTGGAGGAATATGGGCCAGATGCTGGCAGGTGGGTGTAGATTAGTTTGGGATATGTGGTCAGTATGGACGAGTTAGACCGAAGGGTCTGTTTCCATGCTGTACATCTCTGACTCTATGATTCTATGAGACTGATTGATTTGGCTTGCCAGGACCCAAGGTCAATTTGGCTAGACATTGAGGCCTCCCAGGCAAAATGCCCCCTCATAAAGTTGTTAATTATGGACAAGATGAGGACTGTCATGGAGCATTGCAGAAATCCGATTGTCCTTAACACATGGACAAAAAGCATGGACAGTGATGTGACAAAGCAAAGGCAATTTTATATAAAACTTCCCTTTTTCCTCCCAAAGTAGGAATGTCAGGATTTTGGCTCGGATCAATGGATTCTGGCTTTAGGTTCTGGGAGTCTAGAGGAGTTTCCTGTTTAGGAAACTTATTTGAAGGGGAGGTCATGAGGTCTTTTGATCAGCTGAGCCAGAAATATGAACTGTCTTGTAGGAACCTCTTTTTCGTTATTTTCCAATTAAGGACTCAATACAGAAAACAACTGCATTATTGGTTAATCCCTATAATCTGATGTGGCAAGGAGAATACTTTGGTCCACAGATACTCTCTCAATCAGTACCCTCTACCATTTATTAGGAGGTAGTGTCTCGAAGGACATTGAGTGGCTGTGCAGGATCTGGACTCAGGAATTGAGGGTGGAGATCTCGTCTGAGGCACGGGAGGACATTTGGGAGAACGTGAGGAAGATTTAAATTTGTAATAGGATGCAGGCTATGCAACTGGACACAGGGCTTATTTGGCACTGGAGTGGCTTGCGAAATTTAAGAAAGCAGTGTCTCCAATGTGTCTTCAAATGTAAAAGAGATTTTGGTACTCTTACTCATTGCTTATGGTCATATCACAGGCTGTGTAATGTTGAGGACTATAGCAAGTGTATTGGAAGAGGTCTTGGGAACTGAAGACAAGGTAGATCTGGTGTCCCTTCTCTTGGGTCTGCTGAATTTGCGCATGTGAAGAAACTGTTTAATGTTCTCTCATATTGTGCAAGGAAGAACATTCTGACGAGCTCGATATCGGAAAATTCCTTCGGATTTCCGGGGTGGCGTCAGTTAGTTATGGAGCACATCCCCCTAGATTTCCTCTCTAGTATGGTGCACCAGAAAACTGAACTCTTTTACAGGATATGGCAGCCCTTTTTTAAACTATATTGACACAGACTTGCCAGCTATATTGATTAGGGCCTTTGTGTAGCTGTGAGGGATGTGTCTGGTGGGCTGGGGGCCCCTGAGAGGAAGAATTCTGAATAAATATGGATATACCAACTCATGCTCCCAGTGATGGGGAGCTTCGGTGGGGTTGCACTGAGTGTTGTAAATTAATTTAAGTTGATTTACCTTGGTTCAATCCAATTTAATTTAGTTTACTTTGTTTAATTACTTATTGAATTGTAGGATGGGTTGATTTTTAAAATTTCTTTGTCTTTTAAATTATTTGTGGAGTAGCGTAGTATATTGTTACAAGATTGTTATACTATTTTGTAGTAATTGTATAACTTTATAAAGAAAATTCAATCTTTTTTCAATAAAAATATTTATTTAAAAAAAAGTTGTGATTAACATACCAAAGGTGCCTCAACTTATGTAGAGTCCAGTTTTATTTACAGCACCATAGGCACTGGGAAGAGAGCTGACTCCGAGATAATGTTTTAAGAAACTACAGGATCAGATTTGGAGACTGGTGACTTATGGAAGGGGAAAATCAATGATTAAGTTGAGAAAAAACTTTACCTTAACCAGCAATAGGAAAACTCTGGAAAATTATATCTCAATTCTCATCATGACGAGCCAATGCCAAGGATTTATTAGCAGTGAACCAACTTTGACTATGCAGAGTGTGATGCATGTATGGAGTGAGCTGCCAGAGGTAGTGGTGGAGGCTAGTACAACTGCAACGTTTAAAAGGATCTGGATGGGTATATGAATAGTAAGGGTTTGGAGGGATAGGGGCCAGGTGCTGGCAGGTGGGATTAGATTCAGTTGGGATATCTGGTTGGCACGGACAGGTTGGACTGAAGGGTCTGTTTCCGTGCTGTACATCTCTATGACTCTATGACTGAAATGACTGCAGATCATAAGAGGCACTGCAGATAAGATTGTTGTTTCGGAGGGAGGTAGCACCTGATTCAGTAGACCTGCCTTGGTAGAATGTGCAGGGTCAGAACCAAATTATAAGGCCAGGGAGGGATGGGGTAGAGGAGGTACAGCATAGATTGGGGCCCGCTGCTTTGGGAGCAAATTGAATGTGACCGCATAGAGGCTGCTGAGTGCTGAAGAGGGCAGGTGGGAAGGCTTACTTTGGTTCTCAAGTCAATGTCCCAGAGGTTTGGTTAAATTCACCTTGCTATGCACACTTAGCTGAGATCACATGTACTTGAGAGGATTATGTGGGTAGAAGTTTGTTGACACAACTGGACACTACATTGAGTTTGCTTGGTTGACACCTTTTGTGTTTTTACAGTCAGGGAAAAGTTGAAGGAAGGTTGAAGTTGTAATATGTTATCCCTTCTGTAATTACTTTGTTTGTTGGCACAGGATTAAAAGGTGTTAAATGCTTAAAGATTCAAATATTATTGATATTTCTAAGGGTCTGTTTGATTAACACTTTGATAGTGTTATAGTTATTTTCTAAGGATAGCAAATGGGTGGTTTTTCTAAGCAGTTTCATGCATATTATTGTTATTGGAGGATTCATTGATTCTCTGAAGTGTTAATTGAATAGCTTGGACACAGATGTCCATTAGTTGGCGTAGAGTATGAAGAACAATTATGGTTAAGAAAAATGAATTGCCAAGGGTAGTATAGTGGGTCATGGGCATGAGAGGAGGTAAGCATTGGCAGAGAGTAGTTATGATGGCATGGGCAAGGCCTTCTGAACTTGCCTTTCACAGTGGTTCCAAAATCTAGAGCACAGTTCATGATTCCTTTAAAAACCATGAGTTTTGTCATGGGGAATCAGATTCAACTCTGTGAAAATTGCAAGGGCTAGAAGATTCTAAAGCCGAAGATGGAGTGGAGAGGTTCACAGAGCTGTGTGAGGGATTGCTATTCACATCCTCATCTTACATCAGCAAATATTGGAGCCACAGGAATGGGACCAGGTGTCCTAGAACATTGGTAAGGCTATGCCGTCCCTCTAGCCTGTCTTCCAGCAGCTATATGCAACCTTGTTTGTACTTGTATTTTAGGTGGGTGGCACGGTGGCACAGTGGTTAGCACTGCTGCCTCACAGCACCAGAGGCCTGGGTTCAATTCCTGCCTCAGGCAACAGTCTGTGTGGAGTTTGCACATTCTCCCCGTGTGTGCGTGGGTTTCCTCCAGGTGTTCCAGTTTCCTCCCACAATCCAAAAATGTGCAGGTTAGGTGAATTGGCCATGCTAAATTGCCCATAGTGTTAGGTGAAGGGGTAAATGTGGGCGAATGGGTCTGGGTGGATTGCTGTACGGAGGGTTGGTGTGGGCTTGTTGGGCCGAAGGGCCTGTTTCCACACTGTAAGTAATCTAATCTAATCTGTCATTGAATTATCTCTCTCTCTCTCTCTCTCTCTCTCTCTCTGAACAGTCAATTCTGCCTTCTGCCACTGTGTAATTAAACTTCTGACATTTTTGACTATCACGCCAACAGCCAACATCTAAAATATTTGTTTACTAGACTTGGGCATCACTGACTGGTTCAGTGTTTTCGAACCATCCTCAGTTGCTCAAGAAAAGACAATGGTGAGTCAACCTCTTGAACTTCTCCAGTTCAAGTGGATAGGAACACCTATAGTAAATACAGGAAGGGGGTTCCAGGCTGGAAAGACTGTCAGTTCTCTTTTTTTTAAACATTCTCACATTTGTTTGTAAAATAGGTGCAGAAGTATGCCATTCTCCTCCATTGTTCAATGTAACCCTGACTTTTGTTTGTGTTTTGTATTTGACATTCTCATCTACTTCTGATGACATTTGATTCCCTTGCCATCAAGAATCTACCTGTCTCTATATTAAAAACATTTAATAATCCTCATTCACAGCCTTCTGAGGCAGGGAGTCTCAACGTAAAATAACTGTCTTAGGAAAAATAATTCTCATCATCTCTGCCCTAAAGGATGCCTGATAATTCAGAAGCACAATGCGCCCTGGGTCTGGATGGACCTGTAAGAGAAAGCATCCTTCCCATGTCCACCTTGCTGATACAATTCATGGTCTTATACGCATCAAACAATTCACCCTCACTCTTCTTAAACTCCATTGGATACAAACTCAGCCTGTCCAACCTTTCCTCAAAAGACAAACTACTTATTCCATGTATCAATCCAGTAAACTATCTTCAAACTGCCTCTAATGAATTTAAGTCCCCCTTTCGATAAGCCCAAAAGTGCAACGGTATTCGAGGTGTGGTCTTACCAAATGCTCATATAACTGAAATATAGAATAGAAAAGAATCCCTACAGTGTGGAAACAGGCTCTTCAGCCCAACATGTCCACAATGACTGTCCAAAGAGTAACCTACCCAGACCCATTCCCCTACAACTACCCCAGACTAATACACCTAACCAACACATCCCTGAACATTATGGGCAATTGACCTAACCTGCACATCTTTGGATTGTGGGAGGAAACTGGAGTACCCGGAGGAAACCCACGCAGACATGGGGAGAATGTGCAAACTCCACACAGAGAGTCGCCTGAGGTGGGAATCGAACCCAGGTCCCTGGTGCTGTGAGGCAATAGTGCTAGCCACTGTGCTACCCCAAATATAATAAGCTTATTTTTATGTTCAATTCTTCTCATAATAGAAGGTAGTTTTCCATTAACATCCATGATTACATACCGTTCTTGCGTACCAACTTTTTGTGACTCTTACATGAGAACAATTATATGGCTCTATATCTCCCAATTCCACAGTTATTCTCCATTTAAGTAATACTCTGCTTTATCATTCTTTCTCCCAAAGTGAACAACTTACAATTATCTGGTTTAAAAAAACACTTTCCCAGCTTTAAAAATGGCAAGTCAGACAAGACCAGATAAAAATTGATTTTCCTTATCTTATTCAGTGAACATAAATTGTCTGTTCTCTGCGTTTGACCCTGACATGTCTGAGTCTAACCTAATTCCAGTTATTCACTGACAACAGCTGCTAGTTGTAAGACTTCTTTGTTTGGTGAGTGTTGTCTAAGTTGCCTAATTGCATGTTTTTCTTTTCCTGATATTTTCCTTCAACTGATCTGTTTACTACAAAAGCAGTTTCAACAGGACTCAAGCTTAGAAGCTGTCATTTCCAAGTGTCTGCTCCACTCAGTTGGTACCCTTTCCCTCTCTGAATTGGAAAACTGTGCATTAGAGTTCAATTTCAACTTGAGCTTAGGATTGGGGTCAGTACTGAACCAAGAGAGTGCTGCATTCCAGACATGCTGTGCTGAGATGAACTGTTAAACCAAGTTAGGGTGGATGTGAAAGGTCCCCTTGTATCATTTGAAGGAGATCTTCCTGGTACATGAAATTACATTTATTTTGTAACAGTGTACAAACATTTGCAGCTTTTTGCCTACGTAATGACAGCAATTGTATTTTGAGGTAATTCTGTGCATGTGGGATATGAGGTATTACTGAGGTATTACTGAGGTGACAGCCAGTACAGACTTTCCATTCCTGTACTGGATGATTTAAATCTTTTTTTCTCAGCATGTTTTCTCCCTCCTCAATATGCCTCCTTCAACTGTACCCAGCTATACAATTCAGCATCAGAACATTTTCTAGGTGATTTATAAAGACAAGTACTTTCTTTACAAGTTCTTGACCTACAAATGGCTTGTTTTTTTTTCATCTATTTTGTTGACAGAACCTTCAATGTTCCACTTCACTGTGGCTGAAGCCACCAAGCAAAGTTGTTTTTAATAATGGGGCTCTTCAAATCAACATAATTTGATTTGATTATAATTTATAATCAATATAATATAATTTATATAATCAATATAATAATTTTGAAGGCAATTTGAGATATGAATGCTTTATTATTTCTGAAAATTTAATACAGTGATTTTCTGCCCACAGCGAGCAATAGATAGGAACTCAAACCTTCAGCACCAGGTAAGAAGTCTTTTTTTTCTCCTTTGCCTCAGTGTTGAGAGTAAATGTGGTCTCATGGTATTCAAGTTCTCCTGTGTCAGCTTTGACCTATTCTACAAATGTATTTGCTTCGCTGTTGCTTGTGTTTATTAATCACTGTCTGGAAGAAGGACCGCTCCTGCTCAAGTATATAGTGATGAACATGATACAATTTGCCAAAAATTATTCAATCAAGAGGTAACAATTAGTGCATTGATTTAAAAACTACAAATTAATTGTTAATATAAAGGTTTGTTGTTGCCAGCAAAGAAAATAACTTAAAATGTAATATTTATATTGTACCAATCATGGGTGCTTAGCCAACTATTATAAAGGACACAATCACAGCATTGTTACAAAGTAGAAGGTGGCTATTTGGCCCATTACATTTGCGCCAACTCTCTGAATGAGCCATTATCACTTAACGCCATTTTTCCTGTTCCATTACCCTGCACATTATTTCTGTTAAAGTGATCACCAAATGCCTTCTCGATTACTTCGATTGAAACTGCCTCCATCATATTTGCAGGCAATGCAATCCAGACATGAATCACTCACTGTATGAAAAAGGTTTTCCTAGCATCATATTTACCTCTTTTGACAACTGGTTTAAATTGATGCCCTTTCGTTCCTGGTCAGTTCACAAACTCAACAGTTTCTCTCTATCTGTTCTGTCCAGTCCCTTCATGGTTTTGAAAGTGTCAAGCAAACTTCCATCGTTTTCTCCTCTCTGAGGAAAGCAGTACCAACTCCACTAATCCATTGATATCATTGAAGTTTCCCATCAGTGGAACCATTGCTGTAAACCCAATCTCACTTTCTTCATTGTATTCATATCTTCTTATTGTGTGGCACCTAGAACTGTACACTGTACTCTAGCTGAGTCTAACTAGCATCTTACACTACTAAGTTCCCTGCTTTTATACTGTCTATCATTGTTAATGAAGACTAGAATATTTAATGTTGTATTAAGAGCTCTTTCCACTTATTCTGCTACCTTTAATGACATGCACATATATGCCCAGGTCTCTTTCTTTCCTCCATGTCGTTTACAATAGTATCCTTTAATTTATCCTGTCAATCCATGTTCTTTCTCCCAAAATCTATCATCCTGCACTTCTCCTCATTGAACTTCATCTGCCACCTATTCACCCACTCCGCCAACTTGTCAGTATCCTTTCAAACTTCTGCACAGTCGTCCTCACAGGTAACAATGTTCCAGCTTTTGTGTTCTCTACAAAATTGAAAGCTAAACTGCTTAATGTTTTTAGTTATGCATTTGCGCTACTTCATTTCTGGAAAGAACTGTCAATTGTATGGAAATAGTTAATAATTGATTGGGTACAGCAATCACCATCCACTATGAGCTCATGGGAACTTGGGCAGAGTAAAGAAGATGCTTATAAGAGACAGATCTGAGGCAGTTGTGTTTTTAAAAGTTTCTGCAGTAACGTAGGTTATATTCTTGTCATTTGCAAATAGTTGCAATGTCGCAATATCATTCATCATGTTTACTTAACAAGATACTCCTAGTTAAACCAGCAAGATGGCTATCCCTATCCATGGGATACCACTTTGGGATTGAAGGGACGAACACACAATAGCATCAAGTACACACAGCCAGGGAACTGGGCTATTCCTGTTTTTCCTAAGAGTCATTTTGCATAAATGAAGTTGGTAAATACAGAGTCATTCTGTTTCATGGGAAGCTGATTAAAGAATAGCAACAAGTTCTATCAGTTCTCTTCCTGCTCCAGCCAGCATTCACCTTCAGCCAATGCTGATAGGCAGAGAATAAAAGGCATGGGACATGACTTTTAGCTTTCTACCAATAGTAGGGAAAAACACAGGTGACCTGTTTTATCTTAAGCTAATTGAGGCCTTTAAGTGTTCAAGTAACTGCTTAAAGACCTGGTCATGCTTGTGCTGGTGCTTTACTATCCAGGGAGATTCAAATATATTCTGGCAGCCTCTGGAGTGATGGGGATGCATCTGAGCACACATCCAGTTATTTAGCCAATTATTATCAAATCTATCATTTCTGGATATTAACCTACTTGCCAAAGGAATTTATCATTGTCCAATTCAACCTATTGAGGAATTAAAGAAGGCTCAAGAAAATCTATCTAACATTACTTTACTTTATTTATCCTTGATTACTTGCCATTTTGTCACATTCCCAGCAGTTCCAAAGCAGAGATTATATCCACCAGTGCTTATTCATCAATTCAATCACAGTCAGTTATCCAAATCTTTGTGAGGGAAGGAGAGAACAATTTAATCCCTATTTGCCTTTCATTACATTTGTACTAAAGCATTTCAGAGACCGTAAGTGACTTTGAAGTGCATTATAAACAAACATGATTAAAATTTCACACATCAAGATTTTTCACAGTTGCTGTGAACAGGTCCCTATGCAATGTTCCCCAATTAGTTGCAGTTCCAGATAATCTAAATGTTAAGCTCCCAGGTGAGGAGGGATGAACTGGCTGTCATTCTTTATTCACCCCCTCATTTGTTTGCAACAAGGTTAATTTAAGGAGCAGAATTTGGCTATTTGGCCCATTGAGTCTGTATCGCTATTCGATCATAGCTGATATGTTTCTCAACCCCATTCTCCTGCTTTCTGTCCATAGCTCTTGAATTCCCCTAACCAGTCAAGAACTTATCCATCTCTCTCTTAAATACACTCAATGATTTGGCCTCCGTAGCCTTGCGTAGCAATGAGTTCCATAGAGTGACACTCTCTGTCTGAATAAATTACGCCTCATTCTCAGTTCAAAATGATCGTCCCTTCACTTTGAGGCTGTGCCCTTAGGTCCTCGTCTCTCCTATTTGTGGAAGCATCTTTTCTACCTCCGCTCTATCCAGGCCTCTCCGCATCCTGTAAGTTTCAATGAGATCCTCCCTCATTCTTCTGAACTCCATTGAATACCGACTAAGAATCCTCACCTGCTCCTCGTATGACATTCCTTTCTTCTCAGGATCATTCTTGTGAACCTCCTGTGCATCCTCTAAAATGGAAGCACATTGTTCCTTAGAAACATGGCCCAAAATTGCTCACAATATTCCAACTGCAATCTGAACAGAATCTTATGTGGCATCAGCAGTGCATCTCTGCTCTTGTATTCCAGAACTCTTGAAATGAATGCCAATGTTACTAGTGCCTTCCTCACTCCCATTAGAACCCACAGGTTAACCTTAAGAGAAGCCTGAACTAGGACTCCAACGTTCTTTTGTGTTTGATTTCCAAAGCCTTTCCCATTTGAAAATAGTCTATGCCTCCATTCCTCCTGTTAAACTGCCTAACCTCAGACTATCCCACTTTATATTCTGTCTGCCATTTTATTGCCAACTTTCCTAGCCTGTCCATTTCCTTCTGCAGGCTCCCCACTTCTTCAACACTACCTGTCCCTCCACCTATCTTTGTGTCATCTGTAAACTTTGCAAAAATGCCTTCAGTTCCATCATCCAGATTGTTAACGTGTAACATGAATAGTTGTGGTCCCAACAGGATCCTCCAGAACTCCCCTTGTCACCAGATTCCATCCTGTAAAAGACCTCTTTATCCCTGATCTCTGCCTTCTGTCAGCCAGCCAATCCCCTATCACTACCAGTACATTGCCAATAACACCATGTGCTTACTTCGCAGCTTGCTGTGCGGTACCTTGTCAAATTCTCCTGGAAATCCAAATAGATCACGCTCACTGACTTCTTTATCTAACTTACTTGTTGCCACCTCAAACAATTCTAGCAGATTTGTCAGGCATGGCTTCCTCTTGACAAAGCTGTGCTGACTGCGCCCTAGTTTACCATGCACTTCCAAGTCAAGAGCAATTAGGGAGAGAATAGGACCCTTTCAAGATCAATTAGGTCATCTATATGTGGAGTCACGGAGATGGGAGAGATACTAAATGCATATTTATTGTCAGTTTTTACTGTGGAGAAAGAAATGATGGCTAGGGAACTCAGAAATAAATATTGATGTCTTAAAACCATGTCCACATTACAGAAAAGGTGGTGCTGGAAGTCTTAAACGCATAAAGGTGGATAAATCTCTGGGACCTGTTCAAGTGTATCCCAGGACATTGTGGGAAGTTAGGAAAGAAATTGCAGGGCCCCTAGCAGAGGTACTTGTATCATCTACAGCCATGGATTAAGTGCTGGAGGATTGAAGGGTAGCTAATGTTATGCCTTTGTTTAGAAAGGCTGCAAGGAGAAGACTGGAAACTATAGACTGGTGAGTCTGTCAACAGTGGGGGCTAAGTTGTTGAAGGGGATTCTGAAAGATAGGATTCAGAGTCATTTGGAGAGGTGAGGACTGACTAGGGATAGACAGCATGACTTTGTGCATGGGAAATCATGTCTCGCAAACTTGATTGAGTTTTTTGAGGATGTAATCAAAACAATTGATGAGCACAGAGCAATAGACTTTGTAGCCATGGACTTTAGTAAAGCTTTCTGCATGGTGGACTAATTAGTAAAGTTAGATCACATTGGATTCAGAGTGAGCTTGCCAATTGGATACAAAATTGGCTTGATGTTAGGAGACAGAGAGTGGAGGGTTGTTTTTTGGACTAGAGGCCTGTGACCAGCGGTGGTGGGTCAACTTTGTTTGTCACTTATATCAAAGATTTGGATGAGAACTTAGGAGGCAAGGTTAGTGAGTTTGTGGGTGACACCAAAATTGGTGGTATAGTCCACAGTGAAGAAGGTTTTCTAAGATTACAAAGGGACCTTGATCAATTGGGTCAGTGGGCTGAGGAGTGGCAGATGGAGTTTGATTTGGATAAATGCAAGGTCTTACATTTTGATAAAACAAGCAAGGTAGGACTTATCCAGTTAATGGTAGGGTTAGTGATGTTGAACAAAGTGACCTCAGGGTTCAGGTACATAGTTCTTTGCAAGTTGCACCACAGGTAGACAGAGTGGTTAAGAAAGTATTTAGCACACTTGACTTCATTGTACAGACCTTTAGGTACAGGAGTTGGGAAATCATGTTATTGTTGTACAGGACATTGGTGAGGCCACTTTTGGAATACTGTGTGCAGTTCTGGTCACCCTGCTATTGGAAGGATATTATTAAACTGGACAGGATTCAGAAAAGATTTACCAGATTGTTGCCGGGAATGGAGGATTTGAGTTATACGGAGAGGTTGGATAGGCTGGGACTTTTTTCACTGGAGTGTAGGAGGTTGAGGTGTTGCCTTTCAGAGATTTATAAAGTCATGAGGCGCATAGTTAAGGAGAATGGCAAAAGTCCTTTCCTTTGGGTGGAGGAGGTCAAAACTAGGGGGCGTAGTTTTGAGGTGAGAGGAAGAAAATTTAAAAGGAACCTGTTAAACCATTGAAAGAATATTTAATCCTGAGTCTACTCCACAATATCATTTTTGATAATATCCTCTAAAATTACCAACAACTGAGGTCAGGCTACACAACCTAAAGTCTCCTGTCTTTTGCCTTCCTCCCTTCTTAAACAGGAGTGTTACATTAGTCATTTTCCAGTCCTCTGGGGACCTTCCCTGACTCCAGTGAGTCCTGAAAAATCACCAGTGATGCCTCTACAACCTCCTCCTCTAACTCCTTCAGAACCCTGGGGTGTAGTTCATCCAGTCCAAGTGATTTATTGACCTTCACACCTTTCAGCTACTTCAACACTGTCTCCCTAGTGGTGGCCACGACATTCACCTCCACCCGCAGACTCTCCTGAAGTTGTGGTATGCTGCTCATGTCTTCCAATGTGAAAGCTGATGCGAAGTACTATTTAGTTCCTCCACCATTTCTTTGTTCCCCATTAGTACCTCTCCAGCCTCATTTTCCAATATCCACTCTTGCCTTTTTTTCCCTTTGCAGATGTTTTAAAAAAAACTCTTGTAATTGTCTTTTATGTTACTAGCTATCTTGCTCTCATATTTCATCTTCAGGGCCATTTTTCTTTTGCATTTTATTGTTTGCAAAGAGCAGATAATTGCTTGTTGGAACCCTTGAAGTGGAGGTTATTGGTAGCGTTGATGTTGGTAGTTGAACTGTTGGTTTCTCAATCCTTAGTTTTGCAGAGTGGTTGAAACCCTGCATTTCTGAATCCCTTTGACCATGATTGAATTCTAATATTCAGGGTGTGAGAATGTCCTGTTTCCTTTTATCTGTTTTGCAGCACTCTGAGTGAGAGCGGTATTCCTTTATCTGCAACACAGGTAAACAGGACTGTGATCTTCAGAGCACACTAATGCTTGAAGCAGATTAGTATAGATGAGAAAATCCACTAGGATATTGCAGTAGAGTTGAAACTGGCTTTTTAACCCCTGTACTTGTATATTCTTCAAAGGCAAAAACACAAAATGTGACTTAAGCTTTGGACAGAATCTGTAAAGTGTAGCTTGCTGTTGAGCAAGGCATCATCAGTGACTCACTTTCTTTGTTGCTACAAGAGATCACCAGTCCAGTCTGTTTTGATTTGCTTCTTCTCCCACTCCCCCCAGCCTCAAGGCCTGTTGTTTGAAGTTCCTTTTGCATTTGTGATATGCTGTGGATCTGTCTCTTCACATAATCGCCCAATGTATTGCCATTTTTAGTTGTATCAATCCTGTTTTTAAAAAAAAACTAATTTTGGAATTATACATTAAAAATGTCCGCATTACTTTGTTTCAATACAGGGATCAGAACCCCAGTGCTAACGTTAATGAGCAGTGAACCAGGTTTAAGTATGTATGGTATCGGTTAAGGTCCTTGGATGCAAAATTCAGTTCAGTAATGCTGTGGTTCAGTATTATCGAAGGCCAGTGCAGTGGAATTTAGTCTTTAAGTTCTGTGACCTCCTGACCGATTTATTTTTACAGGTCCGAAGGTCATTTTCAACACTGAACTTAAAGCACTGTTTAAAATAAGTCATGTGATCGATTTCTAATGTCCAGCAAGCTAGCTCGGGGAGATGATTGCTGAGGTTTTTGCTGACTTGAATTTTACAGTGGCCAGAGAAGGAGACAGAAGCAGGTTAATCTAAGATGAAGAGGCCTAACCACACTCCAAGCAGACAGTGCTAAGAAGTCCGAAGCTGTTTAGAAGTTAGTGGGAAGAAAGTTTTAGAAGCAAAAGGCTGTGGGGCTATCACAAAGGATGACATCTACAAGGCTGTTGAGTTTAGGGAGGGCAGTTTTCTAATTGTGAGCTGAGTAGCGGTGTTAAGTAGTGGTGTTAAGATTCACCAGCACACCTTTCAGATGGGACGCCTTTGACTTTATTTTGCTGCTGCAGAATGAATGGAAATGCTGTACACTGTATTGTTGGAGGGATTTGGAAAAAGTTGTTCGATTCTGAAGGGAGTCTTGCTGAACTTCTCCAACGAGGTCAGAGGAGTTTGGAGACTGACAGCACAAAGCTTACTGTCAGTAATGGGGTTGGTTGTCTCCTTTGCATGGCAATGTGGCAGAGACATGGAGCTGTATTATATATTCACCCATTAATACATTTGAAAATTGGGAGGATAGGGATCTTGTAAATTGCTTTATTCATTCATGGGATGAGGGTGTCACTGGCCAGACAGCATTTATTGCCCATCCCTAATTGCCTAGAGGGTAGTTAAGAGTCAACCACATTGCTGTTGGTCTGGAAATCCATGTTGGCCAGACCAGGTAAGGATGGCAGTTTCCTTCCCTAAACATTAGTGAACCAGATGGGTTTTTCCAACAATCGGAAGGTGAATAGTACATGTCTTTTTCCTAGGGTGGGGGATTTTAAGAAGGCATATTTTTGAGGTGAGAGGAGAAAGATTTTACAAAAGATATGAGTCACAACATTTTTACACTTAGTGGTTCATATGTGGAATGAATTTCCAGAAGAAGTTGTGGATGTGAATACAGTTACAACTTTTAAAAGACATTTTGATAAGTACATGAATAAGAAGTGTTTGGAAGGACATGGGCCACATGCAGGCAGGCAGGATTAGTTTAATTTGGGATTATGGTCCAAAGGGTTTTCGTACTGTATGACTCTGGATTAACAGTGCAGCGATAATATCACTCCGCCATTGTCTCCTTATTGAGTCTGTTCAGTAGCTGATTAATGATGTGTGACCATGCATAGAGTGTCGCGTTGGTGAATGTCAGATAGCCTTGAAGAGGCCATGACGGCTTTATCCTTTGGCATTCAGCCTGTTATGTTTGAGTCAAAATGATGAATCAGAGGCTGGTTGATTGGTTACAATAGCGGCTTGATCTACACAAGGTTCATGATCCCTCTCCACTACTTGAGCACACGTAGTGCCTGTCCGAGTGCTCCTAACAGTGCTACCCACCTGACTGCACTGAATACCTGGTGATATTCATTAGCGAAAGTTGCACATGACTTGCAGAATGATGTTGAGTCACTCTGAGACTTGATATCCTAAATTTGGATTGTATCAGCTTGGCATGAGCAGCAGCGGTTTGAGCTGGCTGACTGAAGGACACCAGCAAGGCTACTGCAAGCTTGTCTGTGGGGGGACAGTTGTCACATCCTGAGAGACAGAGCAGGTACCTGGCTGAAGCACAGGCTATTGGGCTTTGTACACACTCATAAAAAATTTCTCGCCTTGCCCTGTGCCTCTAGGCTTGTACCATCCTCTTTGTCCTTTGTATGACCCACTCCACCTTTACCAACTGCTTACTGTATATAAGCTGGGAGCAGATTTTTAGGTTTTCTTTTAAGTTGGCTACCATTTTGTTTTTATACTCTCTCCCTTTTCTAGTTTTATTTCCCTCTTCACTTCTCCTTAGAATTTAAACTTTCCCTCACCAAACTGATGAACCTGTGTGTGGATATTGAGGTGTAACTTATCCCTTTCTAATACGTGTCTTCTGTCCCAGAACTGGTCTCAATATTCCACGACTCTGAAGCAACCCCCTTGCACAATGTCTCAAGCCACAAATTGATCCTTCTTATCTTCATATTTACAACTCACCTGAAAGAAAGCTATCACCAACAGTGTGGCATTCCTCCAATGCCAAGGATTTAAAATGTCAACCCTGTGATTCGGAGGCAAGCATGCTGCCCACAGAGCCACTGCAGATCAAGTGAAGCACTTATTCATAAATCAACTTTTATCAATATTGTGAAAATTCCTTTGAAGTAACTTTGTCTGTTATTACCATTAAACAAAAGCAGTCTCCTATGGGAGAAACATTTAAACTTGTCATGAAGCTATAAAGCATAAATACGCATTCAAAAATTAAAATATGATAATCTTGTTTCATCCGTTGCACTTTTCAGGAGTCATGTATTGTCAATAAATTTGGAAGCCCTTTCGCGCATTTTCTCCCTCAACAGGGGTGTCTGTCTGGTTATGATTATAGCTTTAACAGTGTTGCTCAAAATAAATTGTAATCATGTGACCTTGAGCGACCTGATTGCATTTGGTGGGAGTTCTTTCCCACTGTCCTCAAACAATGGAACAGCTCCAGAAAGTCAATTGGGTGACCTGTACACAGGCATCTTAGAAAGGCATTAATGCCTCTATTTCTGGAACAGCTTGTTGATGGCTCAGATGGATTGTCAGACATTTGGTAAACAATCCATTCTCATACTGACTGTTGCAATGCGGTTGGTTTGGGGACCACCTGAATCTGCTTATATTCTTAGCACCAGAGTAGACTTACGAAAACACATTGAGCATCTACAAACATAATTGAAACAGTTTGTCGAATGCTTTTCAGTTGTCATAGCGACTTACCCATAGTTAAAAGCAGGTGTCTTAGTTATTCTTTTTCTCAAAATTATTAACCTATTCTCTGCTGCTCTTTTATAACACAACTTATAACCTTGAATATCATCCATCAGAGGATAATTTTATTTTAAGAGCTATTCTTGAGATTTTGTCAAGGGCTACTTTTTGATTTTCATGGGCTGCTTTTTTGGTCTCAGAGTTCCTTGTCATCTATGTAAACTCACTTATTAGGTGTTGCAGTCATGCAGTAACAACATTTTTGAAACTTATGTTGACATATGTGATGGTTGGAGTGGGTCAGAAGCAGAATTAGAGTTTATCAACTCTCAGTTAAACCTAAAACCGCCACACAGGAGGAAAAGATGAATTTTCCCAAGCACTGCATTATGCAAATTGGCACAAGACAATTGGCAGAAGCTAACAATTTTGTTTTCCACAATAACTGACACACATGTCCTCACATTGAAAGCCATCATCTCAGCAGAATTGTGAGGTCGCAGCCAATGTATTTCTGTCACATTTGCTGGGATGGGTCCCAGGTGATGTTCATTAACTTATTACGATATGGTAGGGTAGGAGGGTTGGTCTGGGTGGGATGCTCTTCAGAGAGTCGGTGTGGACTCAATGGGTCGAATGGCCTGCTTCCACAATGTAGGGTTCCATGGATTCTATTCTGGCTCCAGGCTGGATACCCCAAATTGTTATGCTTCCAGGTGCGAAAGGATCAACTGGCTCCCTTTCTTAATGCATTCCAGCTTCTCAGTTGGTTGCAATGGGTTGAATTAAAAAGGCTCTCCGTCCTTCTGAAAACCTTTCTTCCAGCTCAAATGGATTTATATTTTAAATGGAGCCAAATTATATAAGTGAGAAAAATTATAATGAAACTCGCATGCACACAGATTACAAATGAGAATTGAAATGTAAAAAAAAATTTTTTTTTCATTTATTCATTTTGTGAGATGTGGGTGTTGCTGGCTGGCCATTTATTGCTCATCCTTAGTTGCCCTCGAAAAGGTGGTGGGGAGTTCAAGATTTTGTGTGTGTGTGTGTGTGTGTCTCTCTCTCTCTACACCAAATATATAACGATTAGTCTCTGGGTTGTTCATGATGGATAGTAGTGAAACTTTGCAACTGTTGTATTGGGTGATACCAGTAGCATTGACATTCGCAGGGAACAGTCTATTTTGAGATTCTCGACTTTGTAGGTTAGTGGAAATTCTCTTGCCCTGCTTCTGTTCAATAGTGACTAGTTTCGAGCACTCGGAGCAAGGAATGACTTTTGTTTTTACCTGGAGTACAGGGGTATATAATGGCGATCCTCAAGCTGTGACTTTCACAGTACATTATTGCAAACCAGTATATCAGCCCAGTGACAATTGCAGATACAATCATTTTGGATCCTTTTTTGTATGTTCTTGGAAGGGTAAAACACAAATGTGTCCTTTAGCTAATGTGCATAGTCTGGAATATAACAGATCGGATAAAGTTTCTGAGAAGAGGTAATTAGGTTGCTTTACACTCTGCCTTTTAAAGTCTCTCTCTCTCTGTTTGAAGCTCCCTTGGCACAACAGAAGGTACAACATTCCAGGGTTCAGACAGGGAAACTTATAGCAGTGAGTGAATTCTATTCTCGGGCATTACATTATCAGTCAGGCTTGGCTTACAGACTTTGTCTTAAGTAAAAACACATTTTCCAAAATGCTCAGTATATCCACAAGTAGTTCAAAGGTCTGACTTGTTGTCATGGCTTACATACACAAACCTTTAACATTGCAGTTACCACCCTTTTTGCTACATATCAGATCTTAATCTCAGATGTGAATTTAATCAATGGTACCACTGTTCATTACAGTAGCATTCCATTATATTTTTTATCTATATAGTAGGTTCATGCCTTATGTAATTTTAAACAAGAGATTGCACAATAATTTCCAAGGAGTTCATTACCTCAGTGACTTCCCTGGTTAGCTGATAGATTTACTAATGCTCTCTCTCACCCTTTTGCCCCCTTACAGCCTCACTAATGAATCTATCACCAACAAAAATAGAAAAAAACGTTTGTGACTGGAGGGCCAACTCTGTCCATTCTACTTCTGTGGGTGAATGGTCACCCCTCGATTGAGTTTTCCAGGAATGTTCATAGTTTTCATTGATAAATCCACTCACTATCCCTGTGTATTTTGAGCTGTGTCACCTGCTAACAGTTACTTTGGCTTTGATTGAGTTATGTGCAAGTGCTAACAGGGAACAAAGAACACTACAGCACAGAATCAGGCCCTTCAGCCCACCAAGACCATGCCAGCACATGCTGTCTTTTTAATCTAAAAATCTTTTGCCTCTATCTGGTCCATATCTCTCTATTCCCTGCCTATTCATTTATCTATCAAGATACCACTTAAACGTTGCCATTGTATCTGTCTCTACCACCTCCTCTGGCAGCACATTAAAGTCATTTACCATCCTTTTTAAAAATAAATTGCCTCTCACATCTTTAAATTCACTCCCTTTTACCTTAGACCCACGTCCCCTTGTAATTGACAATTCTGCCCTGGGGAAAAAAAGATTCCGACTACCATTCCATCCAGATCTCATAATTTAGTGAATTTCCTATCAGGTTGCCCCCTCATCCTTCGATCAAGAGCTACAGTTAGTAAGTTTGCAGATGACACCAAAATGTGAGGTGTAGTGGACAGTGAAGAGGGTTACCTCTGATTACAACAGGATCTTGATCAGATGGGCCAATGGGCTGAGAAGTGGCAGATGGAGCTTAATTCAGATAAATGCGAGGTGCTGCATTTTGGGAAAGCAAATCTTAGCAGGACTTACACACTTAATGGTAAGGTCCTAGGGAGTGTTGCTGAACCTTGGAGTGCAGGTTCATAGCTCCTTGAAAGTGGAGTGGCAGGTAGATAGGATAGTGAAGAAGGCGTTTGGTATGCTTTCCTTTATAGGTCAGAGTATTGAGTACTGGAGTTGGGAGGTCATTTTGTGGCTGAACAGGACATTGGTTATATTATGTTGGAATTTTGCGTGCAATTCTGGTCTCCTTCCTATCGGAAAGATGTGAAACTTGAAAGGGTTCAGACAAGATTTACAAGGATGTTGGCAGGGTTGGAGGATTTGAGCTATAGGGAGAGGCTGAACAGGCTGGGGCTGCTTTCCCTAGAGTGTCAGTAGCTGAGGGGTGACCATATAGAGGTTTACAAAATGATGAGGGGCATGGATAGGATAAATAGACAAGGTCTTTTCCCTGGGATGGAACGAGAGGGCATAGGTTTAGGGCAAGAGGGGAAAGATGTAAAAGAGACATAAGGGGCAACTTTTTCACGCAGAGAGTGATACGTGTATGGAACGAGCAGCCAGAGGAAGCGGTGGAGGCTGGTACAATTGCAACATTTAAATGAAATATATGAATAGGAAGGGTTTGGAGGGAAATGGGCTGGGCGTTGGCAGGTGGGTTTAGATTGGGTTGGGATATCTGGTCTGTTTCCGTGCTGTACATCTCTATCATTCTATGACTCTAAGTGAAAGCAAACCGAGTTTTTCCAATCTCTCCTCATACCCTCCAAAATCAGGCAACTGTTTCTGTACCCTCTCCAAAGCTTCCAAATCCTTTTGGTAGTGTGGTGACCAGAACTGTATCCATATTCCAAATGTTACTAAAGTTCTATACAGTTACAACATTATTAATTGTTGTTCCAACTAGTGAAGACAAGCATGTCATATACCTTCTTGACCATGTTATCCACTTGTGTTGCCACTTTCAGGGAACTGTGGACCTGTATGCCTAGATATCTCTGTATTATCAAATCCCTACAGTGTGGAAGCAGATTGAGTCATCTGACCCAGACCTAGCCCTGATCCTATCCTTGCATGTCCCATGGCTAATGCACCTGACCTGCACATGATGGGCAATTTTGCGTGGCCAATCCACTTAATCTGCACATCTCTGGACTGTGGGAGCAGACTGGAGCACCTGGAGAAAACCCAAGCAAACACAGGGAGAATGTGCAAACTCCACACAGAAAGTCACCCAAGGCTAGAATCGCACCCGGGTCCCTGGCGCTGTGAGGCAGCAGAGCTAACCACTGTGCTACCTCCATGTATGTTAGTGCTCCTAAGGATTCAGCCATTTTATATATACTTCCTTCCTGCAATAGATCTTCCAAAATGAATTACCTCGCACTTTTGTCTGGATTAGACATTATCTATTATTTCTCCATCCAAGTTTCCAGCGTATCTATGTCCAGGTGTCTCTTTTAGCAATCTTATTCCCTATCCGCAGCTCTTTGTGCTGTCTGCAAACTTACTAATCAGGCCATCTACATTCATCTACAGATCATTTATAAATTTACAAACAGCAGGGTTTCCAACGGGACACCATTAGTTGTAGATCTTCGCTAGAAAATTGCCCTACCACTGCTACTACTCTGTCTTCTATGACTAAGCCAGTTCTTTATCCATCTTGCCAACTCACTGCAGATTCCATATAACTTCACCTTTTATATCAGCCTGCCATGAGGGGTCTTGTGAAAGGCCTTGCTAAGATCCTTATAGACAGTAACTACCCCCTTCCTTCATCAATCATCTTTGTCACTTCCTCAAAAAGCTCAATCAAATTTGTCAGACATGGCCTTCACCGGACAAAGCCATGCTGCCCATCATGAAAAAGTGCTTATTTTTCTAAGACTTGGAGGTGCCGGTGTTGGACTGGGATGGACAAAGTTTTAAAAATCACACAACACCAGGTTATAGTCCAACAGGTTTATTTGAAAGCACTGGTTTTTGAAACACTGCTTCATCATCAGGTGGTTGTAGAGGTTAAGATCATGCTCACAGATTTTTAGTCAAAGGAGTCCAGTGTCATGGAGATGTGATACAGTAAACAATCTTAGATTAAAACTTTCATCTTTTATAACGGGATATGCTGGTTTCTGTTCTTTCTTATGTAAATCCCAGAACTGCTTTTAAATTACATTTTCAAGATAACTCAGCTTTCCTAATAATAGGTGTGAAGTCTGTCTGTGTCCCAATGCTATATCAGAGAGACAAATCCTCTGTATAGTTTTACAGAGTTTTACCTGGATTCATGCAGTTTTTGAGCAAAATAAAATGTAATTCTGCCAAAACAAATTCACCCGATAAGCTTATTTGTGTGTGCATGTCGGAGCGACAGATTGAGTGTGCATGTGAGTGTGTGCGCATGGGTGTGAGTGCACATGTTCGAGTGTACATGTGTATATATATAGGTGTGTGTAAGCTTGGGTAAGTGTGTGTGTGTGTGAGCGTGATGGGGTATGTTTGAGAGGAGTCAAGATTAGAGTAGTGCTGAAAAAGCACAGCAGGTCAGGCAGCATCCGAGGAGCAGGAAAATGGACGTTTCGGGCAAAAGCCCCTTATCAGGAATGAGGCTGGGAGCCTCTGGTGTGGAGAGATAAATGGGAGGGCGGTGGGGCTTGCCAGAAGGTAGCTGAGAGTGCAGTAGGTGGATGGTGTTGGGGGTAAAGGTGATAGATCGGAGAGGAGGGTGGAGCAGATAAGTGGGAAGGCAGATTGACAGGTGAGTCAGGTCATGAGGATGGTGCTGAGCTGGAAGTTTGGAACTGGGGTAAGGTGGGGGGCAGGGAAATGAGGAAACTGGTGAAATCCACATTAATGCCCTGGGGTTGAAGTGTTCCGAGGCAGAAGATGAGGCGTTCTTCCTCCAGGTGTTGGGTGGTGAGGAAGTGGCGGTGGAGGTGGCCCAGGACCTGCATGTCCTCGGCAGAGTGGGAGGGGGAGTTGAAATGTTTGGCCACGGGGCGGTGGTGTCCCGGAGATGTTCCCTAAAGCGCTTCTGTGAGAAGACATCTGGTCTCCCCGATGTAGAGGAGACCACATCGGGAGCAGTGGATACAACATGTGGAAGTACAGGTGAAACTTTGATGGATGTGGAAAGCTCCTTTGGGACCTTGTTTGGAAGTGAGGGGGGAGGTGTGGGCGCAGGTTTTGCAATTCCTGTGATGGCAGGGGAAGGTGCCAGGAGGGGAGGGTGGGTTGTTGAAGGGGTGTGGACGTGACTAGGTAGTCATGGATGGAATAGTCTTTGCGGAAAGTTGATAGGGATGGGGAGGGAAATATATCCCTGATGGTTGGGTCGGTTTGGAGGTGGCGGAAATATCAATGGATGATGTGATTTATGCAGAGGCTGGTAGGTTGGAAGGTGAGTACCGGGGGGGTTCTGTCCTTGTTACGGTTGGAGGGGTAGGGCTCGAGGGCGGAAGTGCAGGACATGGATGAGATGCGTTGGAGGGCTTAATCGAACATGTGGGAGGGAAAATTGCAGTCTTTAAAGAAGGAGATCATCTGGTATGTTCTGTGGTGGAGCTGGTCCTCCTGGGAGCAGATGCAGAAAGATGGAGGAATTGGGAATATGGGATAGCATTTTTGCAGGAGGTGAGGTGGAAGGTGATGTAATCCACGTAGCTCTGGGAGTCGGTTGGTTTGTAAAAATGTTAATGTTGAGTCGGTCATCGTTGATGGAGATGGAGAGGTTCACAAAGGGGAGGGAAGAGTCAGAGATGGTCCAGGTGAATTTAAGGTTGGGGTGGAATGTGTTGGTGAAGTTGATGAACTGTTCAACCTCCTCATGGGAGCATGAGGTGGCGCCGATGCAGTCATCAATGTAGCGGAGAAAAGGTAGGAAGTGATGCTGGTGTAACTCCGGAAGATGGACTGCTCTACATAGCCGACAAAGAGACAGGCATAGCTGGGGCCCATGCGGGTGCCCATGGCTATCCCTTTCGTCTGGAGGAAGTGGGAAGATTCAAAGGAGAAGTTGTTGAAGGTGAGGACTAGTTCAACCAAACAAATAAGAGTGTCAGTGGAAGGGTACTGGTGGGGACGTCAGAAGAGGAAGAAACTGAGGGCTGAGAGGCCCTGGTCATGGCGGATGGAGGTGTAGAAGGACTGGAGGTTCATGGTGAAGGTGAGGTGTTGGGGACCAGAGAAATGGAAGTCTTGGAGGAGGTGGAGGGCATGGGTGGTGTCCCCAATATATATGGGGAGTTCCTGGACCAGTGGGGATAGGACAGTCTTGAGGTAGGTGGAGATGAGTTTGTTGGGGATGGAGCAGGCTGAGATGATGGGTCAGCTGGGGAAGTCAGGCTTGTGGATCTTACGTAGGAGGTAGAATATGTGTGAGAGAATGTGTGTGTTTGTGTGAGTACAGTGGTGTACGTGGTGTGCATGTGAGAGAGAGCTTGTGTATGAGAGAGGGTCTGTGTGGGTGTGTGAGTATGTTGGTGTGTGTGAGAGAGATTGTATCGCGCAGTGGGGTCACCTGTAGTGTGGCATGATTGAGGCAATTCCTATGGGTACCAAACTTTGCTATCAGCTTCTGCTCAGCCATTTTGCATTGTTGCTCGTCCCGAAGTCCTTCTTGGAGGATGATCTCCCAAAGGTCAGAGTCCAAATGTCCTGGACCGCTGAAGTATTCCTCGACTAGGAAGGAACACTTCCACCTGGTTGCGTGGTGTTCATTCATTTGTTGTTGTAGCGACTGCTTGTCTCACAAATGTACCATGTCTCAAGGCATCCTTACCTGTGGCTTATGAGATAGACCATGTTGGCCAACTCACATGAGTACTCACCGTATACATTGAGGGAGGTTTCCTGTGTTACCCGTGTCAATACTCTGACATGTTTTGCAGGGGCTGCGGTGGCACAGTTGTACAGTGTTGTTGTCCTGAAGGCTGGGCAGTTTGCTCCGAATCATGATCTGTTTAAGGTTTGGTGGTTGTTTAAAGGCGAGAAGTGGAGGCACGGGGAAGGTCTTGGCGAGGAGCTCATCCTCATCGATAATGTGTTGCAGGGTGCGAAGAACATGGCATAGTTGTTTGTCTCGGCAAGCCCTATCTGTTGCAGCCTGTGTCTATCTCCTGAGGAGGTCATTATGGTTTCTTGCTGTGGCACATTGGAACTGGCGATCGATGAGTTGAGCATTGTACCCTGTTCTTATGAGGGCATCCTTGAGCACTTTCAAGCGTCTGTCATTGCACCCATGGGAATGGTCTCAACCAGGACCTTGGGTTCATGTCAAACTACAGGTGACCCCACTGCACGGTACACTATCTCTCACACACGCACCCACGCACACACACTCTCCGACATATATATATTTATACACACACGCACACACTCTCCGACATATATACACGCACACACACACTCCTACATATATATATATACACGCGCGCACGCACACACACCCACACCCCTATATACTCCTTCATACACATGTGGCTGCTTTGTTTCCGACATTAAAACGGGGCTACAACTCACAGTGGCTGTAAGTTGTACTGATATTTTCTGTGATTACAAAAGTTACTATATGAATCTGTGATATAAATAGGTTCAGTTGAACACAGTCCTGCCTCATTATAGTCTATCCTCTCAGCCTGGATTTAACAAACTGACAAAAAGCAAAACAATGTAGATGTTGGAAATCTGAAACAAAAGAGAACACACATAAGAAACATTCAGTTGCTCAGTGGACATTTGCAAAGAGAACAGCCAAATTTAATGTCAGGGGAGTTTGCCTTGGTTAAGGAGACAAGTTCATAGAAATTTAGAATCATATAGTACAGAGGAGGCCCTTTGGTCCATTGAGTCAGCACTGACAAAAGCTACTCAAAATATACACTCGTCCTACTTTCCAGCACTTGGCCCATAGACTTCAATGTTATGAGACTTCAAGTACTTCAAGTAACGTGGCTTCTGACATCTTCATTTGTTAGCTAAATGTTGGATTGGCTTGAGCTGATGTAGTTTGTCATGTATATCTGAACAGTCATGGCAATTACCTCGAACAAGGCCAACTTGCAACAGCATAAGCTCTGCAAAAATCTGGAAAACCATTTTAGGGAATGAACCAAATACAAAATATAACAGTACAACAATGGCAAAGTTAAAAGTCCTTCATAGAGTGTAATCGACAGTATGTGTATTATTTCGACACTAGACTTTGGATTGCCTGAATGGGTTGCTAAGCAATGCTTGTGCATTTAACTCAGCAAATGATGAATGGTCAAATATGTGCTAAACACATAATTCCCTTCTGGTGAATGTATGTAGAAGCAGCCAGAATATATTGTTCCATTGTAGTAAACTCTTGAGCCACAAAAATATTTTATCTCATTTGAGGACAGAGGAGTGT
This sequence comes from Chiloscyllium punctatum, assembly GCF_047496795.1. Classification (NCBI taxonomy): domain Eukaryota; kingdom Metazoa; phylum Chordata; class Chondrichthyes; order Orectolobiformes; family Hemiscylliidae; genus Chiloscyllium; species Chiloscyllium punctatum. Next base: position 74,403,524 of record NC_092744.1, on the reverse strand, counting down.
GTATACAAGCTTAAACTCAGTGCTGCCTTGTTTGTCTTAATGTACATTTCTGTTCAGTGCCCACAGGACCTCATGCTCAATTTCCTGCACTCCCATGCATCCTTTGGGGTAGGTTTAAGGCATATTGGGAGGGAAAACAGATAATATTGAAATACTAAATAGGCCAAGCAGATTCTGTGGAGGGTCAGGCAGTTTCTGTGAAGGGAACGGAGCAGGGAGTGGAATTTAATGGAGGTGACAAGGGTCTAAGTTGCTGGTAGAGAGCTGGTGAGTGCTGTATTGCCCCCCTTGGAGAAACCTGACTGCATTTAGTGACAATTAGGCACAAAACTGCAGCTGGGATAAAGGTGAAAGATTCTTATTTTTCGTTGATTAATAATGAATTTATCATTAAAATTCTAATAACTTGCATTTGGATAGCTCCTTTTTTTTAATTTGCTCTTTCAATATGCGTGTCAGTAACAAGGCCAGGATTTATTTCCCATCCCTAATTGTCCTGGAGAAGGTGGTGACGAGCTTCCTTTTTGAACTAGTGTAGTCTGTGGTGAGGTAGATTCACCAAACCTGTGGTTGGGGAGAGAGTTCCATGATTTTGACCGAGCTACAGTGGAGGAACAGTGATACGTTTCCAACTCAGGATGCTGTGTGAAAACTGAAAGAACTGTGAATGCTATAAATCAGAAGCAGGAACGTCTGAGAAAGGGTCACCGGACCCGAAACGTTAACTTTGATTTCTATGCACAGATGCAGCCATACCTGCTGAGCTTTTCCAGCAACTTCTGTTTTTGGTTCAGGATGGTGTGTGGCTTACGGGTGGTGCTGTACCCCTGCACCCACTGCAGCTCTGGGGTAATAGAATGCGGGGTTTGGAAGCTGCTGTTGAAGGTGGTTTGGCTGTTTGTGGCAATGCATTTTGTACACAGTACGGACCACTGTCACTGTGCATCGTTTGTGAAGGGGGTGAATGTTGAAGATGGTGAATGGGTACCAATCAAGTGTAATATAGTGGGGTACACCTAGTCTATTCAGCCATGAACAAACCAGTTTTGAGGAATGACAGTCTTTCTTCAAAAGCCCTGCCCATTCAGTGTTACACGGGCAAACACTAATACCATCCAAACAACAAAACAACTCAAAAAGAACGCACGTGTGCTCATATTTCTGCGATGAGCTCCTGATGCAGCTCAACTTACAGATAGTTGGCAGTGCTGTGCCACTGGTGGGAAGAGTGAATGGTTAAGGGGATGGATGGGGTGTCAATGAAGCAAGCTGCTCAGCTGTAAATGTTGTTGAGCTCGGTGGAGTTGCATCCATCCAGAGAAGTGGAGAATATTCACCACACTCCTGACTTTCACATGTTCGAGTTCTGGGAGAATCAATGTAGAATTCCCAACCATTGACCTGCTCTTGGAGCCCCAGCTTTTCAGTGAACCAAGCTGCTTCACATTGATGCGATCCGAGATAATTGGCACAGTAACATAGGAGGGGTGAGGGAAGAGATTTTAGGGAGGGAACAGAGATTGAGGACCCGGTACAGTGCAGACTGCACAACTACTGTGGAGGGGTGAAGGGAGTTTAATTACATAAGAGGGCAACATTTGAGTTCTCGGGGATGCAATCCTAGGCAATATAATGAAAATGGGTTGAGGCCATGAAGGAATTTAAACTGAAGAATGCGAACTTTGGATGAGAAACATTTAGAAGCCGCTACACACAGGGCAGGGTGAATTGCTTGGGCATGAATCTCCATTATGAAAACAATAAATAGCAAAAATGAGAACGTATATTAGCAACCTTTGCATGATGTAATTCGCATATTGTACCAGAAAACTTAAGAATATTTGCAGACTGTGAAGATTGCAAGCCTCGAGGTTATAAATAAACATTCAGCTGTAAAAAGTTCCAATCTGGCTGATGTTCTATCATATTTACTTTGTAGGTTTTGAAAACTATGGAGATTGGATAAAATGCTTCACAAAATGGGACGACGCTTGTTCAAAACAAATCAGAATAGCAGGTCTCGCTCTCTCTTACCTTGCCAGTGCCCTGTAATGAATCTGATGCTTACTGGCAACCATTCCCCAACCCAGTTTACAGAATAGAATTAATGGTTAAAAATTAAACATCTTGATGATCTGTAGAGAGACAGGTTTAAACAGGGAGCAGGATGAGGAGCAGATTAAAGTGTTGTAAATATTTCTTACGTGGCCCCTCTAAGCAGAATGGTATGAGCAGCTGTGTTACAGACAGGGGACTACAAGCATGCTTGAGCCATGTATTAGATGTCTCTGATCAAATGCTTGTACAATGCCTCATTTGGACACGTTCACCTATTAATTCTGCACAGATATACAGGAAGCCAACACAAACATGCAGTTCCAGCCACTAACTTAATTGAAACATTATTCAGCGGGAATATATTTAACCCTGAGAGTATCATGTACTATGGCCAGGAGTTGAGTTGCCAGTCTTGCAGCATTCTAATGAAGTATCCAAGAATTAAAGGTTACATTTCCTGGACACTGGAGTGTTCAGTGTGAGAGGAAAAACAAAATGCTGTGCCTTTTCCCCCTGTTTTTTGAGTGAGTAGTCCAGGGAAGCAATGGCTGTTTGGCAGGGTTAGAGACTGGAGCACAAGTGTTTAAAATCTCCAGGAATATGTCCAAATGTATAGATAGTATTACGGCTGTCTGGAACAGTAAATTACAAACAGGATGACGCAAGTGAGACAATGAGTAAAATGTCTTAATTCAAATCACCACAAAAAGAATCTCTTCAAATTCATCTTAAACTAATTTTAGAAATTGCTTGACTGTTTATAAATCTTAATTCATTCGTCCACAGCTATTGCGTTCAATGGCTAAAATGTGGATACTGTAAGAGCGTTTTATGTAACGAAAAATGACTGCACATTTACAGAGGAATCAAATATCAATTGTCTGAATATCAGATTATTTGAAGGAGATCGTGAGGTCCTGATAGAAACATTACATCAAAGACGTGTTTCCAACACTGATCACATGTTTTGTTTACAGTGATTAAAAGTGAACCTGGCTTACTGAAATGCTGTCGAGAACAGCCCTGGACATCGATGGGAGCTCAGGCACTGCCTCCAAATGACTGACTGCCCACTTGCTCTCTCCCCCCACACTTTCCCTGGAGTTCTACACAAGGGTGTACCCCAAACCCCCCTTACCCAGATAATCTCTCCAACATGATCCTGTACAGGTCAAAGGTGGAACCTGTCAAAAAGTTGTAGTAAATGGGTGTGTGTCTCTGTGTGTGTGTGCGCGCTATTTAGAGACTCACCCTCACAAAGACAGAAGCAGTCTTGTTTTTTTTTAGATTAGATTAACCTTCGGCCCAACAAGTCCACACTGACCCGCCGAAGCGCAACCCACCCATACCCCTACATCTACCCCTTACCTAACACTACGGGCAATTTAGCATGGCCAATTCATCTGACCTGCACATCTTTGTGACTGTGGGAGGAAAACGGAGCACCCGGAGGAAACCCACGCAGACACGGGGAGAACGTGCAAACTCCACACAGACAGTTGCCTGAGGTGGGAGTTGAACCCGGGTCTCTGGCGCTGTGAGGCAGCAGTGCTAACCACTGTGCCACAGTGCCGCCCACTATTGGTGTCCAGTCTGGCAGCCCCGAAGCGGGGATGGGGAGTGGTGTTGGACAGGGTTGGGGGTGGGGGATGTGGATTGGGGGAGCAGGGGTGGAGTCGGTGTTGGACAGTGAGCGCACGGGGCGGGGGGGGGCTGAGGTGGGGCGTTGTTGTGCAGGGTTGGACAGGAATGGGGGCGGGAGGATGGGGTTGGCAGGGGGCGAGGTTGGATGGAGTTTGGGGGGCGCATGGAGGTAGGGGGTGGTGGTGTGATATTGTATAGGGTTGGGGGCCGCAGGTGTGGGTTGGGTGGGAATGCACCATTGGATGGAGTTGGGGGGCAGGCGGGGCGGTGTTGGATGGATTTGGGGATGGGCAGGAGAGCGGGGGCTCACGCGTGGTGTGCTGCTGCCTTGTCTCCTGAATGGGGAATGGACTTAACAGAAAACTCTGAGCCACCGTGGAAAGGCATTAATCGATAAACCGGATAATCAATTATCCGAACGAAAAAGTGCCCACCCATCTCGTTCGGATAATTGAGGTTCCTCTGTATTAATAGAATCATCACACCAGCCCTGACTAATCAAACAGAAGTGATCTTTTAGATGAGTACATCAACATTTTAAACTTGCCATGAAGCTACTTCCTCAAGCTAACCCTCAATGAGGTTCTGTCAGAAGTGATCCCAATGCACAAAGGGGAGGGAGAGATGTGTTAAAAACCAGTTGCACTTTTATGTACTCACCAAAGACTCCCTGACTCAATAAATCACAGTTTAATATTGCAGCCATGAATTCTTTTAAGTGAGAATTCCCAAGTTCTGAGGATCCAATGGAAGATTGATTTATTGCTGTCACATGTACTGAGATACAATGAAAAGTGTTGCTTTGTGTGCTGTACAGGCAGTTTGTACCATACAAACTGCATTAGGGTAGCAGAACAGAATGGAGAATGGTATTACAGCCGCAGAAAAGGTGCAGAGAGAGATATGAATTAACGCTTAAGAGGTCCGTTAATTCTGAACTCTGAGCATCCTTCGAATGGGCATGGACCAAAGGGAGAAATTTCACAATTTGATGAATTACTTATCAATAATGCTGATATAATACTTTTAAGTTTGTTTACTGAAAGCTGATCAATTTATATGTGATTATGGATTCCTGGTTCAAAACACCTCAAGAATACGCTCCATAATACCATCTACCTGCAAAAATCTGCAACCATGCTAGGATAGTAATCTAATGTTTTGCTGTTTACATATCCGTCTTTGTGAATTTGCTTGTTGGCATGATACTTAATCTGTACCTTATTGCTCACTGGACTTCAGTGTGTTCACTCATCTGTAATTTTCTCATCACACTGCACATAAATTACATATTGTACATTTGTGAGAGTCACCAACTGTGACATTCTCGGGGAGTGCATTCCCTGCAAACAGCAGAACTTTGTTGTCCAGTAAATTTAAATAGAAGCTGCTGATATAGGAATTTACAATGGTAACTGCTGAAAACAGGAAGAATGATTCATGAACAGGAAGTACAATCCCTTTTTTATAGGTACATAGTAAATGTATAAATCTTTCATCCATCACACTTCAGATATTACACACCATCAAAAGCAAATTCCTTATCATTTTTAAAAAATTACAAAATTAAGGAATGATCAAGATTTCTAGCTTCTTGGTTTGTATGTGGACTCACCTAGTCTTTATTCAACTTTAAGTGCACTTGATATCTTTAAATGGACACAGACCTATGCAGGAATAGCAATAAAATATATTTTAAATGGACATTTTTCAAAGAACCATAATTTTTTCCCTAGATTACTGTTCCTATGGTTTCTCTAACATTAAGTTATGGGGTTGATTGGCCTTTAACATTTGAAATTTATCTTTCTTCCCTTCTTTAAACCAGGATGTCGCATTTGCAATTCTCTAGTCCTCTGACACTACTCCATTCTTATAGAGTCATAGAGATGTACAACACGGAAACAGACCCTTGGGTCCAACCTGCCAGCATCTGGCCCATATCCCTCCAAACCCTTCCTACTCATATACCCATCCAGATGCCTTTTAAATGTTGCAATTGTACTAGCCTCCGCCACTTCCTCTGGCAGATCATTCCATTCACGTACCACCCTTTGAGTGAAAATATTGCCCTTAGGTCACTTTTATATCTTTCTCCTCTCACCCTAAACCTAATCCCTCTAGTTCTGGACTCCCCCAGCCCAGCAAAAAGACTTTGTCTATTTATCCTATCCATGCCCCTCATGTTTTTATAAACCCCTATAAGGTCACCCCCTCAGCCTCCGATGCTCAAGGTTGGTCTGACTCAGCACTGCACTCTCCACTATGGGTAGGACAAGGAGGCTAGTCACAAATCCACTTCAGTCCAAACAGGAATTGAGATCAGTCTCGTCCACACCAGCCATCCAGCCAACTATCCCACCAGCAAAACTAAATGGGCTTTTGGTGGCAATGTATAGTATATACATGTTGTAGCTTGGATATATTTTGTGTTGTCTTTCAATGTTTTTCTGACCAAAGGTTATTACTTCATGCATAAGTATATTAAACCTCATCTACTACCTTTCCACCCATACCACCAAATTGTCAATGCCTTTTTGGAATTGTAGATTATCTTCTTCCACGGTTTACAATTCTTTTTAAGTTCAGTGTCATGTGCAAAATTTGAAACTGTCCCATGTACACCAAGATCCAGATCATTAATATATATCAGCAACATAGTGCAGCCATGTTAAGTCCGTAAACTAGAGTCATTATCAATGAAACTAACTTTGAAGTTTTTTGAGCAGGTGAAGGATAATCAGGAAAGATGACCAATAGCTTATTCAAAGAGGCAGATCTTTCAAAGCAAGCAGAGTGATGATGGACACATGAGTTCTACAACATGTTTGAACACAAAAAGGTAGCAAAGTATGAATGTCACAAATGAGGGTGAAAGATGGGGAGGGGCTGCCCTGAGAACATTAGAATGGTCAAGTTCAGAGGTGACAAATGCATGGATGAGTGGAAGTAATGGAATCAAGTGATGTTAAGGAGCAGAAAGTGGGCATTCCTATGGATGGTGTGGATATATTGTTAGAATTATAACTTGGGGCAGGATCTTTAGACCCAGTCACAGCTGAGAACCAAGGTGGCTCAAAAATAATACTGCAAGCTGGTTTACAGCCAGGATTCCTGGTGCTGGCTCTGTCAGGGAAGGCAGCAAGGTTATCTTCCTGTACAAAGCTGGCAGTAAAAGAGCTATGTTAATGAAGGCTGAATGAAGCCTGTTGGGATTTTCCAGTCACTCTCAAGTTTACTGAGGCTATGGGGTTAAGTTTGATGACTGGAGGCCGATACCTTTGTGGCAGGAGGTATGAGACATCAGGTTTGAATTTTGCTTGAATTAATGATTGGAAGTAATTCATTACTGCTGCAAAATTTGGATTTCAAATGAGTTTGGATCTTTTTGTTCAAAACCTTGTTGATGTGAACTCTTGAATTAGTTGGCAATCTCATTCAGATTGGCCACTATGGGCAGCTGTGTCACATAGATGCAGTCAAGTTACTCATGTCAGATTGGTACAAAGTGGAAGAAGCTCAACTCTGTCTCAGCTCTTTTGCCACATCTGATATGGAAACACTCAGTGTCATGTTAGAGGACCAAAATTGGGTATTGTTTGTTTAAAAAAAATTCCTAACATCCCTATTGCCTTTGAATTCATAGAATCCCGACAATATAGAAGCAGGCCATTTGGCCCATACTAACCCTTTGAAGAGCATCCCACCCCAACCTTGTAATTCTGCATTTCCCATGGCTAATCCACCCAACCTGCACACCTCCAGATACCATTGGCAATTTAGCATGGCCAATCCACCGAACCTGCACATCTTTGGATTGTGGGAGGAAACCAAAGCACCCAGAGAAAGCCTCTGCACACACAGGATGTACAAACTCCACACAGGCAGTCACCTAAGGGTGGAATTGAATCACGTCCCTGGTGCTGTGAGCCACCATGCTACCCTACCTGCCATAATGCTCATCTGCCAATGCAAGCAGGACTTGTATGGTATCTGTTCTTGCTATCGAATCACTCTGCAATCCATAGGCACGTAGTAAAAGCATTACATCATTATCTTGCTTTGCAATTTCTGATTGATAGTCCATCAATTGGAACAAATATTTTTGCAAACATTAAAAACTTGAATTCCAATTGCACAGGAGAAAGAAAACAAATGGATTGGTTTTGGTTTGGGTAGCTTTAAATTTGTGAGCAGTATTGAATTTTACGACAAAATCAACAGGTGGAATCTTCCTGAAAGACACGGGCATTGAGCATGGAAAAATATGGCAGGATCGACAGAAATTAGATTCTCCATGTCGAGGGAACAAGTCTGGTTCTGCAAGACTTGAGTGGTAAGATGAGAATTGCACTTGTGAATAGTGTGGGACCTATTTGGATGCAATGAGTACCTAATCTCACCTCATTCATAAGCAATTTTCTATTCTGCCATATGACAGGGAGAAACTGGATAACTACAATTCCCAACATGAAAGCTGATTCCAAGTGAGGTGATTCCAGCTTGCTGCTCAATGTTCAGCACCTCCATCTTGGACAGTCACACACATCTCAGAGCATGTTACATGGGTTAGGACATATTTGCCCCAGTCAAAGAGGTTGATATCAGGCATACACCAGTTTCACCTTATCATCATGGCACATCACTGACAAACCTGTATTTCTGTACTTCAGTGCTGCATTTGAACACACCAGTACCTTTCATTGTAATGCTGCTGCCAGGACACTCTGGACTGGACTGGGCTACATCTTAGGGCTTGCTGTCTTAGTGCTCACTCATTTTATGCTTACTTAGATTCAGTTAAGGAACATTACGACCCCAAGCCCCCTCTAATTCTGAGACACAATCATTTTCACTTGGCACTTTGAGAACCAGGGGAAACCGTATTGGGATTTTTGACAAGGTTAAGATGACTGGCAGAGGCATGTGACTTTGGTTGAACCCTTAATGTGATGCTGAGTCTCCACTTGGTATGTGGGATTAATGATGTAACCATCCAAAAGTGTGTAGTAGCTCAAACCGAACTGAACTTTAAACAGCTTCTACAACTGGTTTTATCATTGGAAAATGCGGCAATCGGAGCATATGAGTTGCAGGGTATTCTGATGGAAGTGGACACAGTCACCACTCTCTGACTGAGCTTGGGGAACACCATTCAAGTGAAGGCAATTCAAAAGCCTCACTAACATATCCTGAAAAGAGGGACTCTAGGTCAGCCCACAGCAATACCCCAAAACAAAGTCAAGGCTGGTCCAAATGGTTAAAACTTTCTTCAGGATCTGAGCCAGTGAACCGTTGAAGCTGCTGCTTTTATCCACACTCTAGACAGCAGAAGAGTCCCATGAAGCCTGAATTGAGTAAGAGACTTCTTAGACCGGTATCCATCAGAGTGCACACCCCAGAATATCCACCTACATCTGGACAGTAAAGTTGCTTAGCAATATCCAAATCAGACCAAATTGAAATACATGTCTGGTTAAGTGGTCACTTGGTTCTAATGGATGTTGATACCAGCGAGATTGTTTCAGTGATCGCATAACTGGTCTTTAACAAAACTTCTTCTGTTAAGTTTGCATATGACCTCAACCAGACTGAGAACCAATACTGAGGGACCTTTACAGATTAAGGATACAACTTTGGTTCTGTCTCATGTGCGAAGCAGCTGGTTCTGTTACCACTGATTGTAGTAAAAGGCTTGCGTCCAAGCTTGATGGGGTGAAATTGGTTGAGAAAGATTCACCTAAATTGGCTTAACATTTTTCGATTAGAAAGTGGTTGGCTGAGTGAGGTCCTAATTAAATACCCAGATGTCTTTCAGGAAGGCCTAGGGACTATCAAAGGAGCCAAGGCCACCTTGCATGTTGACCAAGAAGCAATTCCACGATTCTGCAAGGCCGCACAGTGCCATTTGCCTTATGTACAAAAGTAGGGACAGAAATCCGGAGGCTGCAAAGTGAAGGAATGATCAAACCAATGTAGTTTGCAGAATGGGTAGCACAAGTTGTACCGATTGTGAAGCATGACAAGTTGATTCATGTTTTTGGGGATTTTAAACAAACGGTAAACTGGATAAATACCCAATCCCTGGGCAGAGGGAATTTATATGCAAAGCTGGCCGGGGGGAGCTGTCCTTCATGAAGCTGGACATGAGCCATGGGTACCTGCAATTATAGTTAGATAAGGATTCCCACAAGTATGCTCCAATTAATACCCATAAGGGTTTGTACCTATATATGAGACTGCCGTTTCAGGTTTCATCAGTCTGTTCCATTTCCCAGCAGGCGATGGAGAGCATTTTACAAAGTCTACCCCAGGTCGCATTTATCTGGATGCCATGCTAATAACAGGGAAAACCAATAAGGAGCACTTGGAGAACTTGGACATAGTCCTTGGATGTTTCTCCCTGGTCGGTTTACGCCTTAGATTGGATAATGTGTGTTCCGGGCACCCCAAATGATCTACTTGGATTGAGTTGACAAGACTGGGTTACATGTGCTGAAAGGTAAACTGAGGGTGATCAAAGGCGCCCGACTCCCACATCTATACCAGGGCTTAGGTTTTCCCTTGGGCTGGGCAATTATTATTGAAAGTTTGTACATTACCTAGCCTCGTCGTGGCAGCTTTGCATCAACTCTGAAAAAAAGGTCAGCCTTGGTAACATAACCAAGCCATAGCTTTCTGGGAAGTGAAAAACCAGCTATTATCCTCTAAGATGTTGGCACACTGATCCGAAGTGAGATCTGGCATTGACATATGATACTGGCCTCTACGGCCTTAGTATAGTATTAGCTCATAGATGGCTCAGTGGGTAGGAACATCCAAAAGTGTATGCATTCAGGACTTAAGCTAATGCAGAAAGTAAATACATCCAGATACAGAAGGAACATTTGGTGGTCATATTTGGAGTCTGGAAGTTCCGCCAATACCTTTATGGATGTAAATTTGTAATAATGGACCGCAAACCCCTGCTAGGTCTACTTAAAGAGAACAAGGCAGTGCCATCCATAGCTTCAGCAGTGGGTTCAAATACTATGTGCGTATAATTACAAGTTGGAAAGCCATCCAGGAGACCAAGTAGCAAATGCAGATGCATTGAACTGTCTCCCACTGGCAGGTACACCACCGGTTGTACTGCCACTGGAAGAGTCCGTCATGGTTTTAAATTTTCTGGACACACTTACAGTTACAGCTGACAATATCAGGCTTTGGACACAGAATGATTTGGTCGTGGCAAAATTGAAACATGTAGTGGTGATAGGGGAAAGCAAAGGGCTGTTATAACCAGGATTGAAACCTGTTTGGACCTGGAGAGACCAGATCATTGTAGAGGATGGCATATTGTTATGGGGAACAAGAGTGGTTGTTCCGGTTGCTGCCAGATACTGGGTGAACTCCACCAGGGTCATCCAGGCATTTCCAAAATGAAGATGTTAGTGAGAGGTTATGTCTAGTGGCCAGGATTGGGTGCATACATAGCTGTGTTGGTGCGGCAGTGCCCAGAGTGCCAACAAGGACAAAAATTACCAGCAGCAGCTCCCCCACCTTCGTGAGAATGGCTGGGTAAACCCTGGATTTGGTTACATGTCAATTTTGTAGGTACTTAAGTGGTTCAATGTTCTTAGTTGTTGTAGATGCCTATGCAAAGTCTTTTAATGTGCATAGATTTCATTTGACAAACATGAATTTGATGATAGAAATATTGCATACATCTTTTGCAATACATGAACTGCTGTAAGTGTTGGTCACAGATAATGGCTATCATTTACTAACAGGGAATTTGAATATTTCCTGAAGTTGAATGGTACTTGAATTATAAGGACAGCTCCATACCATCCATCATCCAATAATCTGGCGGAAAGAGCAGTCCAAATTTTGAAGATAGGTGTAAAGAAACAGCATACAGCTTCACGAGATACAAGACTGTCCCCTTTTCTATTTTATTAAAGGACCACACCTCATGCAACAACAGAGTTGCTCGTGGTGAAAAGAACTAGATGGTGGTGGAGTGGGCTGCTCCAGCTGGAGCTTCTCTGCTCCATCTCTATATTCCTCATTTCCTTCTTTTTTCCCCTATTTTTCTTTACCTCTTGGTGTTTCTTCACCGCTCCCATGGCGGGTCTCTGCCTAGTCTCTCGGCAGCTTATGGCAATGTTTCAGCTTAGCGTGCGAGTGGGTCATGCCTGGGTGTGCTCCTGAGCTCTGGGGGAGATGAGAGAGGCAACATGGATAATATCTGTGGCAGACGCATCGAGAACAGGCAGCTGAGATCTCCTGAAGAGATAAGATGAGTACTCATCAAAGATTGTTCAACTTCTAACTTATCCCTTTATTTTCCTAGTTTAAATTAAGCAAGGCTTTAATGTTAACTATTACCTTATTTCTTTATTTTTCTACTTATTCTATGAAATAATGCTTAACTTTTTAACTCTGTTTCACTTACTAATTTGTACCTAAGTTTTTTGTACCTATGTACCTTCCTTGTGTGCGACATTATAAACTTTTCACTGTATTCCTGTGCTTCTCTACTTGAGTATATGTGACAATAAAATCTAAACACTATATCTAAAAATCTGAGACTCCACACTAGGTTAAATAGATCTTTCTGGACCTCAGGGAAAGGTTGAAATGGCAAGAGGAGTTAGGAGATCATGAAGACTACAGATGCTGGCGAGTCAGAGTCAATAAAGTGTGGGTGCTGGCAAAAGCACAGCAAGTCAGGCAGCTGGAAACAAGTCTCTGCTAAGTGAGAGGCACTCTTTACTTCAGGGGACAAAGTTTGGCGTTGGAAGCACGAGGATGGCCCTGCATGGGTAAGAGGGATGGTCAACACGAGGTTGGGTCTAGAGATGTATAAAGTTCAGGTCGGTGTGATGGTCCTGAGCAAGTGCATGGACTGAATAAAAGCTGCAAACTCACAAACCATGCGAAAGCAAGACACGCCCGGCACCTTGACAGCTTTTTCGACCGTTTCGGAACACATTGGTCCTCTCTGTCTGTCAAATGTTGAAGATACCTTGCCATCTGAGATCTGTGCCACATGAAGAGGAGAATGAATTTCTTTTGAGACGCTCCGGGTGCAACAGGCAAGCTGCTGTGAGTTACATGCCATCCATATCATAGGCAGATTTGGAGAAACCTGACCCAGTGCTAAAATACCCCAGAAGAAGCTACCAAAAAAAAACTAGTCTATGTCTTCAGACTCGGAGGCGGATGGATGTGATTGTATCGAGGTCAGCCAGGTGCCCTCAGAATAAGAGTTTCCTGATTGGGGCTATTAATCTGGTCCAGTTAGGGAGCCCTGGCTGATGGATATAAACAGGAGTGTAAGAGGTTCTGTTCAGTCTGAGAGTTGGCTCTGAGGGAGCTGGATCAATGTCAAGGACTTTCCACGTGTAAATAAAGTATGACTTACTGATGGGATACCGGCCTCTGTGGATTTATTTCAGCTATGAGACACGAAGTCCCTTTTCTGTGTATGATTTTGCCAGCTGGGTTGAATTTATGTGTTGTGAATGAAGTGACAGGAAGGAAATAATAGAGTGAGGATAAATGTTTTTCTGTCCAATTTTCCAGTAATGTTGTAATGTTGCAGTAGCGTTTTGCACCTGGGCAGAGCGACAAATAGAACGAAAAGCTTCCCTTCAACTTGCAGCCCTTTTGTCAAGTCACAGAGATCACAAGATCAGTTGCTGACTTGAGGACATGAACCCAGCTGTTTGGCTCACCTGAAATGCCTGAGGAAAGACATGGTGTGTTATCTCTGTGAGAAAGAAGGAAAACAGCTTACATTTCTGATTGTGGGTGGGTCCCCCTACTAAATCTGCCCTGAGAGCACATTTCTTCAAATTGGAAAGCATAGTGCAAAATTCCCTGGTGGTAGCAGCGTACAGCTATTCTAACTGTTGGGAGATATTACTGGTAGTTCCTGGAGTTTGAATCTAAAGATGCCGTGTGCGTTGAACAACAATGTCAAAAGCAAGTTTCAGGGTACGTTTGCAAATTTCTTTTGTGTGCTGAAATCTATCAAATTTTGAAGTGGTACTGTGCTTCTCCAGAAGGTGATGCATTCAAACTGTTGTGGGTTATTTTGTGAATTCAATCCAGAAAAAGAGCTTAATTGTTTACGGCCCTTCGAGTCATTGCATGGCTCATCTGTGTCCTGTGAAAGAAAACATTTTTTTCCTAGTTCCAATTGTTTTGATTTCAGGCAGAATTAGCTGAGTAACTGAAGCCCAGTATAGGCACTTGCTGAAATGTTAGCATAGATTCAGGAGTAGCCTTTTTCCCTACAAATCAGAGGTCCAGAGATTTGGGAATGTAACCAGGTAATTATGGGTCAAAAGTTGCTTAGTTGGGGGAATCCTTCTTTTTGGTTGAGATGTTAAACCAGGGTCCTGTTGCCTTTTTGAGGGGATGCAAAAGTTTCTGTGGCACTTTTGAACAATCTCAAAAGTTGAGAGAAATCGATTCACCACCTCCTCTGCTTGTCGATTTTGCTGTTTGTATATTGCTGCATTCCCTACATTACAGCTTCATTAACTGCAAAAGATTTGGGCCATCCTGTTTTTTTCTTTCCTTTATCTTTCAATGTCACATATTTTAGTGGTGGGCTAGCCATCCAACAGTCTTTGGGGCTTTGAACTTGGTACAACCTTAAGACGCTTCTAAAATGGCTGCTCAAACTCCTCGATAGTGGAAGCAATTGGCGAAGAAGCCAAAGCAGGCCGATTGTGAGTTAAAGCAAAACATGACAAATTGTAACTGATTCAGAAAGTGAGAAGCTATGTTCTGGTAAGACCTGATAAAAAAGGAAAAATGTATTATTTTGACAAATGTCAGGTAGAAAATACAATTTAAAATAGGCTGAATAAAGAAACTTTGAGAGGTGAGGTGAAAAACCAGATAAGAAACAAAGGAGAATGAAAAGAGGCTGGTAGCGAGCAAAAAGGGGAATGCTAAAGTCTTCTACATGCACATATTTAGGGAGGGAAGGCAATAGCCTCATGGTATTATTACTAGACTATTAATCCAGAGACCCTAGTTATGATCTGTGGGCCCAGGTTCAAATCCTGCCATGGCAGATGCTGAAAACATTGCTAATTGGTGGGTAAAACCCATCTGGTTCACTAATGTCCTTTAGGATATCCCTACCTGTCTACCACAGAAATGCAGTGGATTCTTAACTGCTGTCTGGCCAATTAGAGTTGGCAATAAATGCTGGTGATGCCCTGTGAATGATCTTTTAAAAAGTAGTGGTAAAAGGGCCAATAAGGAACCAAAAAGGGAATTTAAGCATGGAGGCAGAGGATGTACCTGATGTATTAAATGAATACTTCTGTCTTTACCATTGAAGAAGATGATACGCAAAATGTTGTGAAAGGGATGGTAATTCAAACATGAGAATGGTTTACAGTTGTTCGGGTGCTAATAGCTGACCTGTCCATTCTTGAAGCTGATAAATCGCTGTGAATGCAAGATATGCATCCAATGATGCTGAGGGAAGCAAGACTGTAATGTGTGGAGGTGCTGGCCATTTTCTTTTAGTTCACCTCAGACTCTGAGTAGTGTTAACGGACTGGAAGATTGCATCTGCTACACCCTTGTTCAAAAAAGGGTATAAAAGTAAGCCCTACAACTACACAACAGTTAAGCGGAGACAAAGACCTAATGGTATTATCACGAGACTATTCATCTAGAGACCCAAGCTAATGTTCTGGGGATTCGGACTTGAATCCCATCAAGGCAAGTGATGGAATTTAATTTCAACAAATTAAGGATCCAATGATGACCTTGAAGCCGTTGTTGATTGTTGAGGAAAGGGGAAAATAATATCCTTTTTATTCACTAATATCCTTTCAGGGAAGGAAACTGCCATCCTTATGTGGTCTGGCTTATATGTTACTCCAGACTCACAGAAATTAGAGATGGGCTATAGATGCTAGCCTGGCCAGTGACACACACATTCTGTGAATGAATTTTAAAAAAAAAATAACTTCACTTGGGAAAAGCAATTTCTTGTTTTGAGTAACTTCTAGAAACAATAATTCATGCCAAAATTAAGTGGCATTTGTCCATGCAGCTAGTTAATATAGAAAATCAACATGCATTTGTTAAGGGAGCTTGTGTTTAACTCACTAATTGCAATGTTTTGAAGATAATAGGTCAATGAGGGCAGCTCTGTTGATGCACTATATATAGACTTTCAAAAGTTGTTTGATACAATGCTACACAACAGATTTCAAAGCAAAATTGTAGTTCATGGAATAACAAAGATAGTAGCAGAATGGCTTCAAAATTGTTTAAGAGACAGAAAACAGGGAGTAGTGGCTAATGGATATTTTTCAGGCTAGAAGTGGGCTTGTACCAGAGTTTCTGCTTTTGCAGACACATAGATACTATGTATTTCAGAATTTGCAGATGATGTGCAACTTGGAAGCATTGTGAACAATGAGGAGAGTGTGAAATTTCAAAAAAACGTAAGCATGTTGGTGCAGTAGGTGAAGAGTGTCATGGGAGGGGGAGTTGAAGTGAATGGCCACAGGAATTTATCACCTGTGTGCACCAAGCAACCCCAGCTCCCTGTGGCCATCCACTTCAATACCTCATCCCACTCTGCCGATAACATATCCAATCTGGGCCTCCTCCACCACCTACATAAGGCCTCCTGCAAACTGGAGGGGAAACACTTCATCTTCTGCCTCACGAGCCGACAATCATATGGCCTCAACATTGAATTCACCAGTTTCCAAATCTCCCTTCCCCCATCACCACATCCCAGATCTAACCCTTCGACTCAGCTCCGTCATCTGGACCTGACCTACCTGTTCATCTTCATTCCCACCTACCCGCTCCACACCTCCTACCAACCTCTTGCCATCATCTCCTACCATCGCCCACCTATCGCCATTCCATCTCCTTTCCCCAGCCTCACCCCACCATTTTTTTCGCAGCCCCCCCTCCCCCCTTCTCACTCCTGAAGAAGTGTTATTTCTGAAATGTTGATTATCTTACTCCTCAGATGCTGCCTGACCTCCTATGCTTTATCCAGTGCTGTGCTTTATCCAGTGGCATGCTATATCAACTCTGAGTCTCCAGCATGTGCAGTCCTCACTTTCGCTTGGAAGCTTTAGAAAGTATAGGGTACTAATATAAAGCAGGTTTTATCTATGAATAGGTAATTGAGGGCGCAGGGCAGGTTGATATAATACAGTAACCTGGGCTTTATTAATAGGGCAGAGAGTACAATTATAAGGAGGTTATGTTGAACTTGTATATGACACTTGTTTAGCCTCAGGGTTGCATCCATTTCAAGTAACCACACTTCAAAAGGTTTTGGAGAGAAGGCAGAAAGGAAAACAGTTCCAAGGATGATTGAGTAACTTCAGGCGTGAGCATAGTTTGAAGCAGTGGAGCTGGTTTCCATGGAGAAAATTCAGAGATTCATGAGGTACTGAATGCCATGAGGCCTTTGAGCAGAAGCAAAAATAATATCAAAACAAGCTTTTACATGTAGAAAATAGTTAAGTTCTAGAGTGCACTGCCTGAGAGTGTGATGCAGACAAGTTCAGTCAAAACATTCAAAATTAGTAAGGCTTCTATCTAAGAAGGAAGGATGTGCAATGTTATGTGGAGGAGGCCGAAATGATGCGTCACATGGACATCTATCAGCTCTGCTACAATTCTGTGATCATTATTCTCCCCGACCTGAGCACATGATCCCACCATCTGACAACCACTTCTATCCTGGACCTGATCTAATTAGCCTTCAACCTCATAATGAACCCCCCCCCCCACCTCCCCAAAAAGATGACTCAACCTGCTCACTTCACCCACCTCCCATTCACTCATTCATTCACTCATCCATTTTCACCAAAATGCACACTGGACATTTAACCTTACCTCATTGTAGCTAGTTCTGTAGAAGGTGGGCATGTTTTCTGCATAATTCTCTTTGATGCTCTCTTGGGTGAATTGCTGCACTGAACAGCTCTTTTGGATGCTACATCGGAAAGTGACCCTTTTAAACTTATTCAAATAAGGGGACGGTTTTTAGTCTGATCGGCCTTTGAGATGTTTCTGAAGCTGACTGAAAGATTTTGGTCAATAATCTTTATCCATAAACTCAATAATTTAGATTATTTTATCAATAGTGAATGGATGTTATTGAGAATGAAGAATATGGCAAGGAACATATGAATTTCTACTTTTTGCTGAATATATTTTATCCCTCCCATTTGTTTCTGGCACTTGTACTATGTTTAGTATGCATGGGCATTGACAGAAATGCAAAATGTAGAAAGTTATGTGCTTCATGCTTATCAGAATGGATCAAACTGAAGTGTTACAACATTTCTATTGATTCAACTTGTTACTTATCTTCTCCAATTTCTGTAGAAGTTGCATTTGATAATGTGCTCATTGTCCCTTCCTCATTTTCCACATACGTTTGCAAATTATAGGCTATCTAAGATCAAATTCAGGCAACCGCCCATCCTGTTTTCAGTTCAACCTGTTTCTTTGCATCATTTGTTTGGTTTTTTTTGACAAAGTAACAATCTATATTTTATATTAAAACCAGGAGTGAACTATCACCAGAATCCAAACTATCAGTAATTTTTTAATGACAGGTGCAGAAACTAAACAAAAGTTACCATGTTGCTATTTTTACACAGAAATCTAGAGCTACATGTTGCTCTCTGTAAGATGTGCAACTGTAGTAGTCAAATGTTATCTCAGTGGGTAGGGCTCTTGCCTCTGATTCAGAAGGCTGTGGGTACAACTCTGACTGCAGAGACTTGAGCTCAAACATCCAGGAGGATGTGACACACGAAGTACTGTACCTACTCGTATTTTATTTACCACTGCTCTTGTTAACCTCACCCCTCAAAAAATGCCTAATAATGGACAGAATATTGTTTGTCCCTATCCTCTTCCTGCTAACAAAAGAATATATGGCTGATGGAAAACAAACATGCGAGGAGCATTTAATTAGTGATGCTTGTTTCAGTCTCATTCTTATCACCCTTATTCAACATTTGAACCACATTGTGACTTGTGCTGCTTTGACAATGCAATTAGATGGCGGGAGTTAATAGTCACAATTAGCTAACAAAGCAGAAATTGCTTCCATTGACTAATGGTCTTGTAACCATAGGGTAGTGAGGTAAAATAATTGACAAAGGAAGTTGGAATTTTTTTTCATGCAGCGAGTTGATATGAACTTAATTGTCTGCTTTGACCACACTTTCAAATGGGGTACCTATGGGACGGAACTGGATATGCACTTGAAAAAGGTTGTGTAGCTATAAGAGAAACATGGTGATATTTCTGCACCACATTCACAAGGCACATTGCTGCTCAGCAAGTGTCAAGTATTTGTACGATACTAGTGTTGGAACCACTTTCTGATTAAATTGATGCCTAACTGTTGTGTTAGACCGGTTCGTACGAATGACCATAGCCTGCAACTACGTATGCACAAGTTTGTCAGGTCCTACAATGGATTGCTGCAAACCCCACCCAAGTAGTAGCTTTACACTTTCCTTCACCTTTTAGCTAACTGTGGTGTCTACATATTAAAATTGTGGTCACTGATCACCACCATCAGTTGCATCTTGGTTAGTAACATCTCTCAGATTTGCCTGAGATCCTTCGCTGGTGCATGAGCCAACTGGTGTTGTCATCTCCCCGGCTATCTTTCTGCACTTGTCTCATGGGAGCAATCTGTCTCCTCACATGTAGCCAGCGCTATCCTAATGAGACCTTCGGATCAACCTACTGTTGGTGGCCCCATTAGGTCGGTGCACCAGGGGCCGCACTGGGATTGCCAGGTACAGTCCAAATTTTTGGACAGTGCATACAAAAAGCATAGAAAAGAAGGATAGGTTGATAAATTATCTATCTTCCAAAACAAAAGAGGTCAAAAAGCGGCCTTGTGCATAAAGCCCAAGTCAAATGTTGATTTGTTGTAAGTTGCATTCTTGCATCGGTGACTCATAGGCTGACAAAGAGTTATTACATTGTCAGACAGGTAATACATTAGAAAAGCAGAGTTTGAATTTCTCCAGCAATTTCTGTTTTTGTTTCAGATCTTCAGCATTCACAGTTCTTTATTGTATAATAAAGAAATATAGTCAGGTTGGATAAATCGGCAAATATTTGGCAGATGGAGTATTATATTGGAAATGGTGAGTTTGTCTATCTTTGCATGAAGAATAGAAACAAATATACTACTTAAGTGGGGAGGGCTTGCAAAGCTGTGGAGCTAGAGAGGTGTCCTAGTATATGGATGACAGAATGTTAGTTGATAGGTCCAGCAATGAAGAGGATGGCAAATAGAATATTGTCATTTGTTGCAATGGAAATGTAAGTTAGTGCATTTAACTACAGGTGAATAGGGCTTTGGTGAAATCACATCTTGAATATTGTGCGTTGTTTCGATCTTATTTGAAAAAGATACATATATTACAATCAGTTCAGAGGAGGTTCATTTGACTTATCCCCAAGAAGAAGAGTTGATCTTATGAAAAAAGGTTGAATACCTGGACCATTACCTGCTTGAGTTTAGAAGAATGAGAGGTGATATTATTGAAATATAAAAGATCCTGAAGGGACGGAACAAAATGGATGATGATAGAATTGTTGTAGCACTTGTAGGAGCAATTAGAACAAAGGGGCACACTTTAAGACTGAGAGGTCTCACATTTCATATAAAAATGAGATCCCTTTTATCACTCTCAGTGGTTAAATTTTATTTGCCAAAAAGTAATGTAGGGTTATTCATGTATTCAAATGCCTCCGTAAGGTTGATCTTTGATAGATGAAAGAGTCAAGGGTTATGGGAAGCAGACAGGAAAGTCTGCAATTACCAGATCGGCGATGTTCTTATTGAATGCTTGAGCAAGCCTGAAGGGCTGAATAGCTATTCCTGCTCCTTTATCTTATGTTATACTGACAGAAATGTTCCCCACCAATGCCTATTCAGGTTTGGAGGATAATGCAGTAAGTTTGTTCCTAAATGTGCCTCATTTCAGCTCCAGCTGAAAGTAGTTTTCAGATTTATTATGATTTGCAAAATCAAAATGCAAAAGTGAGTCTTTCAGCCATTCCCATGCTTACAAAATGTTATAACCTGATGGCTTTGTTGTAGAAAATACCAATGCTTATAAATTCAGGTGTTGTTAATTAATAAATTGTGCATCTGCCTGTCAGATTCTGTGAAGATCCTGATGCATTGCTTTCAATAGACTGCTCCATGAAGGAACTTACTTAGGGTAACATACAATAATACCATTGTTTACCTGAGGTAAACTTGACTTCTCTGAGGGGGTACATCAGTCCCTAAACTTCAGCAACAGCATTGGTTCAGAATTGCCCAGTACTAACCGGGAAAGTATGTAGATGCCATTAAAGAGGGGAAGAAGGGACAGGTATTGAGTCAGAGAAAGGAGCAAAATACTTGGAAAGATCTGCAAGTGCAATTAATTCAGACAAAATGCTCTTGCAGCCAGAGACCTGTTCCTAACTTTGCTTGCCTGCTGGGAAATCAATGATTGAATGCAGACAGATTGTCCCAATTTCGAAGATAGGATTTTCAGGAACTGGAATAGAATTTCCACTGACATCTTTACTTGGTCTGTATGGCACCATTCCTCACTGAGCATTGTTTGATGCTTCATACCTTCAACATATGCAAATAAGGCACCAGCTTCTGTGTGTGCAACAGGTTTTTTTCACGCTTTGAGTTGACGACCTCATGCTTCTGGGTCAAGCTTCAAGTTCTTTTCACACTTTTTAAATAATCTTTCCATGAGCCTGCATAACCAATCAAACACTGTGACCATCAATAATAAACAGACTCACATAATCAAGTACAGAACAATACATTCATTTCATTTATTGACTAATAAAAATTGGGTACTAAAATCAAAACACAAAATGTAACATTTATTGAAAAAACTGGAATACAAACCCAAAACTTGCTCAGTTTGATTTTTATGGTATATCTCCAGTACATGGAAACAAAGGTGTAAAAAAAACTAGGCCATCTGGACTCACTTGCTGTAATAAACATCATGTGCATCAGAACTTTGATTTTTTTTTCCATTTGACCTTCATTATCCTCCCTCCCTTTCTTTTTATTTCAGTTAAAAGAGAATTGTTCTTTTCAAGTGAATCAGCTGCTCATCACTCAAACCGAAACTCAACCACATTTCCCTTAGTTTTGACCACAATCTTTTCCCACAGGCCATCAAAAACAAGCCAGTCAAAATAAAAATAATTTTAGATCCCTTTCTAATGAAAATAAAGTAAACTCTTTAAATTAATTGCATAACTTCAGAAAGAGAGAGTTGTCCCCTTTGAGCCATGATAATAATTTTTCCCAATAATCTTGTTTGAACTTTAGCCGAGACTTAGGCCCAGATATTTACATCAGATGGGAAGGGTGTGGTGAAGTACAAAAATAGCTGAAGAATGTAAGGCCAAGTGGACCCCTGACAAACTTTATGGTAGGACCTGATTATCATTTCTTTTTCTATTTTCTGCCTGTGAGGCGACCAAAACTGCAAGCTAGAAAACGTTTGGAAGGGGAAGGACACTTGTGGATAATTACGAGCAGTCCATGGGGTGATGGATAGTTTAATGTTGTGTCAAGTAATGGCTCTGAAAGAATTTGTGTTGAAGTTGTATGGGAACGTCCCAAACTGATGTGACAAAATCTTTGGGTGGGGGGAACAGGCAATCTTGCATAAAGTCCTGATGGAAACAGACATGACAATCAGGCTCAAGTAGTTGTAATTGTGTCTAACTAAACATGTTAATAATATCTATTGCTATCATGTGATTAATTATTCCTTCTTATGTCATACAAGTGTCTTTTCCTGTTAAGGCTCTGTTGTGGTCTATCCTTTAAAACTAGTATTACAGGAATTCCCTTAGTCTCTGCATAGAAAGGGGGATTACCAGTGGACACTTCGGCACTAAGACACATCATCAACTCTCAACTCCAAATAGATATTTTCCTTTAATGTTTGTAAGTTTGCTTTGCAATTTTGATTTTCCACCCTGACCAACAGCTGTCAGCGTTTGGTAGATGGAATCGTATACAACACTTGTTTAAAAAGGAAGAGAGAAGTGCACAATTAGGAGTGTTAATGATAAGAAACTCTGATAATAATTGGTTATAAGGGCTGGGATTGAAAATCTCTGCTGCTCCTGGTCCCCAAGGAGTGCTGTAAAAGATACCTACCTTGTGGAATTGGCAACTCTCACCTCTTTTTCTCATGTCAACGTTATTTTTGGGTTTCCTGATGCTTGCCAAAAGCTATGCATTTGTAACTGTAAAACTGGTGACAGGCAAATGCATGACAAAATGGAGAAATATGTCCTGTATTCAAATGTTTACTCAGTCCCTGACACAGAGTGGCTGAAATCAAGCCATTTTGTTGACTAATATTTTAGAACAAAAGCTGGTCAAATTCAAAGTGAAATCCTAAGACAAACAAATCAATAAATTCATTCTTTGGAAGCATTTGGCAGTAAACCTTTCCAAATCAAATTCTAGAGTTCCAAAATCACAACCCTCAAACTGTGGAGCAAGCAGCAGTGATTGTATTGTGTTGCTAGTGTGCGATTGCCACTCCCTTATGAGAATGCATGTGTCTATATAAAATTTATCATGGGGAGAAAGGGAATCCTGCCATATTCTGCAGTACATTGTGTCCGAACCACCTCCAAGAAAGATGGGAGGATAAATTTCTGATGTATTGGCTTATGGTATCTTGTAATCCTCAAAGAAAATCCTTCCAACTGTTAAGGTTGAATTTTAAAAAAAAGACTGTTTAATTTTGAGAATGGAAGAAGCAGGTTCAGCCACATTTACGATCACATGGTCTTTTTTTTAGTGTAGGAAGTTGGCTGGTGCCAAATTTTCATTTGTGTGAACATCTGGAATTGTGCTCTGAATGCTGTATGCGCTGAACAATACATAGTTTTTATTACAAATTTGTCATTTGAAAGATCACTTTACTGCAGTTATGTTGAAGGGAAGCCATTAAACCACAGAAATTACAGCACAGTAGGCCATTTGACCCATTCCATTTATGTCAGCTCTTTTCAGAGCACAGCATCTTCCTATTTCCGATGTTCAACCACATCACTGTTTAAAGATAGAATATTTTCTGATTTAACTATTACTTTTCTGCAGAATAATTCTCTTAATCTCTGTCCTGCTCAATTGGTGACCTGTGGTCAATAACTTCCCAATTAGAAGAAATAAACTTTCTATGTTCACCCTGTCAATATCCATTATAAATTCTAAAAAAAATTTAAATTAAGTCTCCTTTAAGTCTGTCTGCTATAGTACACATAATAACACTTTCTCAAGTTTCTCCTCAACTTCACAGTGAAACCATCCCTGGTCTCAGTTGTCATGTTGCACTGCAAACTTCCTTGGTGAATTGTAGGTTGCAGTACAGAATCATGGGGTAAAATCTTACACTGCTTTAGGAGTGAGAAAGAAGGCAGGCGGGAGTTAATAAAATGTGTGGGAGTTGAAATGTCATATTTCCGACAGTGGGATCAAAGTCAGGAATGATGTTGGTAGTCTCTTAAAAGAGAATCATGGTCCCTAGTGGCATACAGAAGGAATTAATTCATTATCTGATCATGCATTCTTTTTATTCTTATTCTGCAGAATAAATTGCATCTTTGCAATTAAGTCAGCAGCAAGTGAGAAATGTGTGCCTTCAACTTCTTGACAGGTTAAATGTGGTGTGCAATCCGACAAGGTACACGTCCTGGTAAATTGCAATTGGGAGGAATTGTTTTTCATATATGGAATTTTTTTGGAATAAATGAGAGGAGATTGAGCTTTCACATTGAGCTTTGGTAGCTGGTGTCCAGGCATATCAGGGATGGCTGTCTGACAGAGGGAGGTTGGCTGGTGGCTGCAAAAGGTCATGCAGAAAAAGAGGGAGGGACCTGGACAACATAGGGAAGGTAAATCTCTACAGCGGGAGCTCAACAATGAAAGAGAGAAGATGTTTGGTTATTAAAGGCTGGTTACTGGTGAGGTATAGAGAGTTGTTGGATACTGAGGGCAGGCCAAGTGTGATAGCGAGAGGGTCAAAGATGCTGGTTGAAGTTGAAGTTGTGAAGGCAGTTGTAGATTGACAGGCAATTGACTTGAGTGTTTACTGGGCCACTGAAAACAGGGCTAGGGTGATGGAGGAAAGGTCAAGGTGATTGAGAAAAGGTGCAAGGTGATGTTTGCAGCTCCAGTGACATAACAAGAGTGTCTAGGGACAGCATTGTGACTGCAAGAGGTGGTCATAGACCAGTTTGTGGAAGGAGTAGGCCACTTTGAGGTGGGTGGAGACCAGTGTGTGATTGATCCAGAACAATGTGTTTCCCATTGGTCTACAGTCATCAAATCAAGAAGGAATGTCATATGGGTAATGCTGACCAGGTCTTTGCCTGCTTTCTGTTGGAAGGTCACTTCAGCGCAATCAAGAAGGGTCTTGTGCGCACAGTACTTTTCAAAGCTGTGGCAGATGAGGACGGGAAGTGGCAGAGGACAACCTAAGGCCAGGCACAACAATGTCCAGAAAATTGACAGTATGTGACAGCAGAGGATATGGCAGCTTAGGATGCTGTTGACTGGGGTCAGTGCCATGTTGATCACTGAAATGTAACAAACATACTGCAAGCAGAGTCACAATTTACGAAATGTCTGCGAGGCTCAGAACATTACAGCAATTAGTCACTGAAGTTAGTCATCTCCTTCGGGAGCCTAGTGGGTTGGAAGAGGATCCAGTGCCAGTAGCCTCGCATTACTGCCTGCAATCCTTAGGGCGTTAGTTATTCTAGTGTTCCATGAAGGACATGTGGCATCTTGCAGTTAGCCAATAAAAGGCGCAGCAGGGAGGTCATCAGTTCCATATCCAAAATGACAGATCATTTTGTGTGAACTCTCTCCCGATCTGGACAGCCATCCATTCAGAGCTGTTGGATTTGGCTAAACAGCTAGATTTCCCCAAGTACAAAAAGCAATTAACCGCACACTTCTGGCATCAAGGGATCCTGGCAACAATCAGCAGCATTCATAAAGTGGAAAGGATTTTGCTGTCTCAGTCTGCAGCTGGTATGTGATCTCCACCAATGAATTCTGTAGGTGTGGGATCACTTCCATGGGGGCTGTTATGGATTGTATCTAATCAGAACTCTTGAGGCTGTTGTCTGAGGACCCGGCTTGAGAGACTTGAGCAGGACCCTGAAAGTCCACCAGAGCGGAAATATGATGCTCCCCATGACTCATCAAGGGCAGCAATAGAACAGACTATTAGACTGTTAAAGATGACTGGAAGCCTGCAGGACCTCCCTCAGAGTTCTCCCAGAGCATTATAGTCTTCTGTTCCTTTCACAATCTCACTCAAAGGAGCAAGAAATTGGCAGCTGAGGAGATGGAAGAGCTACATTCGTCTTGCAATTAGAATGACAGAGAAGAATCCAAAGATTCTGAAGTGATGTGTGGTGTTGCATCAGCTATAGATGAAAGGGTAATAAAGTAGTGTTCCAGTCAGGCTCGCAACACACTCTTGCTGAATCTCAGTTTCAGCCAGAGGGAAGTTTCTTGATTGCCACCTCAAGAAATGTTGCTGGGCAAGTGCCCTGAGATTGGGCACCTTCCCTCTAGTCCATCCCACAGGCATGCAAGCTCTGACACTTAGAAAAGTTGTCTTGTTGATGAAGAACCAGCATTTCTTCTGTAGCTACTGTATGGTGGTGTATCTTGTCCCACTAATAGCCATGTCAAAGTACAAATGAATGAGGATTAGCGACAATGAAGTGTATCAAACAATCCTCACTGAAAACATACAGGTGACAATGTATAGGGAGAGATCAACTAGGAAAATATCACAGAAACCACCATAAAGCCCCTGTTTGCCATTACATCCTAGACTCCTTAATGAATAATGTACCATTGTGATAATGATATATAACATATTACTATCATTTGAGAATTTGAATGTAAAAATAGAGATCAGTGAATAAAAGACATCATTTTGTAGAAAGAATGTGATTCAAGTTAATTGCTAAAAGTTTACAATGTTGAGTTTCATTATTGACATAAACAAATTTCAGAGACCACTTGAGAATAAGTTTAATATAAGTAACAGAACTTTCTCCAGTAGAGTAAACAGTGAAATGTGAGGTAGGTCAAGGAGTGAATAATAGGTGTTTCTCAGACTGATTGACAGCCATCTGAGGATAACTGATGTGCAGCTTCAGACCAATTAATTGTGACAATGCTTCTTGGATGGATCAATGATCTTAAACTGATTGGCTCTACAACTGACTCTATAAACATATGTGGGAAGGAGTACCAGCAGAAATAAAAAATGATTTGTGCAAGGGATGGAAGGCAGAAACTAAACTTAAGAATGAATGAAAACAAAGACTGAAAGGAAGAGCAAATGTTGGAAAAGGGAGAAAAACTGAAAGATCAAAATAAACAGGAAAAAAGAGAAAGAGGTCTATGAAATAACCAACTGTTGTCTGTGAGGGATAAACATTTGTGAACACAAAGGTCAGCTATGGAAAGGTTCTGTATCAGAATGGTTTTTAAATGTCTTGTACTTATGTGCAAGTTTGGCACATGCTGAAATAAATTACTTGCTACTCCCATCCAGCAGTAGCAGTGCAAAAATATAATCCTCTCATCACTTGAAAATGTCAACCTCAGTATGCTGTTGCAGTGCTCAAAAATAAACTGCTCTGTTCACATTTTTCCCAAGCAACATGGCAGCTGACTTTTGTCAGTTGAAGACATGCTTGTACCTCAGTCCTTTTTTTGTGTGATGATTGATTGAATGTCTTTTGGAAATGCAAGTAAATATCTACTGGTTCCCTTTATCTAATCTACAATTGGGGTGGCACAGTGGCTCAGTGGTTAGCACTGCTGCCTTATAGTGCCAGGAACCCAGGTTCAATTCTAGGCTTGGGTGACTGTCTGTGGGCAGTTTGCACATTCTCCCTGTGTCTACGTGGGTTTCCTCCCACAGTCCAAAGATGTGCAGGTTAGGTAGATTGACCATACTAAATTGCCCATAGTATTCAGCAAATTGTGGGTTAGGTGCATTAGTCAGTGGTAAATGTAGAGTAATAGGGTAGGGGAATAGGTCTGAGTGGATTACTCTTCAGAGGGTCAGTGTTGACTTGTTGGACCGAATGGCCTGTTTCCACGCTGTAGGGATTCTATGATACATTTAGACTCTCAATAATTACTAATATCCTTTTCTGTTTCACTTTCACAAAGACATGCAGGCTTTTGTCAACATACTGTGCTTTTCCATGTACGTTGTTAATACTTCCTTAGTCTTATAATAGATTCAAATAGATTTAAAAAGATTCAAGCACTTTCCTTTGGTTTTTAATCATTTCTGGGATTTATTTTTTGCTGGCTGGGCCAGCATTTGTTACCTGTCCTTAGAAGCCCTTGACAGCTAGCTTCTTGGACTACTACCGTCCATATGTCCATAGACCTGCATTGCCATTAGGAAGGAAATTGAGGATTCTCACTCAGCGACACTGAAAGAATGGTGATATATTTCCACACCAGGATGGTGAGTGTCTTGGAGGGGAACTTGCAGGTGGCAGTGTTTCAGTATATCTGCTGACCTTGTCCTTCCAAATTGAAGTGGTATGGTTTTGAATGGTGCTGCCTAAGGATCTTTGGTGAATTTCTGCAGTGCATCTTAAAGGTGGTATACACTGCTGCTAGAGCAGAGGTGGTGGAGGCAGTGGATGTTTGTGGATGTAGTGTCAAATAATCAGGCTGTTTTGTCCTGGGTGGTGTCAAACTTTTTTAGTATTGTTGCATCCATCCAGGCATGTGTGACTATTCCACTCCAGACTTGTGCCTTGTAACTGGTGGACAAGCTCTGGGGAGTCAGGAGGTGAGTTACTTACTGCAGTATTTCTCACCTCTGACTGCTCTTGCAGGCACTATATTTACCTGGTGACTCCAGTTGAGGTTTTGGTGAATAGTAACCCCCAGGATGTTGATAGTGGGGGACTCAGCAATAGCTTGACCATTGTCCTTCATAGATGACAGTTAGATTCTCACTTCTTGAAAAGTGTCATTGCCTTTCATTTGTGAGTTGTGAATATCATTTGCCACTTTTCAGCCCAAACCTGAATATTGTCTAGGTCTTTCAGAATACGGAAATATACTGCATCACTATGAATATTGTACTATCATCAGCCAGCATCCCCATTATGACATTCAGATGAAGCAGCTGAGGATGGTTGGGCATAAGATAGGCCCAAATTGTGATTATAATAAACTGGTTATTTATTATTGCCAAATTTAATCTGGCTAAATTGTATGTAACATTAAATCAGATACAGTCTAAAACCTACAGAATTAGCCAAATCATTGCCCCTGGTTGATTTTGAAATTTGTGATCAGTGGAAGTGTTCGATCAGAAAAGAACTGTTGAATTCCTCCAACTTTGATTGTAACATGGTATTAATTACATTCATTTATTCGGTTAACCAAAATGAGACATATGAAACAAAGTTTAAAGTTGTTCTAAACTATAACAGAAATGATTCCAGAAATTTTCCATGTACCTGTCTCAACATGGTGCAGTTTAGTTGAAGACATTTGATGCATTTTGTTTACCAGGCATTTAAATAAATTATCTTTGGTTTTTTCATCTTACATGTGAGCCTGCAGTGAAACACTATGCTGAACTATATCTTCAGATAAATATTCAGTAAAATCAATTAGTAGCATCTGTCCTAAATAAATTATAAAATTGGCATTGCACTCAGCTCCTGCCAACTTTTTACATAACACATTCTTCTATCTAGCGAATGGAAACTGCCTATGTAAACTTGTCATAGTCATAGGGTCATACAGCACAGAAACAAATGTTTTGGTCCAACCAGTCCATGCCGACATAATCCTAAACTAAACTAGTCCCAGTTGCCTATGCTTGGCCCATATCCTTCTAAACATTTGTTTCTTATGTACTTATCCAAATGTCTTTTAAATGTTGTAACCACACTGTAATTTTACCTGCCCACCAGCAAAGATGCATTTCTAATGAAACTTATATGGGTGAAAGCAACACCTTTAAATTAGGAACTGAACTATGTCCGAGTTCTTAGTCCAACTGCCTCCCTAACTCCTAAGTCTCTCACACAAATCAACACTTGGTTTTAATTCTGTTACTAAACCAGTTGCACTAATAACCAAATAAATGGTGCTCTCTCTGCAAGAATGAATACTGAACTTTCTCTGTGATGATTTGCATCTGCTATATTCTGTATATTTTCAACTGAATTTTACTTAGAAGGTGTCAGTAGTATTTTTTGGAATTTCTACTCCTGTGGCTTTAAATGGGGGAAAAGTTATTCTGGGAGGAACAAGCAGGCGCTAGAGATTTATGATTATCTGAGTTATCTTTTCAACATGTAAATGTTCCTAGATCAATGTTAGGATGGTTTCTGGTACTGTAATTTGTGTGAAAAGCAGAATTCCTTCATGTTTATCGCTCAGCCAAGATTAGTTTGCTGAAGTTTGGCACTATTGTGCAACACTTGTCTGTTAAAGCTGTTACTCCCTGTTCTAATTCATGGTTTCAGAATTGATTTATATCGTGACTTTCAGATTTCCAGCATCTATTTCAGGAATCCTGAACTGTTACTTTTCTTTTTATTCATTAATGGGATGAGGGCGTCATTGGCTGGGCTAGCATTTATTGCCTAACCCTAATTGCCCAGAGGGCAGTTAAGAGTCAACCACAATACTGTGGGTTTAGAGTCATATGTAAACCAGAAGACCCCTTGCTTCATGTTTTAAAGTGCAAGTATGTTCTTATGACACAATTTGCTGTATGAAGTATCCACTTGCAATGCATCTTCCTTTATCTGAATTGGAGAAAGTAACATTGTTCTAAAACATGGACTAGTTTAAGAGCAGGATTGGAAGGGACTCCATGCAGGGATAGCCTTGATAACCCCAACTGTAATGAGGAGAGCTGGACTGGGGATGGGGGTGTGTGGTTCAAAGGGTTTGATAAAATGGCCCTCAGCTATACTGTAATGATCCTGATCTTTGGAAACTTGGCATAGAGAGAGAGGCAGGCAGATTAGATCGACCTCCTCATGGCTCTACTCCTTGGCCTGCCAACTGTGGTTATTAACAAAGATCTGTGTTGGAGATTATTACTTTCTCTCTGGTGGTTACATCCTTGAAGGTGGAGAACACAATGTCTGTCGGTATGTTTCAGGCTTTCCATGACTACTGGGGAGCACTGCAGAGTCTGGAGTTCATCTGGGGTGTCCCGACCCACCCAAAATTGCATTTCATTGAAAGGTCACTCAGTTTCCTTGTGAAATTTTGATTTCTGGTACAATGTGGCTTTGGGGACTGCCAGTCCTGTTGTTTGTTTCAGTTTAAATTAATTGCCTTTCAAAATAATAGACAAGAGTAGTGATGGCGGCAATCTAGCCCTCAGCACAAGCTACTTGTGGTTGTCACCCACTTTGTATCACATTAAAAGGACTAAGGTTTTGAAAGTATTCACTTGGGAGCAGTAAAGGTGTGTGCAATCAGTCAAACAAGTCATACACGTGCAATGGTTGATTTTTCAATCTTGCCTTTAATGGTATGTTTCAATTAAATGCTGTATCTTTAATTAAAATTGTAGCACAACACTCCACAAATGATACCCCATCCCTAGAAAATAAAAACATAATATAGATTTGCTCAGTGGAATCTCCTTTCTGTACTCAGGTGGCTGTATCATAATACTGTAGTTTCCAAAGGATTTGTTGTTAAACTGATCCAAGTGACTGTTTTCTATTTTGGATCACAGTGGACCAACCCCTACGATCAGGTGGACAGAGTTATGTTGCCTCAGACACTGGGGCAAACCAGAGCAAGAAGTCTCTGTTATGAGGTTTCAGTATGGGCACAGCTGATTGTCCCAAAAATAGGACTCTAGGAAGGTTATTCTCACAGGAATAATATTACAAACATGTGAAATGCTCGATCTTACTATCAATAGCCAAGATGCTGTCTTCTCTTGTTAACCACCTACATGTTGTTGAGATGTGGTTTGATCTTTGTGGAGACAATCGATTAAATGATTGCTTGCCTGGAATCCCACCTAATTAGGGACATTCTTGGACTCCCAATGCTGAAGAGACACTTGGTAGTCTCCAGTTCTCTCAGATTGGCAGCTCCACTGTCAGAGTTGGGCATCAGAGAAGGAGACCAAAAGTTCATCTTTATTCCAGTTTTGATAGATTCACAAAGTGAGATATCACAAATGTATAGCTTCTGACTCCCCAACCTGCACCATTCTCTTTATAAAATCAATTGTGCGTTGTAGTACAGGCTAAAAATGTGGATATTGGTTTCAGTTTAAGGTGAATTTGATGTTTTTATTTACTGTTTGTTTCATTTAATTATGCATGTGAACAATGATTCTACTTTTAATTCAATGCTGACAAGAAAAAAGCTATGTTGCTATGGAGCTAACTTTGAAGGGTAGAAGTACACTTGAACAAGCACTGCAGGATTTGGTTTTAAATATATAAGTAAGTGAGAATAAAGCTGTAGATTGGAGGCTACAGACCTCCAGTCTGCTGTATTTAAACAAAAGGTATTGTGTGTTTGTAGAGAGAAAGAATGAGTGCTAAAGAATAGAGTAGGGAAGAGTAACTCTGTAGGGAAATGTAAAATTCAGCTACAGAATAGATACCAAGAGATTGCCTCCATGAATCTGCATGTGGGACATAGCATGTGAACATCAATGACAGCTATACTTGGACCGGAGCCTTTTTGGTAAAGTTAGGTTCTGACCTTGTGCAGCCTCACTCAGTCTGAAAAGGAGCTGCTTTCCTCAGAATGATATATGTAAAAATCTATCCGAATGCAATAAAGATTAGACTGGGCTAACTCTGTTAGGTTGACTTTACAGTAGAAGGTTTGCAATTCTGTTCAATGTACATCTTTAGTCAGTATTGCTTACATGCTTGTGGTGATTGCAATGAGGTCAGCCAGGTGGGGCTGTTGCCTGGTCCAATCAGAGAGCCCTGGCTGATTGATATAAACAGGAGTGTCAGGTCTGAAGATCTCCTCATGGATCTGCTCCTGGGCCTGACCAAACTGGCCATAAACAGGTCGAGGCAGCTGGCCGTGGAGGGGGTCGATAGGGCCGACTGCCTGCCCCTCTTCCACGGTTATGTTAGGGCCTGGATGTCCTTGGAGAAGGAGCATGCGGTCTTCACCAACACCCTGGAGTTGTTCGGGGAGAGGTGGGCGTCGCAGGGAGTGGAGTGTATTATTTCCCCCTCCAACTCTATTTTTATTTAATCCCTGCCCTCCCCTTCACTGTTTGATCACACAACATTGCCCTTTGATGTGAAGGGCACGGCTTGTCACTGGCCACTCGGGTGTTTCCTTTCTTCCTGGTGGTGGAAATTGAATAAAGATTCGTGCACCTTGTGTCTCTCACTGTGTCTCACACCTGCACACACACAACATGGGTGCTGGGGAAAAAGATAAGCACTACCGCAGTTAGGCGGTAGTGTGGGGGTTTTAAAAAAATAAAAAAAAAGAGGAGGATTACTGCATTGGGCGGTAGTGTGGGGGTAAAAATGAAAAAAAACAGAAAAAAAAATAAACAGGAGTGTCAGAGGTTCTGTTTATGCTGAGAACTGGCTCTGAGGGAGCTGGATCAGTGTCAAGAACTTTCCCTGTGTAAATATAAGGTGATTTGGTGATGGGAAACTGGCCTCTGTGGAGTTATTTCCATGTTTGTTCAAATTTTTAGAGAAAAGTGTTTTTTGTTGTAGCAGTTCAATCCTGGAATCCTCTGGCTTATTTTCTTTCTACTTGTTCTTCCATTCTGTTCCTTAAATGTTTATGGTCTATCAAGCCAAATCTCAATAAATATTTGGCTGGTTCAGAGTTCTGATTCATTATAATAATCCTTTGAGCAAACTGAAAACAATTAACCCAGTTACCTAATGAACTTCTCCTTCAAGGGTCGCATTAACACAAACAATACCGAAAACAGCAAATTATGATAATGTGCCAAATGTCTGTGTCTACTCTGCTTACCCTTGTGGCTGCAACATCACACAACCTAAAAGACAAAGAACCCCAGAATCACTGAGACCACAAAGGATACAGGCAACTTGGAAGCCTGTGAACTGAACTAACCAATGGTTGCATGGAATGACTTCATTCAATGCCCTTCACTTGCTGGATCCCCAAAGGAAAAGGGGAGGGCTCTAATTTAATGAACCAACCAATGGGAGATCCTGCCACCTCCGGACAGCACAATGGAATGCCATACTGTGTCTGGTAGTTTAATGAGGTTGTGAAAGTGGAGGCTGTGCATTCAGATAACCCCTCCACGCAGAGTGTCTCCTTATTCTCTCCGAATGTGTGCTGATTATCCATTGTCCCCACTTAGACACTGAGCCTTAAATGAATTTCCAAATTAAAACTTAAAACTAATGTTTACAAATACTATTGATGTAGTTATGAAGGAGACAGAGCACCTTCAATAGCATCCTTAATGTGATTTTTATTTTATAAAAGCTGGCAGTATCAAGAATGCCAAAGCTACCGGCGTAAGATCCTGGAGGGATATTCCCTTCTCTGGACATGCAGTGGCGGCCATGATGATATAGCAGTTGTGCGAGGAGAGTTGATGACACTCCAATCCTGCTTCCCAGTCGTCGTCTTCTGGGAGCCACTGCCATCCTTTGGTCATGATGCATCCTCAGTGTGGGATCTGTGTGCCAACTGGAAATTTCCACTTGACACTTGCAACTTATTGTACGTGCTGTGATGCTAACCACAACCAATGTGTAGTTGTAACAGTTTGTGACCACTATTTGCTTACCTTGGATGGATCTTAAGGGCCTGGTTGGTTTACATTGATAGAACAAAACCGCAAGTGAGTTTTAATGAAAAGAGACTCTTGTCTGAAACAAAATGTAGTTATTGCAGGTAGAAATCAATTCCAAGATTTATTAGTAAGCTTGACATTACTAGTAAAACTGTTAGGACAGCTATGGATGTAGGTCTTCATTCAACAAGATCCTAAGATGTTGTGCCTTTAACCACCCAAGTTCATGATATCACCAATTTGGGGGGAGTTTAATGCCATCTCCAACATTAACCTTATGCTACACTAGGTAGCCTTATTGACTCTATCGGTTTGCCTGATAAGACACCAATCACTTGTAGATCCTCCCAAAGATGTCCCGGAGGTGAGGCCAAGATGGGGGCTTTGCCTCTGCCATTATTGTTGTTTAAAGGTTTACACTGTATGTTTCCATTCTAGCACCCCACACCATTCACAAATGCTTTCATTCCCCTCCCTCTACCATTCCCAACAATTTTTCACTCACAGAAACACGCTCACCCCTCTAACTCATCCCTGCCATGCACAGTTACTTTCTCTCCACTGTCCTCGTACACAGTAGCTGTTTGTGTGTCTTACCTGTTGGCTCTGACTAATTCTTTTGGATAAGTGAGGACAGCAATATTCTACTCTACTGTAGAGTCAGGCTCCAGTAATGTAGTTAACTCTCAAACAAAACTGTTTATTCAATATCATTTCATCTGGTTTCCACTTTTCGTTTTATATTTATTCTGTTTTAAATCTTTGTCCATATGCCTTTTTAATAATAGTATATTTTGGCTCAAAAGCTGCTTGTGGTTGAATAAACCTCTGTGTGCAAGTAACCTTCAAACTTCTCCAGTAACCCAAATCTTGAGCATCTTGTTACTGGCTCTCCAAATACTTACCCTTTGAAATCTTACCAAACCTTAAAGCCAGTCGGAGGTCCTGTTTAAGCTTCCCTGCTCCAATGAAGAAAGTGAGAGTTTGCAAATGCATTCCTTGGTAACTGAAGCCACTCTTTCCTCATGTTATTCTATTCCCCATCCTACTTTATATTCTTTTTGTTCAGCGGTAAAATCAGGAAACTCTTTGTCACCAAATGGTAGTCAAAAATCACAGATTCACTTCACAAAAGATAGTTTGGATAACTGGCAGTTTTACAGCTGAGGTCAGCAGGCTTTTGTCAAGTAAGTAGAAAGGGATATGGAGCAAAGGCAGGTAAATGGAGTTTGATTACAAATTTCCTATGAACTGATTATATGCTGAGGTTTGAGAGGCAGAATAGCCTAATTCTGTTTCATGGCTCAAATACTTTTCCTTTGATTGATAATTAATGGGAGTCAATTGCCACTGAAATGTTAATTCAGAGACCCAGGTAATGTTCTGGGTTTGAATCATGCCATGGTAGATGGTGAAATTGGAATTCAATAAAAAGAATCTGGAATTAAAAGTCTAATGATGACCACAAATCCATTGTTGATTGTTGGAAAAACCCATCCTGTTCATTAATGCCATTTCGGGAGGAAAACTGCCATCCTTAACTGGTCTGGCCTACATGTGACCTAGACCCACAGCAATGTGGTTGATTCTTAATTGCCCTCTGGGAAATTAGGTAAGGGCTCACATTCCCACGAATGAATTTTAAAAATTGATATGAACGCATAAATTCTCCAGTCTGATCCCTTGAAGAGGCAGATGAAATGATTGAATTGTAACTAAGAGCCTAACAGCTGGTCTGCTGCCTATGGAGAATAAAGGAGCAATTAATGTCCACGTACTTTGTGTACGTCAAGCTATGTTACTGCGTTGTTGCATTAATATTGATTTCACCGACCGGTCGTACTAGTATAACACACATTTTGTCAATGTGAATTGGCTGCAATGCAATTGGCGAATTGTGGACACTGTTTGGCTAATGTGAACTTTATACTGAACGAGTATAGTGATTTTCTATAGCAACCTTCTACAGCGTGGTTTTCTCTGAGGGAGCCTGGCCAGTGTTTTCTGTAATATGATTTTGTATAGTACAATGTTGCAGAGAAACGCAACTGTTGTATTATAGCAGAACATCCCCTGTACACTAGGTGCAACTCCTCTGCATTTCTAAACAAGCATTAATTTATAACATTGAACTGTTACCTGAATTAGCTTCAGTCAGGTTGTTGACCTGCAAAGGAAACAGAGTGATCCCCATGATACGTAACTCAGTGAAGGTCTGTGTTTGTATCTGGTCTGCTTTTACCGCTCATGGAAAAATGCAGCAATGTAATTTAACATAAACATATAAATTAACATACCATGTCAGATAATATAACGAGTGGTCAAGTCCAGTTAAGACATGTCATTTTCATGACTTAAAATATGAACTTTGCTCAATGCAGTGACTTATGAAAGTGTGTTTTCTTTTGAAATGGGCATGTGCTGTAACAAAGGGCTACTGAAGGTCATCTAACCTGATCTAGCAATTTAAAACCTGCCATCTTTCCTCAGAAAGCCAAAAGGGAGACTGTAGTTCACTGGGACCAGCTGGACCTCGTTAGCGACAAGGTTCTTGACTGAGATGGTTCACCTGGGCCAATGAGGAATCTCCTATTCAATCAGGTCCCCTGGTCCCAATCACAACAGAGACATTCGAGACCGAGATGCCTGTAATGATTGTAATGAAGTCAGCCAGGTGGGATTGCTAATCTGGTCTAATCAGGTAGCCCAGGCTGATAGATGTAAACAGGAGGGTCAGAGGTTCTGCTCACTCTGAGAGCTGGCACTGAGGGAGCCTGGCCAGTGTTAAGTACTATGCATGTGTAAGCAATCGGTGACTTGTTGATGGGATACCGACCTCTGTGGAGTTATTTCAGTGGTGATGAGAGAAAAAAAAATGCTCCTGAAGAAATTTGAAGGCAACAGTTGTCTTTGAGATGGGTAAGCGTTTCTGGCATCATGCTGTTATTTGAGAAGCTTCACCTGTTCAATCCTGGCGTCAAAGACTGGGCCCAGTATGTAGAAAGAAAGTGTTCATTTTCTGGGCAAATGACATTGGCGTAGATGAAAAGCAACCAGTAATTCTCCTGACAGCGTTATTAGGAACCTAATGTTTCCTGACGTACCAGATAATAAAACCTTTTTAAAGGTTGACAAATTTAGTTATGGAATATTAAGACTTAAGCCTCCTCTAATTTTGAGACATTTTTGGTTCTACTTGGCAGTTCAAGGACTGGGGGAATTCATATCAGGATTTTTGATGAGGCTAAGATGATTGGCAGAAGCATGAGACTTTGGTTTAACCTTTCACCAACTTATGAAGGAGCAGCACTTTGAAAGCTAGTGCTTCCAATTCAACCTTTTGGACTATAACCTGGTGTTGTGTGATTTTTAACTTTGTACACCCCAGTCCAACACTGGCATTTCCAAAAGTTGGAACACTTTATGGGAGGCCAAGTGGTAAATGTGGATGCTTTGAGCCACCTCCCACTGGCAGATACTCCATCGGTGGTGCCACCGCTGGAAGAGTCTGTTTTGGTTTTAAACTATCTGAACATCCTTCCGGTCACAGCTGACAATATCAGACTTTGGAGCAAAAATATCCGGGCCTGGCAAAACTAAAATAGTTGGTGGTGATGGGGGTAAACGAAAGGGCCATCATCACCAGAGGTGAAACATTTCTGGACCTGACGAAACCAGATCACAGTTAAGGTTGGCATAATTTTATGGGGAGTAAGAGGGATTGACCTGAACTAAGATACTAGATACTAGCTGAATTTTACTGGGGTCATCCAGGAGTATCCAAAGTGAAGATACCAGTGAGAAGTTCTGCTTGATGGCCAGGATTGAATGCAGACAAAGATTACCACCAGCAGCTCCCCCACGTTTGTGGGAATGGCCTTGTAAACCCTGGATTTGATGGCATTTCAACGGTGTCAACCTTTTCACGGGCTCAACATTCTTAGACGTTTTGGATGCCAACTCAAAGTGGCTGGACGTGAATAGATTCATTTGTCAAACATTGGGATGGAGAGAGAAAGGCTGCAAGCATCTTTTGCAATACACAGGCTCCCAAAAGTGTCGGTGACCATCATTTACCACCAGAGAATCTGAGTATTTTCTAAAGTCGAATGGCATTCAGCATATAAGGACAGCTCCAAACCATCCATCATCCAATAGTCCATCAGAAACAGCAGTCCAAACTTTGAAGGCAGGCTTAAAAGAACAGCCTACAGCTTCATTAGATACCAAAGCATCCTGGTTCCTATTTGAT
This sequence comes from Chiloscyllium punctatum, assembly GCF_047496795.1. Taxonomy (NCBI): domain Eukaryota; kingdom Metazoa; phylum Chordata; class Chondrichthyes; order Orectolobiformes; family Hemiscylliidae; genus Chiloscyllium; species Chiloscyllium punctatum. Next base: position 74,364,623 of record NC_092744.1, on the reverse strand, counting down.
TTTCGGAGCATCACTCATGCAACTACAGGGATAGCTCCAGCAGAATTGCTAATGGGGAGAAGATTCCACACCAAGTTAAATCTGATCAACCTGGACCTGGATGTGGTAGTGAAATGGCATCAGGAATGCCAGTGCTGCACCCGAGACTCCTCTAAGCAAGAGAAACAGTTTAGTTCGGGGGATGATATTTGGTGCCGAAACCATGGAGATGGCCCTGCTTGACACATGGTCAGGTCTTAGATTAGATTAGATTAGATTAGATTACTTACAGTGTGGAAACAGGCCCTTCGGCCCAACAAGTCCACACCGCCCCGCCGAAGCGGAACCCACCCATACCCCTATATCTACATCTACCCTAACACTACGGGCAATTTAGCATGGCCAATTCACCTGACCTGCACATCTTTGGAATGTGGGAGGAAACCGGAGCACCCGGAGGAAACCCACGCAGACACGGGGAGAACGTGCAAACTCCACACAGTCAGTCGCCCCCGTAAAGTACAAAGTTTGGGGTAGGTGCGGCAGTCTTAAACAAGCACATGGACTATATGAAAGCTGCAAACTCACAAACAGGGTAGTTGCAAACATACCCGGTCCCTCAAAACAGCCAGCGAGGACGTCTGAGCCCATGGTAACTCCCCCTCTATCTAATATCAAAGAAACCTCTGAGTCTGAGATGGACATGGCAGATGTTGCAGCCTTGATACCTTTACGGTCTGAAGATGACGATGAATTTCATCCAGGATGCTCTGGGCCAAAGAGGTCAGCCATGGTCCAGTACACATTGCCCTTATCAGAGGCTGAGTCAGAGGAATTGGATTGAAAATGCCCTAAGAGAGGCTATATATATTAAAAAAAGGCCAGTCCTTAAATGTCGAGGGGGGGGGGGTGGCATTTATTGATTGTAATGAGGTCAGCGAGGTGGAGCTCATACAATATGAGATCCTTCGTTGGGGCTGTTAATCTGGTTCAATCAGGGAGCCGTGGCTGACAGATATAAACAGGAGTGGGTGAATAAAGATTCGTGCACTTTGTGTCTTTCACTGTGTTTCACAAAAAAAAAGAAACAAGGGATTCCCTACCCTCCCCTTCACTGTTTTGATCACACAGCATTGCCCTTTGGTTTGAAGGGCAGTGCTTGTCACTGGACTAAAAGAAAAATAAACAGGAGTGGGTGGGCTGCCTTACACTGGCCAGAAGGTGGGAGGGATGGATGGGTTGCTGGAGAAGGTGGTTATCTGTATACAATGCACTGTTTATTATTTGATTGGACTGTCTTATATGCATTTGTTACTATTACTTTTGTGGTGACTGAAAGTGGGATTTGAGATTGGTCCTCATTTCCCTGAAAACTGGTTAACGGTGGGGATTTAGGGTCTGGCTTTGCCACCCCTTTCCTGTGTAAGTTACTGTTTTTTGTATATGGCTGTTCTTGTAAACTGTTTGTTTGTAATTTGTACTGATTGATAAAATATAAACAGGAGTGACAAAGGTTCTGTTCACTCAGAGCTGCCCCTGAGGAAACATGTGTCAATAAAGGGTGACTTGGTGACAGGATATCGGCCTCTGTGGAGTTACTTTAGTGAGCAGAAGTGGGGAATTTGAAGGGTGTTGAGTCCTGGAGTGTCTGTAGAGGTGTGGGGAGGTGAGAAGTGGCTAAGGACGGGTGGGGAGTCTGGGAGTGACTATTAGTGGAATGGGAATACTGGGAGTGACTGTAGAGAGATGGGGAGACTGAGAACAGAGGGAGCAGGGAAACCGAGAATGGGGTATAGAAGGATGGGGAGAATGGGCCCATTGGGTGAGGGGAGGCCAGAAGTGGCTTTAAAGGGGTTGGGAGGATGAAAGTGCAACTAGATGAGTGTGAAGTCGGAAATGGCTCCAGAGAAGTGAAGCTAAAACTGGGAGAGTCCACTGCACTCTCTCCAATTAGATCGGGTCTGAATTCAGCGCATGTGTGATTATTGCACCACCTAGTGGTAGCACTCACAATAAACTCAGACAGCAAAGAAGTCTTTCTCAATGTAGTCATTGTTATAATTCAGGACTCACAGGAGCTATTTGCACACAGTGAGCTCTCACAAACAGAAATTATTAACAATTAGTTATTTTATTAATCATGTTAATGTTGATTGATAGTTACATATTTACTGATGAGAACCATGCTTTTTATCAAAATAGTGCCATGTGACCTTTGACAGCTATTTGAAATTATTCCATCTGAAAGTTAGCATCCCCGACAGTGCAATACTTTTTCAAAATCACTGAAACAATGTAAAATTTTAATGCAGACCTAAATTGCCAGCACAGCTCAGTAAACAAGTCTGCTCCTTCCATGTCACTCAGAGGAAGCGACACCCAGTATTTTGTCAAACTATTGATTCAGATAATCATGAGTATAATATTTATTTTAACAAAATGAATGATGTTTGTTCATTATTTTGTTGGAAAGATTGCTAACCAGGATTTCAAAAGCTGGCCTCGGTTTATTGCCAAGGCTGTGAGCTTACTAAGTGTTCAGAATTTCAATGTGGATATTTTAATCAGCCTGTCCAGACTGTTAATTATGTACCTCTGGAGCTGGTGGGATGAACTGAGGCCTCCTGGCACAGAAACAGGGGCACTACCACTGCACCACCAGAACCCTTTTAAGTATCATGACCTTTCCTTGCCTGTAACGTGTTTGATAGCAGCAATAGATTTGAAATTTGTTGGTGGCATTTTTTTTTTAAAGGACTCATACATTCAAATTGCACCTGCATTTTATTTTTATAAATGTATCACTTTTTTTTTAAATGAATCCCATCCAGCTAATTAGATTACTGGATTGTGGTTGAGATCCATCTCTCAAAGTAAACAGAAGAATTTATCAACAGTAATTGAAAGCAACATAAGCTTAATAATACTGCTGAGGCTGCAGATTTTGAATTTGGAATATTTGTACACAATGGATCTAATCATTAGATGTAGAGAACTGCAGATCTTTGTGTGTGACCTCTGTATAAGTGCTCAAACAACTCAATTCCATTCACAAGTGAGATTCTGAGTTACCTGTGTCTCCTTCAGTTTCTCGTTCCCACTCTGAACTTTTCGGTTCAATGAAGTGCAACCTTCCAGGAAAGTATCTTCTCTTTGAGATCTCCTGCATCCCTCTGAGCTGGACACTGCCTTCAGATACTTTAGACTGTGTAGTATCACTCTGATAGCCTATGTTGGTCATCAATTAGCTTGATAGTGACCAAACCACAGCTTGAAATTTTGTGCATTGATTACACTCAGTCAAAATTGGGTTTCGGTGATTGGGTCTAAATAAAGCACATTTTACCGGATACGAGCACCTCCAGCAAGCCTGATCATGCCCTCAGATAGAAGGGGATGAACTTTCACTAATCAGGACTGTTTGCAAGGCTTTCAGAAAGTTCTGAAAGTTAAGTTTCTATTTGGTGTTAGTGTTAGATGGTGCAATCATTTTCTATTTTTCACACTTGGGGTTTCTCATTGGGAAATTAGATAGTAATGAAAATTGCTTTTTTGTTGTAGTAAAACTATTCTTGACTCGATTAGTGAAACAGCAGCAGATTGCCACGCTTAAAATATCTCACTGAATATTTTATGATGCAAATTACATTGTGAAAACAAACACCTGATTGCATCATTGTTTGATGGGAGATTTTATGCACTGAGTCTCATTGAGAAACTGGAACAAACTTCTGTTTTAAAAAACTAGTAAGATTTTGAATTCAATTTGGGCCCAATTTGTCAATTTCAACCAAAATGGAAACTCTTTCGACAGCTTAGTTATTTTCAGTTATGTTTCAGCGTCACAACTAGCCCGAAGACTTTTCTTTAATTTTATTTTCTTGGGTCTCCCAAATCGTGAAGTATTTTCATTTTCCTGGTCTGTATTTGAACGAAGAGGTTGTTTCTATGCAGTCAATCTATTTTAAGTTGGGAAAATGGGCAATGATCTCCTGGTCAGTTTAAACATTTTCATGGGAAGTGTTTTCATGATTGGGTGTGAGAGACCTTGATTAAAGGATGGGAATTGGATCGTGTTTGTGGTAGTCTAGGTGTCTTGATAGGGTAGGGTAAATAATCGATGTATCTTGATGGGCCACTGCTCATCAACCTATTCCATTAGCAGTGCCAAGTGAATTACCTCACAGATTCAGCCATTCTTGTTTTCTGGGGTTCCTGAGTCTGTCTTTAACAAGAACCTGATATGAGTCACTGGAGATGTCAAGAAAGGGAAACCAGTGAGGAGTTGGCCCTGGAGTGAAACTTACCCCTTCTTGCTACCTCTTTAACTAAGTTTTGGATGAAAAGGTCTATGGATGAACCCACCACTAATTAAGACCATCAAGTAGTCAGCTAATGGCCACATAGTGGCTTCATCTCACAACATGCTCAGACACCTAGCTTCCTGAGTTGAGAAATGTGGCTTGTTATCCACCTGCAAAAACAGGGAAAACCACAAATGCCTGCAACTGGGATTGGAGGTTTAAGGGAGGTGCTTCCAGTTGCATCAGTCTGGAGACAATAGAAAACACAGAGGAGAGGGATGGGTGCAAGTGCCTACTTCTGCTCCCTGAAGTGCCTACACTGTGAGAATTGTATAAAAAGTACTCACTTTCTTGTGACTTGTTCCCTTAAGGAGTAGGCCATGACCAATGGACTGCAGGACACAGAAGTTGCCTGATTGATTGGTCAGCAACCCTTGGCGACCAGGGACAGCAGTGCCGAGGCCTGTGATTTGTTGACAGTCTAGCTGACCAGCATGTGATGAGTTGATTGGCAGCCAACATCGTTAAGTTCTCTCAGTGGTGGGGGTGGTGGGTTTGCTCCACTTGAAAAGAAAATGAGAAAATTCCATGCAGAAAAACTACTGTAAGGAAGGCATGTGACCTCATTATAATATTAAAATAAAATCCTGCAAATACCCGAAATCTGGAACAAAAACAGAAAATGCTAAAAAAAATCAGCTCAAAGATGATTTGTGGAGAAAAATAGTTAATGATTTTGATTTGATTTATTGTTGTCACATACCTAGGTACAGTGAAAACTTTTGTTTTGCATGCAGCACATGCAAATCATACCATACAGTGTGTCAGGGTAAGAAAAGAATGAAGAATGCAATGTTAAGGCTGCAGCGAAGGTGCACAAATAATGAGATCAACATTAAATTTAATATTTGAGAGGTCCATTCAGAAGTCTGATATCAGTGGTGAAGAATCTTTTCTTGAATTTGTTGTTACGTGTGTTTAAGATTTTGTATCTTCTGCCCGACAGAAGAGATTGGAAGGGATTATAACAGGGATGGGAGGGGTTTTACGATGATATTGGCTGCCTTCCCGAGGCAGTGAGAAGTGCAGATGGAGTCAATGGATGGAAGGTTTTGGCCTGCGTGATGAACTGAGCTCTGTATTCAACTCTCTGTAGTTTCAGGGCCATAACTTTTCATCATTATAATACATTTTATGACTAATTCAGCTCATGCCTTCAGTAATATCAGATATTGGCAGAAATTTGGGTTCCTGTTGGAGTTTTTAATTTTAACCAATCAATCAAAACCTGCCAACCTATTTTTGACTCTTTGTATCTGAAGAGCGTTAATGTTTTTGTCCATTGTTATATTATTCCACTCATGATTCCTCTGTGTTGGCCTTTCATTTTATGTATACATTTCCAACCTCCTCTTTTTTTTGTTGATTCGGAAAATTAATCCATTTACCTTGTATATTACAATTCTGAAGATGCACCTTCACCAGCAATGTCAATGTGTCTCTTAACATACAGAAGAGGAATTAACATGCTCAGCAACACAAAGCTAAATACTGCAGTTCTGAAATTAGGACAGAATATGCTGAAAATACTCAGTAAATCAAGCAGCATCTATAGAAAGAGAAAGAGCTAATCTTCCAGGTCTTTAGCTTTTCACGAGAACTGTGGAATACCTATAATGTAACAAATTGCTGGCGAAGGTTAGCAAGTCAGGCAGCTTTTATAGGAAAAAAGCAGAATTAATGTATCACGTCTTTACCAGAACTGCCAGCAGCTAAGAAAATGTGGTGTTTATGTTGAAGATGAAGATAGGGGGTTGAGATGATTGGATAGGTGGAGATGGAACTCTGAAAGACAGCGATTTAAAAGGGTCAGGTAGTCAAGGGATTATTGATAGTAGGCCATGACAGAAGAGGAGATGAATAAGTGATAACGAGAGCTGAAAATAGGAGAGAATGGGTAGGCTGTGCTGAAAGCAGTGCATCTGATGTGATAATAAGACAAAAATTGGGTGAAAGTACATTGGCTCTGCTGAAAGCAACCCATGTCACAGGATTGAGTATGGGTTTGGGTTAAAACACACTGAAGGGCCAAATCAGACTCTAAACCTATTCCACTTGGTAAAGGTTTTGGTTAAGAAAAAGAAGGAAGCCTACGACAAGTGTAGACAGGAGAAATCAAGTGAATCCTTAGAGTGTAAAGGCAGTAGAGGTATACTTAAAAAATGGAAATCAGGAGGGCAAAAAGGGGACATGAGATAGCTTTGGCAAATTGGGTAAAAGAGAATCCAAAGGGATTTTAGAACTACGTTAAGCACTAAAAGGGTAGGTAGGGAGAGAATAGGGCCCCTCAAAGATCAGCAAGGAAGCCTGCGTTTGGAGCCGCAGAAGATAGGCGAAATATTAAACAAATACTTTGCATCAGCGTTTCCTGTGGAGAAGGACATGGAAGATATAGAATGTGGGGAAATAGTTGGTGACACCTTGAAAAATGTCCATATTACAGAGGAGGAAGTGTTGGATGTCTTGAAAGGCATAAAAGTGGATAAATCCCCAGGACCCGATCAGGTGTACCCTGGAACTCTGAGGGAAGCTAGGGAAATTTTTGCTGGGCCCCTTGTTGAGATATTTGTATCCACGATAGTCACAAGTGAGGTGCCAGAAGACTGGAGGTAGGCTAACGTGGTGCCGGTGATTAAGAAAAATGGTAAGGAAAAGCCAAAGAACTATAGACCGGTGAGTCTGACATTGGTGGTGGGCAAGTTATTGGAGGGAATCCTGAGGGACTGGAATTTATATATATTTGGAAAGGCAAGGACTGATTAGAGATAGTCAGCATGGCTTTGTGCATAGGAAATCATGTCCTAAAAACTTGTTTGAGTTTTTTGAAGGAATAACAAAGAGGATTGATGAGGGCAGAGTGGTAGATGTGATCTATACAGACTTCAGTAAGGTGTTCGACAAAGTTCCCCAGGGGAGACTGGTTAGTAAGGTTAGATCTCATGGAATACTGAGATAACTAACCATTTAGATACAGAACTGGCTCGAAGGTAGAAGACGGAGGGTGGTGATAGAGGATTGTTTTTCAGACTGGAGGCCTATGAGCAGTGATGTGCTAGGTCCACTGCTTTTCATCATTTATATAAATGAATTGGGTGCAAACGTAGGAGGCATAGTTAGTAAGTTTGCAGATGACACCAAAATTGGAGATGTAGTGGAAAGCAAAGAAGGTTACCTCAGATTAAGAGAAAGTGAGGACTACAGATGCTGAAGATCAGAGTTGAGAGTGTGGTGCTGGAAAAGCACAGCAGGTTGGGCAGCATCTGAGGAGCAGGAGAATCTTCATCAGGAAGAGCTTATGCCTGAAATGTTGATTTTGCTGCTCCTCAGATGCTTTTCCAGCACTACACTCTCGTTACCTCAGATTACAATAGGATCTTGATTAGATGGGCCAAAGGGCTGAGGATTGGCCAGTGGAATTTAATTTAGGTAAATGTGAGGTGCTGCATTTTGGAAAACAAATCAGAGCAGGACTTGTACACTTAATGGGTATGGTTCTGGAGAGTGTGTTATTGAACAAAGAGACCTTGGAGTTCAGGTTCATAGTTCCTTGCAAGTGGAGTCGCAGGTAGATAGAATAGTGAAGAAGTATTTGGAATGTTTTTCTTTATTGGTCAGAGCATTGAGTATAGGAGTTAGGAGGTCGTGTTGCAGCTGTACAGGATATTAGTTAAGCCACTTTTGGAATATTGCATGCAATTCTGGTCTCCCTCCTATCAGAAGGATGTTGTGAAACTTGAAAGGGTTCAGAAAAGATTTATAAGGATGTTGCTAGGATTGGAAGGTTTGAGCTGTAGGCAGAGGCTGAGGCTGTTTTCCCTGGAGTGTCGGAGGCTGAGGGGTGACCTTATAGAGGTTTATAAAATCATGAGGGGCATGGATAGGATAAACAGACAAAATCTTTTTCCTGGGATGGGGAGTCCAGAACTATAGGGCATAACTTTAGGGTGAGAGGGGAAAGATATAAAAGGGACCTAAGGGGCATCTTTATCACACAGAGGATGGTTTAACTATATGTAATGAGCTGCCGGAGGAAGTGGTGGAGGCTTGTACAATTACAACATTGAAAAGGTGTCTGGATGGGTATATGAAATGGAAGAGTTTAGAGGGATATGGGCCAAGTGCTGGCAAATGGGACTAGATTAGGTTGCAATATCTTGTTGGCATGGATGGGTTAGACTGAAGGGTCTGTTTCCATGTTGTACATCTCCATAACTCTATGATTCTACTCGATACAGTGTTAGAGGCTGCTGAGTCCTCAAGGGGAAAATGAGAAATTGTTCTTTGAGCTTGCATGAGCATTGGTGGAATATTGCAGCAAGTCCAAGACAGAAATATTGGTATGGGAACTTAATGGTGTGTTGAAGTGGTAGCCAACTTGAAGCTCAGGGTCTTTTTTTTGTGGACAGTATGTAAGTGTTCTTCAAAGTGGTCACTCAGCATGTGTTTTCATCTCCCCAGTGTAGAGAAGACCACACTGCCAACAGTGAATACAGTAAATTAGAATGAATGAAATGCAAGTAAATCACCTGAAATTTATGGCTGGGGTCTTGGATCATGAGGAGGTAAATGGTATTATACTTCTGCAATTGCATAGTAAGGTACCATGGTGGTGTGGGGAGGCATTAACAGTGGAGGAAGAGTGGACTAAGGTATTCTAATATCCATAGGATCCTTAAATTGTGGAAACAAGCCCTTCAGCCCAACAAGTCCACACCAACTCTCCGAAGAGGGACCCACCCAGAACCACTCCCGTACATTTGCACCAATGCACCTCACCAACACATCCCTGAACGCTCTGGGCAATTTAGCACAGCCAGTGCACCTAACCTCCACATATTTTGGACTGTACTGTGGAAGGAAACCCACTCAGACATTGGGAGAATGTACAGATTCCACACAGACAGTCTCTCAAAGCTGGAATCGAACCCGGGTCCCTGGTGCTGTGAGGCAGCAGTGCTAGCCACTGAACCACTGTGCCACACGTATCCTGAACAGAAGCTCTGTGGAGGGCTAAAGGGCAGAGAAATGGAATGACAGAAGACTTATGAAGTTCAAAGCCAAAAGAAGCAGCAATGAGAATAGTTTAAAAAAAGTCTCGAGGAGCCATGAATGGCATGACTGCCACCATTCAAATAAAGGAAATAGGAGAGAACTGAGAGAAAAGATAATAGCCAAATGAAATGAGATAGAATTTATGATCTAATGTTGTTGAACTCCATCAAGAACAGACATTGCTGGAAAATCTCAGCAGATTTGATGTTTTGAGTCCAGTGACCCTTCTTCAGAACTGATGGTAGCTTGGAAAAGGACACTTTTCACATAGAAGATGGAACAGGTGTACATCTTTTGTGGATAGAACAGGTAAAAGGAGTGGCCATGGGTACCTGCATGAGCCCCAGTTATCCCTGTCTCTTTGTGGGGTATGTGGAATATCATTGTTCCTGTCTTACTCAGGCCCCCACCCACAACTCTTTCTCTGGTACATTGATGACTTCATTGGTGCTACTTTGCTGTCTCATCTGGAATTGGATAAGTTTATCAATGTCGCTTTCAATTTCCACCCCGCTCTCACCCTTTACCTGGTCCATCTCTGACTCCTCCCTTCCCTTCCTCGACATCTCTCTTTCCATTTCTGGGGACGGGTCGGCCACCAGTACCCACTACAAACCCATTAACTCTCACAGTTACCTTGAATATACATCCTCACACCCTGCTTCCTGTAAAGACTCTATCCCATTCTCCCAGTTCCACCAACTCCATTGCATCTATCTTGATGATGCTAACTTCGATAGGGGTCCTCCAAAGTATCCACCTTCTTCCTCAACCGAGAATTGCCCAGCGCCATAATTGACAGGGCCCTAAACCCATTTATTTCCTCCCTCCTTACTGTCCAAGGTCCCAACCACATCTTCCAGGTGAAATAGTGATTTACTTATACTGAATTTAATCCACTACACTTGCTGCTCACAATGTGTTCTCCTCTACATTGGGGAAACAAAGTGTAGACTGGGTGATCGCTTCACAGAACACCTACTTTCTGTCCACAAAAAAAGATCCTGAGCTTCCAGTTGCCTGCATTTCAACACACCACCTTGTCCTCTAGTCAACATCTCTGTCTCGAGATTGTAGCAGTGCTCCAGTGAAGCTCAGTGGAAGCTGGAAGAACAATACCTCATTTTTCTCTTGGGAACCCTGCAGCCTTCTGGACTTAATATATATTGAGTGCAACAAATTTAGGACGTGAGTACCTTCACCCACCCACCCACTTTCAGTCATTATTCCTCCAGGTTGATCTTTGACCACTCCTTTGTCTGTCCAACTGTTTTTATGTCTCTTTAGGTTCTAACTCCACCTATCGTTAACTCTCCCCTCTTCCCCTCACACCACCATCTGTATGAAACCCATCCTTTTTGTAGCTACCATCAGCTCTGAAGAAGGGTCACTAAACGGGAAATGTTAGCACTGATTTCTCTCCACAGATGCTGCCAAGCCTGCTGAGATTTTCCAGCAATTTCTGTTTATGTTTCAGATTTCTAGCATCTGCGGTTCTTTTAGTTTTTTTTTGTTGAACTCAGTGTTGAGTTTGGAAGTGATCAATCATAAGATGAGGTGCTGTCCTTCAGAACAAGAATGGTGCTTGCTCCTGACAAGACCCTGTGTATCGAGTCTTTTAACATAAGAAAGTTGTTGTACTGCAGCTAGCACATGCTCCTGACTGACAATGAAACATTCTTGCTCTAACCACCCATTGTTGGCATAGGAGAAGGATTTATGGATTGATAATTTACGTGTTTGACTATGTCATCACACACTGTCCATGGCCATCGGGTTGTGAGGCAGGACCTTAACCCAGAACTCCACGCCCAGAGATTGGGACATTAGCCACTAACCACAAGGCGACATAGGTGTGGAGTGACTGAGGACTGAACCAGTGTCCCTTAGAGGGTGCACTCTCTTTGGAATGTTGAAAGGGAATCAATAAAATGTTTGGTGGTGGCATCCTACTAGGGGTGTTAGAAATTGCAGAGTCTATTGAATATGAAGGTTGATGGGAGGTGGAAGGTGTACTCAAGGGAACCATATTGTGATTCTGGGGAACGAGTGAGAATGGAAAGTTGTGAAATAGAATGCATATGTCATCCATGGGCAATCCTTCATTGACAAGAAAGGGAAATGTATCAACAGCGGTTGTGTGGAAGTTTGGGTCATCTGGTAGCACAGAGCAAAGTCCTTACAGGAAGCAAGGTGTGAAGAGGTTTACTCAAGGTACTTGGGCTTGTGATGAATATTTGTTGATAGTCAATTCCCCAAAATAGAATCAGAGAAGTCAAAGAAGGGAAGAGTTACAGATGATTCATGTGATGGAAAGAGTGTAATACGTATCGGATTAGAAATCTAGGTTCGGCTGAGAAATAAATATAACTGATTAAATAGGATACACATCAAGATTGAAAGTATTTAAATATAAAGATTCATGTGGAAGTTAACTAGTACATACACCATTGAACACAAGCCAAGAATATTCATTCTGAAATTAGGCGATGTCTAGAAGAGGTTATGAAGATTACATACATATGCTATTGATTATGTTTTTAGATTAGAATTCATTCTGTACTAACAAAAAGGTTAATCAGTAAAAATAAGGTCTGTAAAGAGATTTGGCAGTATTACATCTAGACATAAAAATAAAATGTTATTTACAGGAGGGATACAGGAACTATCCAGCTGATAAGAATGGCAAAGATCCTTATATATGAGTGCTATTAGAAAGGAAAGAGAACACTCATAAAGACAGAGAAACAAAGTGTCTTCACTGATGAATCTTTCGTTAAAGACGTTTTTATGATTGAAGAGATAAGGGACAGATGAGAGGAATATCCATATAAGAGTACAAAGAATATAAGACTAATTAAAATTAAGCAAGCATTTTGGAGGAAGGTAACATTTCAGGCAGCTACCTTTCCTGTGGGATGGTACTGTCAATCCCTTTGACCCAAGACTAAATATTTGTGAGATTGACTAACTTGAACTCAGCAGAGAGAAGTTATCATGGAAATACTCCTAATCTAAGTTAGCTCTAAATAAGAGTTAAAAGTGATATATCACTTCAAGAGAAGGCGGGAAACTGGAAGCAATATTAATTAAATTTTCCAGTTTAGGATGAGAAAAGAAAACACAATGATATACACATCAGTGCACCAGAAAAAGAGCTGAGATTGCAGATTTAAGTAATAATGGAACAGAAGAATGCTGCACCTATCCCACAAAAAGTGAAAGATTTGAAAGTGATCTTCGGGGAAACCTTTTCACACAGAGGATGGTATGTGTATAGAATGATTTGCCTGGGGAAGTGGTGGAGGCTAGTACAATTACAACATTTAAAAGGCATCTGGATGGCTATATGAATAGGAAAGGTTTAGAGGAATATGGACCAAATGCTGGTAAATGAGAATAGATTGATTTAGGATAACTGGTCAGCTTGAATGAGTTGGACCAAGCGTAAGTTTCTGGCTGTATATTTCTACAACTATGAAAAGGCTCACATACAGAGTCCATGTAAATACCCACGGTGACACCTGTTGGCTGATGTGATGTGCTGTTGATGTTTAGGATTTTGTAGTATTTAAATTCACTTGACAATTTTCCTGAAAGGCAGTGATTTAGCAGGACGACTGGACTTGTTGCAAATACTTCGAACAACCAGAACAATATGGTTTCATATTCTCAGCATCCCTCTTATTAGATTAGATTAATTACTGTGGAAAAAGGCCCTTCGGCCCAACAAGTCCACACCGACCCGCCGACGCATAACCCACCCAGACCCATTCCCCTTCACCTAACACTACGGGCAATTTAGTACGGCCAATTCACCTAACCTGCACATTTTTGGATTGTGGGAGGAAACCGGAGCACCCGGAGGAAACCCACACAAACTCCACACAGTCAGTCGCCTGAGGCAGGAATTGAACCCGGGTCTCAGGCGCTGTGAAGCAGCAGTGCTAACCACTGTGCCACCGTGCCGCCCACAAAATAATCATTTTTTTGGAAAACCGTTTCTGTTTTAAAATATGACTCGCAACATCTCCAGCAGTATCAGTTTAATGAACCTATTTCATGATCAGAATTATCACAGCTGCTTTATGTACAGAGCACTGCTCAAAACGTTTGAAGGATGAGTCAGATGGAATTTGTTCAGGAATTCTGTTGATGTTCAGATTTACAGTCCCTCATCCTCTACAACCTCGATGTTTGTCTTGCTTTCAAATTCAACCCTCCCCCCCCCCCCCCCCCCCCCACCCTCTTTTTCACTCCTTTTTGAACTGACACACCATTTTCTTTGCAAACTTAACATAAACATTGTGCTTCGATAGTTCATGCACCAAACTTGGACAAACCCCTGGTCTGGTCTGCAACTGAAATTCAAAAGTTTGCTTGATCAGTGATCCAGTGAATTGTTGCCATGGTTACTATGCTAATCTGTGCCCTACTGTTTACAAGACAATGAAGACATTTTCCCAGACTTGCAGAATGTGGCTCAAAATCTCAAGGAAAAGAAAACTTGTTTGTAGATGTAGGGACCTCTCTGCTGGAGATAGTGATTTAGCAGGACTACTGGACTTGTCACAACCTGAACACGGGACAATATCATTCTTTATGAGTGCAGCACTTTCAAAGCATAAATTACAGACCAATTTAGTAACTGGGGTACCATGCTCATTTCCCCCGAGATAAGGACTGGGAAGTTGCACAAGGTAAGTTTATGTTGCTGGACACTCATGTGTATGTGAACTTGATCTTTTAGTAGTTTTTGATGAACTGTGCTGACTTAACGTACATGCCGTGTGAATAGTTTCGGAAAGCATGCATGTTCATACAGAACTTAGCATTCCAATAGTCAAAACTGTTTGGTGATTAGATATAAAGCCAAACATGTTTCACAGTTGAAGGTCAGTTTGATAAGGGACTTCTTCACATCTGACCGTCTGTGATGGTATAATGCCGAATGACTGAGTGCACAATTGCCTTGCCCAAATCATGTAAAGTAGTTTGATGTTTAGAAATCCTTTTTCTGGATTTTGAATACATGTTTTGTTAACTGCTAACAGCACATGTACCCAGCTCGTGTTTTTAGAATGCCGATCAATAACTTTCATTTTGATATAGAAGAAAGTACATTTGTAGTCAAGTTTCTTTTTTTTAACATTGGGTTACTTTAATTATTGTATCTTGTATTGTGTCTTTTCTTCTATCCATATATTACAAAAGTGGCATTCTATAAGTTGACATCCATCCATTTCATGTGACTGTGTCTACGTCAGCTGTGGAAAATATCTAAGTCACTACCTGCATGCATAGGGAAGCTCTGTACCACATTCTAGATGAAATATTAAGAGAGACCTTTCTGGTCTTGGTGATTTAACCAGGTAGCAGCCATTAATCTCGTCCCTGAGAAATATAGTATACTGGAAACATGCAGAAGGCAGGCATAGCACATGTGAAATGCAGCTCCCATTACTTTGTTATTGATAGGTTTTCTAACAAGTTCAATTTCATAATTTGTCATTAAATGGGCAGCACGGTGGCACAGTAGTTAGCACTGCAGCCTCACAGCACCAGAGACCCGGGTTCAATTCCCGCCTCAGGCAACTGTCTCTGTGGAGTTTGCACATTCTCCCCGTGTCTGCGTGGGTTTCCTATGGGTGCTCAGGTTTCCTCCCACAGTCCAAAAATGTGCAGGTTAGGCGAATTGGCCATGCTAAATTGTCCATAGTGTTAGGTGAAGGGGTAAATGTAGGGGAATGGGTCTGGGTGGATTGCTCTTCGGAGGGTCGATGTGGACTTGTTGGGCCGAAGGGCCTGTTTCCACACTGTAAGTAACCTAAAAATCACAGAACAGTGCTTGCTAGTCCAGTACCAGAACCATTCTGCAACCATAACCAAGTTAGCAATTTCTGCTTCAATTCATGACCAGATAGTTGTCCCATTTGGAATTTTGGTCAATTCATTTGTTCAGCCTCTGACAGTCTGATGATAGAAATTAATCTGATTCAGTAGCAGTCAAGTTAAGATATATCCATGAGCTAAACAGCATGGTGTAAATATTTTTTTCTCACTCTCTGGATGATACAGCCAATATTTTAGTCTGTTTCTGGAGATGTGCTTAGTATTGTTCTGATTGTGGGATGTTGCAAATGGCATTTGACCATTGCCTCCTAATCTAAGCACTGTCATTTTGTTTCAGTCTCTGACAGAGTAAATATTCCATGATTTTCCTGTCCCTTGGCGCTTGTAGTCAGTCCCATTATTTGTCTGACCAGAGGAAGGTATTTATCCCAATACCAAGCAGCCTGAGAGGCATTGATCTGAAAGACACAGACAGATGTTATGCTTGAGAGTCTGCAGAACATCCTGCAAATTGACTTATCATATTTGCTTACACTTTGAATTTCAGCTGAAATTGTTCAGTGTATCTACGTTTGTATGTAGAAACCAGAGTAGTTAAGGAGACAGCTGGAAATCAGTAATCCATGCAGAGTTTGGATAATTTTGTAAACAGGGTAGTTTGTAGAGTTATCATTATCTGAACATTGGATTATGCACACAATCCTAAGATTGCTACAGTATATCCATTAGTTTGACTTTGCAGAGGTTCCTCTTATTCTGTGTGGAGCCTTTACTGAGGATATAATCTGTTTGACATGCAATGACATATAATGCATTTAAATTTAAGAAAAATTACTCAGTTACAATGTGAGGCAACATTTACTTAATGGTGTTTTCCTGCTTGGTTTATGGCAAATTTATGAACTTATTTTCCATTCCTTCTAGAATGAGAAAATGTTATCAAGTGCATATGCACAATGCTAATACACACATTATCTGGAACATTATTCCTCTTGTTACCATGCTTCTGAAGCATGACCGTACTCATCATCAGAACATTGCGATTGCTACATAAAAATGGACTCTATGGTTTGAGTTGCCATAAAGCTTTTGGCCTGGGATTCTACTCTGCATATTTTTATCTTTGTCTCTGGTTGTTTGTGGTCTGCAGTGGTTTTCTATAGTTACCTATGAGTAATTGCTATTTGGATTTGATTAGGTTGGAGAATATAGTTCGTGGTAAGTATATCTCTCACCGAGACAGATTACTCTAGTCTTTCTTCACAGTCTCTTGCACATGACTGCTGACATAACTGTTAGATCATTATATACATAACCATCCTATTATCATATTTTTTTCTCATTAAAAGCAAGGAAGAGTTGGCTTTCCTCTTTTAAAGACCTCAGTCATTTGCAACAAACATTTGTATTTCTCCTTTAGCATACAGATATCACACTATTTAGTGGTTGACAGGAATCCTCAGCACTACTGGCTCAAAGGTAGTTGACAGAAGGTGGTGGTGAGGGTTGCTTTTCGGACTGAAGGCCTGTGAGTAGCGGTGTGCCGCACGGATTGGTGCTGAATCCACAGTTTTTTGTCATCTGTATCAATGATTTGGATGTGAATATTGGAGGTATGGTTAATAATTTTGCAAATGACACTGAAATTGTTGGTGTAGTGGACAGTGAAAAAGGTTACCTCAGAGTACAATGGGACCTTGATCAGATGGGCCGATGGGCCAAGGAGTGGTAGATGGAGTTTAATCTAGATAAACATGAGGTTCTACATTGAGTAGGGCAAATCAAGGCAAGACTTAAACACTTAATGGTAAGTTCCTCAGGAGTGTTGCTGAAGAAAGAGACCTTGAAGTGCAGGTTCATAGTTCCTTGAAAGTGGAGTCGCAGATAGACAGCGTAATGAAGAAGACCTTTTTTACCTTTGCCTTTATTGGTCAGTGCACTGAGTACAAGAGTTGGGACTTTATGTTGCGGCTGTACAGGACATTGGTTAGGCCACGTTTGGAATACAGTGTTCAGTTCTGTTTTCCCTGCTATAGGAAGGATGTTGTGAAACTTGAAAGTATTCAGAAAAGATTTACAAGGATTTTGTCAGGGTTGGAGAGTTTGAGCCAGAGGGAGAGGCTGAATAGTTGGAGCAATTTTCCCTGGAGCATTGGAGACTGCGGACTGACCTTATAGAAGTTAATAAAATCATGAGGGACATGGATAGAGTGAACAGTTAAGGTCTTTTCCCCAATGTAGGGGAATCCAAAACCTGAGGGCATAGGTTAGGTTGAGAGGGGAAAAATTGAAAAGGGACCTAAGGGGCAATGTTTTCACGCAGAGGTTGGTGCGTGTGTGGAATGAGCTGCCAGAGGAAGTGGTGGAGGCTGGTACAATTACACCATTTAAAAGGCATCTGGATGGGTTTATGAATAGGAAGGGTTTACAGGGATATGGGCCAAGTGCTGGCAAATGGGACTGGATTAATTTGGAATACTGGTTTGCATGGACGAGTTGGACTGAAAGATTTGTTTCCATACTTCTTTGTGACTTGATAATGAAGTCTGTGGAAGAAAACAAAGAACTGTGGATGCTGGAGATTTGAAACAAAAGCAGAAATTGCTCACAAAACTCAGCAGGTTTGGCATCATCTGTAGAGAGAAAGCAGAGTCAACAGTTTGGGTCCATTGATTCTTCTTTCTCTCCAGAGATGGTCCCATACCTGCTGAGTTTCTCCAGAAATTTCTGGTTCTGTTTTATTTTTCTCAACACCAATGTTTAACAGGATTTATTTATGTATTCCTTTAATCTGGCTCCATTATCTCTTAAAGATGGATACTTCACAAGCAATCTTTATGTCCAGTATATGTCCCATTCAGAAAATTGGAAATCAGAAACAGAAGGGTGGATATTTCTTTGTGTCTGATGGACACAATTACTGTTAATTGCAGGTCAAATAGATTTGCTTATCTGCCATTTCAGCTTAATGTTTGTCATTTTAAAATAATTTTAAACCTTGAAAAATCACTTGTGTTAAAATCAGGTGATGGAAATTGATTATTAATAGTCTACCTTTCATGACAATGATTCATTCCATTCATTCATTTCATTCATTTGCATTCATTTCACCACTTCCTGTCCATATAGCTTCTTTACATTTATTCTTTAATTGGATATGGTCATCACAGGTAAGACCTGTATTAATGGTCCATCACTAAATGTCCTTGAATTAATTGGTTTGCTCAGCCATTTCTGAAGGCAATCGAGAGTCAACTGCAGGTCTGCAGTCACATGCAAATATGGTGATAGATTTCCTTTCCTAAAGGGCTTTAATGAATTAAGAGGGATTTTTCAACAATTGATGAATTTTATTTTGGTCATTATTACTGATCTTTATATTTTGTGTTTTTTTAAATTGAATTTGAATTCCACCAGCTGCCTAGGTGGAATTTGAGCCCGTGTCCTTAAAGGATGAATGGAGACAACTCCATTATAGCCTGGTGATATAACCACTGCACCACTATATGATTGGCCCAATCACTTTGAGGGCCCACCAAAATCTATCCTCAATCTGAAGGCACTTCTGGGTGCAGAAATGTTTACTCCAGCACTGTTTACTTTATGAAGAGGATATGGATTTGCATCAAAGTGCAAAAGATCATTAATTTTTCATATATACCTCCTTCAAATGTCACACCTAAAAGTACTCATGGAGTGTTCATTGACTTTATATAAACAAGATGTTGTTAACTATTAATCGAAGAACTTATTTTGATATAGCTCTTTCCAAAGCCACAAGACATCTCAAAATGCCAAACATCCAAAGAAGTACTTTTAAAGCATAGGCACTGTTATATAACAACCAAGTTGCACACAACAAACTCCCACAAAATTCAATATGATGACGGCCAGATATTCTGGTTTTGCGATGTTGATTGAGAGATAAACATAGAACCTAGAGCAGTACAGCACAGTGCAAGCCCTTCTCACAAACTTTGATCAGTGCAAGCCCTTCAGCCCTTAATGTTGTGCTGACCTTTTATCCTACTCTAAGATCAAACTAACCTACATACCCTTTGTTTTGCTATGGTCCATGTGCCTATCCAAGAGTTGCTTAAATATCCCCAACGTATCCACCATTATCTGTATGAAAAACTGACCTTTGACATCCCCCTCAATCACCGCCAATCACCTTAAAATTATGCCCTCTTATGATAGCCATTTCTGCCTTGGGAAAAAGTCTCTGGCGAGGCGAAAGTGAGGACTGAGATCTCTGGCTTTCCACTCTATCTATGCCTCTCATCATCTTGTACTCCTCTATCAAGTCTCCTGTCACCCTACTTCACTCCAATGAGAAAAGCCCTAGCTCCCTCAACCTTTCTTCATAAGACATGTCCTCCAGTCCAGTCAGCATCCTGGTAAATCTCCTCTGCGTCCTCTCTCAAGCTTCCACATCCTTCCTTTAATGAGGCAAACAGAACTGAACACAATATTCCAAGTGTGGACTAACTGGGGCTGTATAGAACTGCAGCATAACCTTGTGGCTGTTAAACTCAACACCCCTGCTAATGAAAGCCAGCACACCCTATGCCTTATGATCAACTTGATCAACTTGGGTGGCACCTTTGAGGGACAAATTGACATGGACGCCAAGATCTGTCTCTTCCTCCACAGTGCCAAGAACCTGCCTTTAACCCTGTATTTTGCAGTTAAATTTGATCTTCCAAAATGAATGACTTCACACTTTTCCAGGTTGAACTCCATCTGCCACATATTAGCCCAGTTCTGCATCCTGTCAGTATCCAATTGCAACCTACAACATCCCTCTACACTATCCACCACTCCACCAACATTCATTTTAGCAGCAAACTGACTAACTCACCCTTTCACTTCCTCATCCAAGGCATTTATAAAAATCACAGAGTAGAAGTCCCAGAATTGATCACTGTGGTACATCACTGGTCATTGAGCTCCAGGCTGAATACTTTCCATCTCTGACCACCCTCTGTCTTCTGTGGGTCAGCCAATTCTGTATCCAGACAGCCAAATTTCCCTATATCCCATGCCTCCTTATTTGCTGAATAACCCTACCAGAGGGAACCATATCAAATGCCTTGCTAAAATCCATGTTCACCACATCCACTGCTCGACCATCAGCAATGTGTTTTGTCACATCCTCAAAGAATTCAATAAGGTTTGTAAGGTATAACCTGCCCCTTAAAAAGCCGTGCTGACTATCTCTAATCAATTAGGAGAAAGTGAGGACTGCTGGAGATCGGAGCTGAAAAATGTGTTGCTGGAAAAGCGCAGCAGGTCAGGCAGCATCCAAGGAGCAGGAGAATTGACGTTTTGGGCATGAGCCCTTCTTCAGGAAGGGCTTATCTCTAATCAAACTATGGTTTTCCAAATAATCATACATCCTGTCTCTCAGAATCCTCTTCAATACTTTGCCCGCCACAGACGTAAGACTGACTGCAATTCCCAGGATTATCTCCATTCCCTTTCTTGAACAAGGGAATAACATTTGCCAACCTCCAATCATCTGGCACTACTCCAATCATCTGGACAGTGAGGATGCAAATATTATTGCCAAAGGTGCAGCAATCTCTTCCCTCACTTCCTGTAGTAACCTTGACTATGTCTCGTCTGGCTCAGGGGACTTACTTATCCTTATGTTTTTCAAAATTTTCAGCACATCCTCCTTCCTAACATCAACCTGTTCTAGTAAATCAGTCTGTTTCATTCAGTCCTCAGAAACTTCAAAGTTCCTCTCAGTTTTTGAGTACTGAAGCAAGGTATTCATTAAGGACCTCCCCTACCTCTTCTGGTTCAAGGTGCAAGTTCCTTCCATTATCCCTGATCGGCCCTACCCTTAATCTGGCCATCCTCTTGTTCCTCACATAAGTGTAGAACGCCTTAGGGTTTTCATTAATCCTATCCTCTAAAGCTTTTCGTGCCCCCTTCTAGCTTTCCTAAGTCCATTCTTCATTTCCTTCCTGGCCACCTTATAACCCTCTAGAGTCCTGTCTGATCCTTGCCTCCTCAACCTTAGTTAAGCTTCCTTCATTCTTTTGACTAGATGTTCCACATCCCTTGTCACCCAAGGTTCTTTCAACCTGCCATCCCTTCCTTGCCTCAGTGGGACAAACCTGCCTAGCACTATCAGCAGGCGCTTCCTAAACAATCTCCACATTTCTGTTGTGCATCTCCCTGAGAACATCTGTTCCCAACTTAGGTGCCCCCGTTCCTGCCTAATACCATTGTAATTTCCCCTCCCCCCCAATTAAATACTTTCCCATACCATCTGCTCCTCTCCCTCTCTGTGACTATAGTAAAGGCCATGGAGTCGTGCTCTCCCACTGAGAGGTCTGACACCTGGCGTGGTACATGGCCAAACACCAAATCCAAAATGGCCTCCTCTCTAGTCGGCCTATCTACATATTAAGTCAGGAATCCTTCCTGGACACACCTGATAAAAACTGCTCCATCCAAACTATTTGAACTAACGAGGTTCCAATCAATATTAAGGATGTTAAAGTTACCCATGACACTGTTACTTATGCGCTTTTCCAAAATCTGCCTCCCAATCTGCCCCTCCATGTCTCTGTTGCTGTTGGGGAGTCCATAGAAAACTCCCAATAAAGTGACTACTCCTTTCCTGTTTCTGACACCTACCCATATTGACTCTGAAGACAAACCCTCTTTGACAACAGTGATATCATCCCTGATTAGCAATACCGATCCCCCACCTCTTTTATCTCCTTCCCTAATCCTTTTGAAACATCTGAATCCCGGAACATCCAACAACTATTCATGCCCTGTGATATCCAAGTCTCCATAATGGCCACAGCATCATAGTTCCAAGTACTGATCTATACTCCTGATACTTTTTGTGTTAAAATAGACACACTTCAATCCATCACACTGACTGCAACTTTGCCCTGTCAACTGTCTATCCCTCCTCGCAGTCTGTCTGCAAGCTCTATCTAGCTGTTCACTAGCTACTCCAACCTTAGATCTGTAGTTCCAGTTCCCAGCCCCCTGCCAAACTAGTTTAAACCCTCCCGAAGAGCTTGAGCAAACTTCATGCCCAGAATACTGGTGCCCCTCCAGTTCACGTGCAACCTGTTCTTCTTGTACTGGTCCCACCTTCCCCAGAAGGTATCCCAATAATCCACATATCTGAAGCCCTGCCTCCTACAACAGTGCTGCAATCACGTGTTCATCTGCACTTGCTCTCTGTTCCTAGCCTCACTTGTATGTGGCACCGGTAGCAATCCTGACATTACTACTCTACTTGTCCTGCTTTTTATTGAAAGATTGGTTTGATCAGCAGGCATAACTTTCCTGTTCTCCCTCAGAATAGTGCCTTGGAATCTTTACACATCCATCCGAGCAGACAGATGAGGCCTTTGATGTCTCATTGAAAAGGTGTTACCCCCAACAATTCCGCCAAAGGTGAGGCCTAGTGGTATGACTACTACACTATTAATCTAGAGATCCTGGAATGATTTGGGGACCCAGGTATGAATCCTGCCATGACAGATGGTGAAAATTGGATTCAATTACAAATCTGGAATTGGAAGTCTCATGATGATGATGAAACTGACTCTG
Source organism: Chiloscyllium punctatum (assembly GCF_047496795.1). Lineage (NCBI taxonomy): Eukaryota > Metazoa > Chordata > Chondrichthyes > Orectolobiformes > Hemiscylliidae > Chiloscyllium > Chiloscyllium punctatum. The sequence goes on along the minus strand of NC_092744.1, from coordinate 74,341,779 downwards.
ATTGTTGGGGTTAAAAAAAATCCTGTTCACTGATGTGGAAGGAAAGTGCCATCCTTACCTGGTCTGGCCTACATGTGAGTCCAAACCCACTGTAGAGTGACTGACTTTTAATTGCTCTCTGGGCATTTAGGGCAGTAAATGATGGAAATGAATTTTTAAAAATCAGTCGTGCTCTGGAGCACTGGCCTTGATTTCTTTGCTTGAACTCTTGAGTGAAACTTGAACTCAGAGGCTAAAGTGCTACTGATTGAGTTATAGTGGAGACTCAGTAGAGTATTAGTTCAACATAGCAAACTTTCTGTTCGAAGATAACTAAAGATTTTTCAAATAATTTCACTTTCTCTCTTCCACCCTGTCTCCCCTGCTCCCCAATCAAACTCCATGACAGTGAAATAGTTTTGGTGGCTGTGTTTCATTGAGAGCAAATGGAAAACTATACTTAAACATTTGATTTGTGTGAATATTTTGAAAGGTTAAGTACTGCTTGGAGAGTCTGTGTCACTGGGAGGAAAGACATCCATATAAGTTATTGAACAGAGAGAAGTTATCGTGGAATAGCTATGATCCAATACAGAAAGCACACAGATCATTTAGAGTGTATGCCCTCTCACACTTTCATCAGCTGAAAAATATTTCAGATTTTCTGGATCACTCCCTCATTTTAATAAAATGTATATATAATTATGGGAGACCTTTACTTAAGGCAGAGTGAATACAATTTATTTCAAATATCTGAGGTCAAATTTAATTCTGGGGTTTGGAATCTGACACATGGAACATTTCCAAATCCTAATTCTGTGTTGCACCAACCTCAATCCCATGATACTGTTCAATGTAAGAACTGTTAATTGGTTCAGAGTTGACTTTGTTGCTCAACCAGCAATGTCAGGTTTTGGACATCAGGCAGGACCTAGTCATGAAGGGATAATGTAAAATACAGTCTGATGTGATTTTGGCACCAGCAGGGTGTTTCATCTGATTCGACAATGCTTATGTTGTCCCTCATAACAAAAGAAATTAGGCTTAGATATTGTGGTAATAAAAAAGTAGAAGAGACATTTATTACTGCGAGCTGTTATGTACAAGTATTACATTTGTTAGAGGCCCCCATGTCAGGACTGTGTTAAGTTATAGGTTATAAAATAGGAGCTTGATTTCAGTAACATGTCATGCTTCAGTTGATCCAGGGTAAGAAGGAGTCTGTGATCCTTATACTCGTAGACCTCACGTTATGATACAGTTTTAAAGATTTACTTTAAAGGTTTAAAGAAATTTAACACAACAGAAATGGAAACCTAGATTGCACTTGACATTGTCTTTGGAAATAGATGAGCAGGGAGAGCAGTGGTTTTGGTAGCCTTTCCAACTGATTCTATGTATTTCTGATGCCTTTCTTGATGCTCTGATTGTGTCTGTGTGGGGCAGGAGAGGTTTAACTCTTGCCTCTATTTCAAAGGTGAACTTCTGCAAGCCAGACAGTTGGAGTTGGATACAGGTGCTGGCAGGCTCTCATTCCTCTCAAGAGTCCAGGCATTCTTTTGTCACAAACTCAAGTCTCTCAGCTCTGGTAAACCAGTGTGCAGGCTCACTCTGCCTTCTCACACTGTAGTTGTGAATAGCTTCCCACTGTTTCCCCTCACCTATGCTCAAGTGCATCTCAGACCAAGTGTTGGCCATGTGCGCCTATTGCTCCCTAACCTCCAAATGAGCTTGATAGCATGAGGTGCCACATCTCAATTGTTTTTTCACACTCAAAGGCCAATGTGTAAATATTGGAAGGATAACATTTGGTTCAACTTCTTAAATTAGTTTAGAAAATGAATCAAAAATGATAAATTGATATTTAGAAGAATGAAACTCAGTTAAAATGTCTAATAAAAATCACAAATGTAGGTTTTGCAATCATGGAGAGAGACAGATGAGGCTCAAAGTCCCAGCAACTGGGCCCAAAACTAAGGCTTTAGCTTTAAATAACAGTGATTTTACATTCACCTCTGGTGCTGAACTTTGAGCTGGCCTTGACTGGATTCCTTTAAAAGTCGGGTGAAAAATGAGTTGAGTTTCAGACTGGGTATGCTTTCTCTCCCAGACTGAGTTGTGGGAAGACTTTTGGTGAAGGGAGGAGAGGTGTGTACGTGTGTGTACGTTTGAGGGTCATTCACTCTTGTTCTCTCCCTGTCTCACTCCATCCCTCTCTCCTTCACACACTTACTTCCATTCTCAAGCTTCATTCATCACAATCAAGCCCTCTGGCTCGCTGAGAAAACTGCCATGATTCCATATCCCAATTTCCCGTGTCCCCACATACTGACATGCTACTCTGTTGCTTCATCTGTCATTTCAAAACCAGGCACCGATCAGTTAATTTCCTCTTAACAGCAAATAAATGTTTTAAGATGTGAAAGAACATAGTTGACGTCATAAAGGTTAGATTATTTGGTTCTGTACTGCTTACTCAGTAATCATGGCTCAGATCCAGTGAAGAACAAAGGGGTGAGTGAGATCACAGTATCTCTACATCTCTATAATCGAATTCTGGTGCATAAAATGTGCCAGACCACACATAAATTGTATGTTATGTTATGCCATCCAATTCCACCTTGATGCACATGAAAATATCAACAGTGTGGATAATCAAGAATCAGACAATTATGCATGTCTTTTTTCGTAATCGATGAAAATCAGGCAAGTTTTTAATTTTATTTGGCATTATTTTTGAGGGAATCTTGTACTCTGAGCACTGCAAGGAAGGTAACATCTCCAATCATTAGGACAATTTCTGGTCAGAACAGGAGACAGAGGAACAGGGGAGTGACAGTGGAATCACGAGTATTGTAAAGGGGAAAATGAAAAGGGGGACAACCTGGATGTAGCATTTTGGGGAAAAGATGAAAGAATCTTTGGGCATCTTTGAATTAGTGAGGTAGATTGCAGCATTGTTGAGAGATGAGACAGATTGAGTGAGAGACAGCGTTAGCATTGACTACACTAAGGCAAAGAGCACCAGCTTGAACTGAATATTGAAAATCTGTTTAAGAGTTTATTTTGTGGGCAGTGCCTGGCACACAAGGGCATGGAGGATTGAAGCATTTGATGCACATGTGGCAGCTGACCTTTGATGGTGGTTACAGTGGTGAGTTTGGTGGTAGGTTGCTGGAGATCGAAAGCAGTGGAAGATAAGGGGAGCCCAATAATCAAGTTCTCATGACTGGAGAAGTGATTTCCTTGGGGTTGAAATGAGAGGGATGGGTGGAATTTGGATGGCATGGGAGAGATAGACAGAATGGAATGGGGGATGGCATGGAAACAGTGGAATAGCATGAAATAGGAATGTTATGCAAGGGAGGGAATGGCTCAGGGCTGAATGGGTGATGTGGTAGAATTACTTAAGGCAAAATGGCAAACAATTATTTAATAAAACTTAACGTCCAAATGCTATTCTTTGTGCTAAAAACAAAGCTTCACTAGATTTGAATAAACCATTTTTAGAACAGCTCTCAGGCACTTTTGGAAAAATATATTTGAATTGATTCTGTGCACAAAGAAGATGATAATCTGGAGTAATCTGGATATACCTTCTGGAGTTTCTATTCAGTCTAACATCTATGACCATTGCCATGAGCTAGATGCAAGAAGTGAGCAGTTGTAATGTTGCTACGAAACTTGAATCCTAAACATGGCGTTTGTCATGGAAAAAAAATTGGTTGTTAGGAAGTTGTTTGCCTTGATAGACGATGAAGTTATGAGATGCATATTTCAAAGAAGTAGTGTGGTCATTCCTCGAATAATATTGACTCCATCACATATAAACCTGTCATTTCAACTCAGAAGAAAACAGTTCCTAATTAGACTCTCATATTCTATGACTATAAACAAACCACAAGGCCAAGTTCTTGACCCAATCTGTATTTATGTTCCTCAGCTTGTTGTTTTGACACATTGACAGCTTTATATAATGTTTTCTGGGATGTGAAGCTTTGATTGGGGAACAGTCTTTGTTAGTGCTTGGCTACATAGCAATATCGTCACAACATGAGCATTTCTGTAAACGGCAGCTTTCTGACACATTAGCCAGAACTTCCTTATCATGCAGCCCATTTCTGAAACCTGCTTATAGCTGAACCTGCAGCTCTGAGCTTCTTGAGTACATTTGTATAAGTCACATCGTAGAAGGAAAAGCATTTCTGTAACATTTAAGGTAAGGAGGAAATCGATGTTATGGCAAAATTATATTGCCCTCCTCAGACATGAGAAAGCCAATCGGAAAACCAGGTCTTGAAATCGGAAATCCTTTTAATTTAAATGTTGCAACTCAATATTTTCTAAATGACAATTTCAAGCCTCCTGTGACAGAAGAGCCTGAAAAGAATCTTTCTTTATATCACTGTTTCCTAGTTAATATTCATTTAACATTCAGGGGAACTTTTATCTTATTTAAAAAAAAACCTTTGATTCTCCTAGTTTTTTCTAATTATCGATTCCCTGCCCTCTGCCTCTCCACCTTCCACCTATCCATTAAAGCCCCACTTATTCCCATCTCATTGATAAATTTTATGCTGCTCCCTTCAAGCATCAGTTTCTTTGGCACGATTGACAAACATTTTGTATGTTTTTATTACATCTCTAGGAAGAATTATTAAACATTTTTGTACAGTAAAGGTATTATGTAAGTACAATGTAGAATGGAGATTTTTGATTTTAGCTTGGCTGACAGTCAAGGTGTGATGATCGATCTCAATACCCATAGAATGAGGAGATGGGAAATAAATTAATCATGGGTACACTTTTGAATGCTATTCATTGGCTACTGTTGAATAAAAGGTGTTTGTGTGAACAATAGGTAGGGAGAGAGATGTTTCAACTACATTGGTGACAATCATCAAACATCCTCTGGTTACTCAATGAATAGATTCATGTAGCCATGATGGATGAAAACAGCAGGTAGTGTAGTACTAGGGGAATGAGAAAGATTCCTGAAGAAGGGCTTATGCCCGAAACGTTGATTCTCCTGTTCCTTTGATACTGCGTGACCTGCTGCGCTTTTCCAGCAACACATTTTTAAGTAAAGAATGAGAAAGATCATTGGGGCTTGGTTCTGATCAGACTGTGGTTTGGGACCAAATTATGGAGGGATGCCCAGTTTGGGGCGGAAAGGGAGAGTAGTCCAGAGGTTTCAAAGTAGTCCAGAGGTGTGTGTGGAGTACAATAGTGCTTTACTGCATATTGCTTGCAGTTTGCAGGGAGAGTGCAGATAATGTTTTCGAACATTTGGAACATTGCAATTGAAGATTTGTGTCCCCATGGTCTTCCCTGCTGTAACTGACAATTTGAAATAATGGGGGAGGTTTCTTCTCATGTAACAAATGCTCTATCTACTCGACACTAATCCCAGATGGGACTTGACCTTGCTTAGCCTGCTCGAGGTTCTCCCTCAACTGTTTGAGCATCTACTGGCAGTTTTACAGTACAGCGTTCTATTCTGCCGAGCACATTCATTACCGTCATCATCTATCTTTCCCCGAATGATCTTAGAATACGATCATAGAATCATAGAATCCTACATCTTGTTTATGATCCTGGCATGCCCTCCTAGCACCATTACCTGGTGTGTGTCTGCCTGATTTTCTTTTAACCCTGTCAACATCTTGCCAACTGTCCAGATATTTTTTTTAAAATCCCAGGCTTGTTTAAGTAGCTGGGTTAAAAGTCTGAGTTTATTACTAAATTAGCCAAATCCAGGGTATTGACTGTGGACGCCCATACTCCATACACAAATAATTCAACATATCACTTTTACAGTGTCCTGAGTCTGGCCTCCCCATGTCAACCCTGTTTTCCATCCTCATAGCCAACGGGTCAAATAGAAGGATCATTTCTGAAGTGGGAAGGGCATCGATTTGATTAGATTACATTCCCTACAGTGTGGAAACAGGCCCTTCGGCCCAACCAGTCCACACCGACCCTCTGAAGAGTAACCCACCCAGACCCATTTTCCTCTGACTAATGCACCTAACACTATGGGCAATTTAGCATGGCCAATTCACCTGACCTGCACATCTTTGGCCTGTGGAGCACCCGGAGGAAACCCACGCAGACATGGGGCGAATGTGCAAACTCCACACAGACAGTCACCCGAGGCTGGAATCGAACCTGAGACCCTGGTACTGTGAGGCAGCAGTGCTAACCACTGAGACACCATGACGCCCCACTGAATAATGAATACTGGATTCTGAAAAGATTAACACTACTGGTACCAATTCGTGGTGTATGTTGCTGTATAAGGTTTGTCTGTGTGTCTTAAAACCACCCTATTTTGTGGCCCTAGGGTAGATGTCAGACAAATGTGTAGGAGTCAGTTCTGGCCGGTTTTAGCCCATTTCTAATTTCGTGCAGGACATAACCTGCCCACCCCCACCCCCCACCCCCCAATGACCTTCCAGGGGCATCTTGCCTAATTTCTAGTCCTTTCTTTTGAGTCGGTGACAAACAGCTCATTTCTGTACATCCGGTTGTGGAAAAATCCCCACCAGTCATCCATGGTATTTGTGCTTGGCTAGCAATACCAACATATTAGAACTTAAAGACTTTCAGGGGGTAAAGGTGAACGTAGTGGCCATCACTGAGGAGGATATACTGGGGAAGTCTGAAGATGGATAAATCACCTGAACTGGATGGTCCATACTTCTGAAGGAGACAACTGAGAAGATTGTAGAGGCATTGGTGGTGATCTATCAAGAATCATTGGAGTCAGGTAGGGCTCCAGAGGATTGGAAAACAGCTAATGTGGCACCCCTGTTTAAGAGGGGTGGGAAGCAGAAGCAGAAGCAGAAGACAGGATATTCTAGGCCAGTTAACTTGACCTTGGTCATTGGTAAGATTTTAGAGTACATTATGAAGGATAAGATTGCGGAGTACTTGGAAGTCATGGTAAAGTAAGGTAGAGTCAAAATGGCTTTGTCAAGGAGAGGTCATGCCTGACAAATCTGTAGATTTCTTAGAATGTAGAAGAGGCCATGAGTAAGTGAGACAGAGGAGAGCCTGTGGATGTGATCTATTTGGATTTCCAGAAGGTCTTTGACAAGGTAATGCACAGGAGACTGCTAAATAAGAAAAGATAAGTGATGTTAGGGGCAAGGTATTAGAATAAATAAAGGATTGGCTGACTGGCAAAAGACACAGATCAGGGATAACTAGGTCTTTTCGGGATGGCAGCCATAACGCGTACAGTTGTGCAGGGTCCACGTGGGGACCACAATTCCCATTATGTATTAATTATCTGGACAAAGGAATTGAGGGAATCATTGCTAAGTTTACAGATGACAGAAAGAGAGGTGGAGGGATGGGTAGTGTTGTGGAAGTGGGGATGTCGGGGTGCTGCAGAAGGACTTGGACAGGATGGGAGAGTGGCCAAAGAAGTGGCAGATGGAATACAAGGTGGAACAGTGAGAGTTATAGTAAGAAGAATAGAGGCATAGGTTATTTTCTAAAAGGGGAAAGGCTTTTGAAATCTGAAATGCAAAGGGACTTGAGAGTTCTAGTTCTGGATTCTCTCAGGGTTAACATGCAAGTTTGGTTGAGCAGTCAGGAAATCAAATATAATGTTAGCCTTCATTTCGAGAGGAGAAAGTGAGGACTGCAGATGCTGGAGATCAGAGCTGAAAATGTGTTGCTGGAAAAGCGCAGCAGGTCAGGCAGCATCCTGAAGAAGGGCTTATGCCCGAAACGTCGATTCTCCTGCTCCTTTGATGCTGCCTGACCTGCTGCGCTTTTCCAGCAACACATTTTTCAGCTCTTCATTTCAAGAGGGCTAGAATACAAAAGCAGGGATGTACTGCTGAAGCTGTATAAGGCTCTAGTCAGACCGCATTTGGAGTATTGCCAGCAGTGTTGGGCCCCATACCTACAGAAGTCAGTGCTGGCATTGGTGGGGGTGGAGGGAGAGGCAGTTCATAAGAATGATCTTGGGGATGAAGGGCTGTCTTATGAGGAGTGATTGACAACTCTAGGTCTGTATTCAATGGTGGGGAATCTGATTGAAACTTATAGAATATTGAGAGGCCTGAAGAGAGTGGGCACGAGAAGAGGTTTCCACTAGTAGGAGAGATTAGGACCTGAGTTCACAGCCTCAGAGTGAAGGCACAATCCTTTAGAACCGAGGCGACAACGTCATTTGGGACCGTTTTGATGTCCAAGCAATGACTGGTTTGTTTATGGAGATAATTGAGCTACGATTAATTCAACAGTGCCATCCATTCACACTAAAATATTTTCCTTCACATTCTCACCAGACAAGTAAACCTTTCAGCTTGGCTCAAAACAGAAACTCGATACCTCATCTGACATTGATACCTGGGGATTCATGTTGGGTATACAGTTATTCTGCTGAAATGTTCAAATGAGGCTCAACTGCTTGTTCTAATAATCTACATGAATATTCCATCTCACTTCTCAATCATGAGCAGGGTCCTTCAAGCAAAACAAGCAATAGCCCTGAGGAGCAACAACAATTTTTTGACTATCTAGCACCTGCAATGTGGAGGAAAGTTTCCAAAATGGAGATATCAAAAGGGAATAATCCAACAATGTGATTACAGGGAGAGTAAGGACTGGTTTTAAAGCTGCAGTGAGAACCAAAGAGGGCTTCAATGAATTCATCACATTATGAAGTGTGAGGAGCTTGCATTGTGCAAAACGGCAGTCAAATGGTCCCACAAGACACTTACTTACATGTCAATATAGTTTAATATTTTCATTTCAGATTCAGCATCAACTCACAAAGTTTTCATTTATAGCTATCTAAAATATAATTATATACACAGTAAATTAAACGCTAATTATACAGATCACTATAAGTTTATTGTCCGTGAGTGCTTGAACACATTGAATGCTTTTGAGCTCCAATCTCTTCACAATCTCCTGGAATCCCAAGTTTGGTGTCAGCTAATCACTATTCTGCTTTCTATTCTTCTCTCTTGACAAGTAACCTGTGGATGATTCACTCCCACAGGTTAGTAGAGAGGCAAATTGCACCAACTGCAACTTTAAGCAACACTGGGTGTATAAAGTGATTGCAGTCAGCATATACAAATCAAACAACAGTCATTGTGTGAGTAATGAGATAATAGAAACCAAACTACACAAGCAACTCATGAAAATTCAGACAATCCTTACACTATTTTAACCATTGAGTTTGACATATGCAGTAACATCTGGAAAAGCTCACTCATGCCATACTGTATTATAAATCTATGTGAGATGTTTTTAATCCATAAAAATGGCTGGTGTTTGTGTGATTGGATGATTAAAATGCAAAGGTCTGAAATAGGAATCTAGCCTAGCTCAAATCCACCCACTTTGGTTTGAATGGAAGTAAGGTAAGCGTGTTGATAGGGGTTGTGAGGCAATCAATCCACTTCTCAAGATGCAGTCAGTCAGTTGAAATGAAAACAGGAAGTGCTGGAGAAACTTAGCAGATCTGGCATTGAAATAACTGCACAGTAGATCTGACCGTGATCCATAACTCCTGCCCCCATTACGTTCAACAACAACTCTTCAAATGACTAAACAGTCCCCAAGTGATCACTGAAAGCCTAATTATGCTCCATCCATCCCCACACCTCCCTCTTAAACCCTCCACCAAATCATTACTTCAATTCTACAAAACTTTCCTAAACCTGGGCTGCAGCCTTTCCTTGAATTTTCCTTATCCATCAGACAGCCAAGCCTGTCTATCAGGCTGGGTTTTGCTTTGGGTATCTTTTATATTTTACAAGTAAAACATGCATAGAGTTAAAATTCCATAACAGTCACGCAAATGTGAGCTTTTCAACTCTGAAATTCCACAGCCCAATCCAGTGACTATCACAGCCAATTGCTCAAACGTGACTGACTGAATGGGTGTTATGGCTCTAAACGTCTGGTTTTACTCATTAACAAAGCCAGGATTATTCTGTGGCAGAGCAATAATTCTGAGCAACCACATTAATGACTGTACTTTGTCAGCAGGCGCTTATTAAAGGAAGCCAGAAGGATTGTGGGGAATGTCTATTCAGATTTGCATACAATTATATGAATTAGGAGCAGGACTAAGCAAGTCACTCCTTCAAAGTTTACCTATCATTCTATAAGATCATGGCTTATATGTTTGTGCACTAATTTCCACACTTCCAGCAACACACAATAATTTTCAATTCCCTTGCCTGACAAGAATCCACTTGTCTCTGCATTGAAACTATTCAAAGAGTCGAACTACACTGCCTTCTGAGGTAGAGAATTCCAAATTTGCATAATCTTCTCATCTCTCTCCTAAAAGGGAGACACCTAATCTTTAAACTTTGCTCTCTATTTCTGGGTTTACCACTTCCACTCATCAGGGTAATCTGGAATCTTTTACACTTCAATCAATTCAGCCCTTTCTCTTCCACACTCAAGTGGAAATAAGCCCAGTCTGTCTCATAAAACAATCTGCTCAATCCAGGAATCAATCTATTTCCTGCTCCTCAGATGCTGCCTGACCTGCTGTGCTTTTCCAGCACCACTAATCTAGACTTCGCTTTGTGTCAACCACCCCCAGTACATTTGTATCCCTCCTGATTTCTGATTTGCACTGTTAATGGGCAAGACTTCTTGCTAACAGTGTAAGATTATGTCTATCTCTAAGTTAATGACCCGTTACCAGTGACTGAAGTTTAGTTCTAGGTATGTATAAACATGGACAATAAAAAAGAACTTAGTCAGAATTTGGTTAGTTCAGTTAGTATCAGCATTGGTTCACTTCTAGTAATTTCACCTTAAATGATTGTTGGTTCAAATCTGACTTGAGTGTCATAAATCAGACTGACATTTCCTTGCAGTGTTATGGGAGTACTTCATTGTTGGCGGTGTCAGTTTCAAATGGAAAGTTAAAACAAAATCTCTTCAGCCCTTTCAGATAGTTGTTAAAGATCTCATGATACTATGTGGAGAAGAGCAGGAGAATTCTGTTAGTATCTTGGCCAATATTCACCCTTCAACCAAAATCACAAAATCAGTTTGTGTGGCCACTATTCTATTGCAGTTTGTGGGACCTTAATGATATCATTCTTCGTTAAGTCTGTAAACTTCTCCAGCTCCATGCCTAGGTTTAAGATGTAGTGTCACTGAATGATTTACTGTAGGTTGAAATTAGTAGCAAGCATCTCCCTCCATGTTGTAAATTACTCTCCCATCTGCTTTCTCAATTTCTCTCCAATATCCTTAAATATATTGACTGTTCATGACGGCACCTTAGAATATTCAACTACTAGTGAATGACATCAAAATTATCATATACATAACACTGAATTGTTTTGCATACATTCTATTCCAAATATTAATGAGCAACAACTCCCATTAAAGTGGCATAGTTCATGATTATGGCTGAATTGAGCACCTGGCAAAAATCGAGCCGCACACATGAAAGCACCATGAGACCAGCTCAGAGTACAGAACTTCTTCACAATCAGTTTGTATTCATTATCGGGAAAGCAATAAGGCACAGCCATGTGACTAAAAGTAATCAATACAAGAATAAATAATTCATCAGTTTACAGAGCTGTTGTGTGTCTGTTAGCTTCCAGAGATAAATCTTCACAGTCACTATTACTGGAGATACATTGCACTGCTTTAATCTCAGCGCATAATTGCCTTGCTAGGAATCTTGTTGCACAGTGGGAGTGCCTCTGCCTCTTGGCCTGAAGTTCTCGGTTCAATTCCCAGCTGTCTCAGAGATGTGTTTTAACGTGTCCTAACGCTACCCTAACCCTATTACAGGTTGCTTAAAATAACTTTAATTATTTTTCTCAATCTGGTAGTGATTTCTTTATTATCTGGTAAAAGATTTCTTTATTAGCAGGAAGTGACCTTAACTTGTCACATGATAATGTAAACCTGATATCTGTCCTGTGCATACTACTATAAACATATATTTAATAAATTTTGAAAAATTACAATTTATGAGATAACATCAGAATGTAAAATACTGTCTCTCAAAGTACAGCACAGTTTCCTGGATGTATAAATTACATTGTATGCACTTGTATAAAAGTTTCAAAGATGAAAATTGTAATCAAAATGTAGGAATTGTTTTTTAAGAAACAAATATTTGCAAGAGCTTGAAAATACGTGCATTTCCTAGGTATGTACAGGAAGTCATTTTAATGCAGTGATAATGAGGGCTGCAAATGCTGAAAAGGGTAACCTTTTACCAGGCTGTATAGTGAATTAACAGAAAGACTGTACGTCTTAGACCGGGAAATCTTGAACTCAGTTCAATTTAATCACAGGTGTATGTATTTGTCCAGGTTAAAGCAGTTGTTCTGCTCATGAAGTGTGACATTCTGTGAATGGATGTCCAGGATTCCTGGTGCAGAGAAATTGTTAGGCAGCCCATTCTGTTCAACGATTGGAGAAATCCAGCAAGGAAAAATAACCAAAAATATGAAACATCGGAAGTAAGAGCAGGAATGCCATTCCACGGATCAATTCTCCTTCATCATTTAACTAGATCATGGCTGATCTTTTATCTCAACACCATTTTCCCGCACTGTTCTCATTTTGTCTGATACCTTTAATATCTAGAAAGAAGAATAAAAGTAAAATATGAATACAACAAGTTAAACCAAACAAAAAGGGGGCTATTTGGACCTGAAAGTTACTCAGGCAGCAGCCTCCTCAAGAAATAGCCTTACTTTAATATTTTAACGAGATAGAGTCATAGAGACATACAGCATAGGAACAGACCCTTTGGTCTAGCTTGTCTATGCTGACCAGTCATCCCAATCTGGCCTAGTCCCATTTGCCAGCATTTGGTCCATATCCCTGTAAATGCTTCCTATTCATATACCCATTCAGATGCTTCTTAAATGTTGCAATTGTCCTTGCCTCCACAACTTCCTCTGGCAGCTCATTCAATATATGCACCACCCTCTGCGTGATGAAGTTACCCCTCAGATCCTTTTTTAAATCTTTACCCTCTCACCTTAAACCTATGCCCTCTAGTTTTGGACTCGCCCACCCTAGGAAAAAGACCTTGGCTATTCTGTGCTTTACCAGAATTGACTAACATTACCAAACTGAAAATACAGCTTTCTGAACACTTTTTGTTCAGCACTGGAGACTGCATAAACAAAAAGGACAAAAACTCCTTTAAACAGCTTTTCATCAATTCACTGAGCATTATATTTATGTCCATTCTAGAGTAACTAAATATAAAGAAATTCTTTTGATACTTTACAATAATTGAGTACTTAATTGGCTGTAAGTCGCTTTGGAACCTCTTGAGGTCATGAAAAATGCTATGTAAAAGCTATGTCAGTCTTTCTTTTATGTCTTTCCTCCCTTTTTTTCTGAGCCAATGTGCCCTTCATCTGCACTGTGTCTATAAATGTCAATGCTCCAGTTCTGGTTTACCATAACTATACTAATTACTTGGATTGTAAAGCTAACAATATTAAACTGACATTATCAAAAGGAGGATAACCTGGGTTAATGTAAAGAAATCCCCTGAAATACTGGGAAACAAAGCAAATTTTGCATTAAGAAACTCAGATGTAGTGCCAATCATCTGCAACACAAGTATCTTTGTTCATGAAGGTTCTTCTGCAGACAAAAAGCAAATTAGCTGTTAGCACAATTCAGCTGAAGAAGATTCTCCATGCCTATAATCAGGATGAAATGGAACTTTCAGGGCATTTCTTTCATGAAAACTTCTGGTTATTGTGGTGAAAAAAGGGCCAAAAGAAATGCCCATGATTTTTGTCATGATTTAATTAATCGGGTGATTTGTTTCAGTCCAATTTATTTCAAAGTTATCAGTCTGCAAATTAACTCTAAAAGGTTTGCCAAAAACCTTTTACTAAATAATGGTACTCCCTGAAAAGCGTGCATTAAAATGAGTAAGAAGCAAATTTTATTGTCCCTCTCTCTGATTCATTTCTTTGAGAGTGAAGATGACTTGCTTAAGACTAAAATTGCTGAAGGTCACAGCAGGTCAGGTAGCATCCATGAAGAGAAAGCAAGCTAATGTTTTGAGTCTAAATGACCCGGTCTGGTGAAGAGTCATCTAGACTTGAAATGTTAATTTGCTTTCTCTCCATGGATGCTGCTTGACCTGCTGTGATCTCTAATTTTTTTGGTTTTCAGTACAGGATCCAGTGTCTGCAGGATCCAGTAATTTGCTCCTACGTTGACTTGCTTCAGGTCTGGTATTGAGATGGCTGCTACGTACAATGTTCAATCTGCAGACTTGGTCACACGTGGAGAGTGGGTACTGGTTGAAGGGTTGGTGGATAGGTTGTCCTGAAAGTTTGTGAACTCCCTCTGATGCCTCAAATTCTGCTCTGGACAGTCCTGGCCAAATCTCTCAATGCATTCCGTGCCTTCTCAAATGAGGACACAGTTAAAAGTCACACAACACCAGATTATAGTCCAAAAGGTTTATCCAAATAAACCTGCTGGACTATAACCTGGTGTGTGATTTTAAACTTGTCCACCCAGATCAACACTGGCTCCTCCAAATCATGAATTCCCAATTGAGGCTCCTCCATTTTGGTTGACAAAAAGCCAGGGGCTTTTGTGATCATCAGGAATGTACAAAAGATGGTACCAGAGTGTTTCTACCATCATCCTAATGTCTCCTGCTGTAACCTCTTCCAAACAGGAACAGACCTTCAGGAGTCTGGTGGGAGAATACATACAGCATGCTCCCCAGCATGGTTGGTTTTAAGTGATTAGCTCCTTGTTTCTCGGCAAGTTGGATTGGGAGAAGATGTTGCTGTTGAACTGTCACTTTTGCCACCAGATTCGGAGGATCTTGCAAAGGCACTGCCTGGTAATACTCCTATAGTGCTTTAAGGTTTCTGCTGTAAGTTATGCAAGTCTCCAAAGCATGTAGGATCATAGGCATCACAGTTGTATGGCAAATAAGACCATTGTTTTGCGTTTGATGTCATGGGGGGAGTGGTTTATGGCTAAAAGATTTATTTGAGGATGAATTGTAGACTCTCTTTTTGCTAAGTGTGAGTTCCATTGAGTTTTTAGGAGGGTTTTCCACTGTGAGGGCTGGTGGGTTTTCTTGCTATAACTTACTGAACTTGCCTCATTAACTACTCATCCTCTCCCTATGACAGCCTGTCCCTTTTGGTGACAGTCTGCCCAATATTCAGGTGCTCACCTCTCACGTGAACAGCATCCTAACTCACTGTCCCAAATGGCTGACTGAACATGTCCAAGCACCTAGTATTGGAGGGTGCCCTTGAATTACTGCATTGGGACCTCCTGACTGAATGCGAGCCCCTTGGTTTGACAGAGGCCTGTTGATGACTATGACAAGTTTCCTGTCTTTGTGTCTGCACCAAGTGGCAAGGCAAGACAGAAGTAATGTGAGCCTGGTAAATATGGTGCAACATAGCTTGGCAAGGCAAATATGCTGTGAGCATCGGGCAGATTCAGATTGGTTTGTGCAATGACAGTGAGGAAAGAGCCCAGAGATGCAGCCTGGCACTGTTCCTGAGCTGAATGGCATACCCCTGAGTGCACAGTATCCTTGCTGCAGCATCATACAGATATCTAGTATTGCAACATTGAAGTGCAGAAGCATCCTGTAAGTGGATCAGAGATGTGCCGTGTACAGTAGATTGTTAGAGGCTGGCATACAGCTGGTGTTGAACCATTAATAAGGTGTCTAACAAGCTGTAATCCTCCTTATATACTAATTCACTGCTACCTAGAAAAAAACTTAGCACACCGCCCAAAAAGTGCATAACAGGGGTGTGCGATACTCCTAACATTAAGAACGGCCTTGCTATAATTCTCACCTAATTCTCCCACATATCTCACCGTAGCACATGTCATTCATAACCCTATAAGATTCTGCTGAAGCTTTTTGAAAATTTAATGGAAGGTCTGTTTTTCATTTGATTTATAGAAGGAAAGAATGGCCAGTGAGCCGGAACTCAGCTTCTGTTTGAGCATACACCCTAGGATCATCTGCTGTCTGGAGTCTGGTAGTTTTGGTTTTATTACAACAATACTAGATATCTCTTACGATTGAAGCTGTTTGGCTGTACTGCAGCCCAGACTGCAATCCTCATAGTGTTCAGTGGCTGGATTGTGGAAGGCATGGTGCAGGTGATGGGTGCTTTCTTCATTTATGTCTTCACTTAAAGGGTGCTAATATCACTCCGCATCATCCATTTTCCTCAGAGTTGTTGAGGAGCAGGATATTTTAATTTTCACGTTGAGAGTCTTGTAACAGAAACACATTTGGGTGTATGCACCTGATTTCTCCGTTCTTAGTATGCCTGAACAGAGGAGTTTTTCCCATTGTCTCATTTCCCAATGTTTATTTCTCAAACAACGATATTAAAATAGATTATTTGGTTGTATTTGCATTTTTTTATTGGACTTTGCAGTGTGCAAATTGTCATCAGTTTTATCTACATTACAACAATGACTGTAGTTCAAAGGTCCTTCATTGGCTGTTCAAACACTTTTGGACATCCTTAGTTGTATAAACCATGATTTCAATTTTTTTCTTACTAAAATCAAACTTTCTACCTTGAACGGATCGGAAGTTTCTTTCAAATGACTTGAACCTGGGACATTTAAATAACATCAAATGTAACTATTGGACCCAAAAGAAATGGAAATTACTCACAATTGAGCAACATCATGTTATCGCCTAAATATAAGTAAAACATTGCAGATGTTAGAAATTATAAACAGAAACAGAAAATGCTGGAGAAATTCAGCAGGTGTGGAAGCATCTGTGAAGAGAGAAACATTTAAAATCCAGTGTGACTCTTCAGAACTGCAAAAAGTTGGAAAGTGATGATTTTGATGCTGTTAGCAGAGTTGGAGGAGGAGCATGTTGAACATATGGTGAGGGTATCCAGAACAAAAGACAAAAAAGTACTGATAGTAGTAAAGGAGATGTAGAGAGAATCGTTGCAAATAATAGGTGTGAAAAGGAGAAAATGTCTGCTGTGCAGAATGCAAAGCCAGCAAAACCAAACAGGGATGGGGTTGTAATCAAGAGAGAGGATAATCACCATGCTCTGAAGTTGCTTAACACGAAGTTGAGTTTCAAAGGCTGCAAAAGGCCTTAACAGAAAATGAGGTGCTGTTCCTGTCCTTGGGTTTCCAGGTTTGACTAGTGGCTCAGTGGCTAGCACTGCTGCCTCACAGTATCAGGGATATGTGTTCGATTCCCATTCACCCTATAGTTGAAAGGGTTTCCTCCTGCAGTCTAAAGATGTATAGATGGATTGACCATGTTAAATTGCACCATGATGTGCAGGCTCAGTGGACTAGCCATGGGAAATGCACAGTTACAGGGATAAGGTAGAGGGTTGGTCTGGGTGGGACGCCCTTTCACTGGTCACTGTAGACATGATGGGCCAAATGGCCTGCTTCTGCACT
Organism: Chiloscyllium punctatum; assembly: GCF_047496795.1. Classification (NCBI taxonomy): domain Eukaryota; kingdom Metazoa; phylum Chordata; class Chondrichthyes; order Orectolobiformes; family Hemiscylliidae; genus Chiloscyllium; species Chiloscyllium punctatum. Next base: position 74,324,340 of record NC_092744.1, on the reverse strand, counting down.
GTAGGTATTCTGAGACAGACTGCCTGAATATAAACAGCATTTTTATCGCACCAACACTTCTCTGCCTGTTGGAGGCACTTTTGCTCTCTATTCTGTTTTACAGCATTGACTGCTTGCCTGTTAAATGCACAAATATGTTCATGGAAGCTGCAGATTTGTACAAGCTATCAAGTATAGCTGCATAGCCAACAAACTTGATTCCAAAATGAGTTCCTACAATCCATTTTTAATTCATAACAATATTTATTTTTTTATAAATTGACTTAACAAAGGTTGACAGAACATTTCAATGTGACCTTTATAGAAATCTTTTAATTGAGCATAAAAAGGCTGCTGAACTGAGTTTTCTTCATTAATGAAAACAAAATTGCTACTTTCATCATTTGCCCCTTTCAAAAGGCAAACAACTTATAGTTTTGTAAAAAAAAAATCATTTAGAAGAATGAGACTTGAGCCTTGCCTTAATGTTAATAAGAAGTCACTTTCCTTTGACATGTTTTTGCCATTTGTAATTGACGGACTGAAAGTGGGAAAGCTGCCCCAGGCCTTCTGCCAATCTGAACCTGTAATCAACTGCAGAAAGGTGTGTGCAGGCTGCAGAGCATGACTTACTTGTCTATGCCCTCCTCTCTCTCTCTCCCTCCCTATGAGAAGACATGACTCTCTGTTGCCTCATTTGGCACCTTCCCAGTTGACTGAACCAAAGTCACAAACAATTCTGTGGAAAGCTGTGCACTGCTGAACCAGTGTGTGACCTCATGGGTCTGCTCCTTACCCATCCTTTTATTTAACTGTTTTTTACAGCTCAAAATATATAATTAAGAAGAAAGACAAACATGATTGGCAATTTTTTAATATGTTAACTCCTGCTCATGTTTAAATTATCAACGTCGTAAGCATTTCAATAGATTCAGTCTTCATACTATATCTCGACCATGTCACAGTACTGAGTCCTCCATCTCCCCACCTCCCTATCACCACTTGTCTATAACTATTTAGATTCAGATAGACTCTCAGACTGCATGTTCTTCCATCACTGACAATTATAAATAAGGGTAACCAATAGCCTCGTGGTATTATTGCTGGATTATTTTTCCTGAGTCCCAGATAGTATTCTGGGCACCTGGTTTTGAATCCTGTCACAGCAGATGGTGGAAATTAAATTCAGTTTAAAAAAAATGGAATTAAGAATCTAATAATGACCATGAATCCATTGTCAACTGTCAGGAAAACCCATCTGGATCACTACTCTCCTTTAGAGAAGGAAGCTGCCATTCTTACCCTGTCTGGCCTTCATGTGACTCTTGACCCACTGCAATGTGGTTGATTCTTAACTGCCCTCTGGGCAATTAGGGATGGGCAATAAATGTTGCCTGGCCAGCAACATCCGCATCCAATGAATTAATAAAAAAAATTATAAAATCATACAGAATAGGAGACCATTCAGCCCATCATATGTCTGCTCTTTGAAATCGCTGTCAAATTAGTCATTGTATTCCCAGGCTCTGTAATTTTTTTCAAGCATGTATCCAATTCTCTTTCAAAAGTTATTATTGAATCTAGTTCCATCACCCTTTCAGGCAGTATGTTCGGGATCAGGCCACTTCGCTGTATGAAGGGAATTCTTATCCTCTCTCCCTGCGTTGTCTGCCAATTATCTCAAATCTCTGTCTGCTTATTGACCCTCTTGCCAATGGAAGCAGTTCTTACCCATTTACTCCGTAAAACCTCCTGGTAATTTTGAACGCCTCTGTTGAATCTCACAAAGAAGGTACTGTTTACAAAATTGGCACCATTCTGTAATTCTGAGGCCACAATAACAGTCATTGAGAGGAAGTGGCAATACCCATTGTTCGGACATTCAGTAAAATACTCAGTACTGCCATCCAGGTGTATCACCATAGACTTTTTTTTGAACAAATGAATGCAAATCAAATAAATTTTGCTGGAAATGGGCGGCAGTGAGAAGATGAATTGGAGCTATGTTTTTCTAGTTCTGTTCAAAGTTTTATATGGACTAGATATTGACAGCGTTAATGTAATAAGGCTGACTATGTTTTCACTGACCCAGTAGTGAGCATTCCCACCTCTGACTCAGAGGTTCAAGTCCCACTGCAGGTCTTGTTCACAAAAATCTATATTGACATTCCAGTTCATAACTACGGGATTGCTACACGGCCTGGGTGGTGCCATTCAAATAAGGTGTTTGATGTAACCCTGTTATGCTCGCACAGGGGTATGGGATCGAACACATGACACGATTTTGAAGACCGTTTTTCAAAGTTTCTTCAAAAATGCTTTTCCCTCCACTTACACCGCGAAAACAAATCCATGCAGGTGGTGAAAGTTTGCAATGTGCAGATTATCAGCTACACACTGCGACTGTATAAAGGTATTTCATTAGCTGTGGAGCACTTAGGGAGAGCTAAAGTTGTGAAAGGTGCTACAGAAATTAGTTTGGATAATGTTCTAAATTTGACACACACATCCAACATCTACCGACATGTAAAACACCTAAACATAAAACGGGACACACCTTAGCCCCAGCAATAATTCCTAAATCACTTCCTTAAAATATAATGACATGAAATTCCCAGTTGTATAAAACGGCCTCTCTCTGACCGGGTCGCTCACATTCCATCAGACTGTGTTTTCTGCAGTTGAGTTATATGCTCAGTCAAAACCACAATCTTAAATTTGTATAAGATTACACTGAGCACATTTTTTTTCCCAGCCCCGCATCGCTTGCACACAGCAACTGCTTTGCAAAGGGGAAACAGATAAGCTCTATTCATTATGCAACTCCTTAATGTAAGCTCCTGGCACAGCTCACGCACAAGCTCCAGGACTAAGTCCGTCCAAAATAGTAACAATCAACACCATCTAACGAAGGGACAGCAGGAGGTCGGCAATTGAGACGAGCCGTGTATGTTTCTTAGACAGACTTTCTGATGTTCACAGGAAAAGAATGCTCAGTGTCATCTATTTCATGCGGACACTGTTCAAGGTAAGTTGCTGTTTCATGTTAAGTTTGCTAGCAGTCTCCCGAGTCGGGGAATGCTGCCAAGGTTGTGTTCAGAGAGCGATAGAACGGGGAGCTTGCCTCTTTCTTTCAGGCATGCTCCCAGATTTCCGGACTGTGAGTCGGTGAGAGGGCGCTGGCCTGATCACTGTGGCCATCAGAGACGGAGGTTTAGAAGCTGCGATGTCTTGTGGCTCCCACATTGCTCTGTTGTGACATGTTGATTTATCCCACTGGTAAACAACACATCGCAACGTTGATTATCGAACTGCAGGACAACAGCGTTTCTCTTTTTGTTCTCACTCTCTCTCTCTCTGTCTCTCTCTCAAACTTGGCTCGTTTGGATGTGATCTATATGGACTTCAGTAAGGCGTTGGACAAGGTTCGCAATGGGAGACTGATTAGCAAGGTTAGATCTCATGGAATACGGGGAGAACTAGTCATTTGAATACAGAACTGGCTCAAAGGTAGAAGACAGAGGGTGGTGGTGGAGGGTTGTTTTTCAGACTGGAGGCCTGTGACCAGTGGAGTGCCACAAGGATCGGTGCTGGGCTCTCTACTTTTTGTCATTTACATAAATGATTTGGATGCGAGCATAAGAGGTACAGTTAGTAAGTTTGCAGATGACATCAAAATTGGAGGTGTAGTGGACAGCGAGGAGGGTTACCTCAGATTACAACAGGATCTGGACCAGATGGGCCAATGGGCTGAGAAGTGGCAGATGGACTTGAATTAAGATAATTGCGAGGTGCTGCATTTTGGGAAAGCAAATCTTAGCAGGACTTGTACACTTAATGGTAAGGTCCTAGGGAGTGTTGCTGAACAAAGAGACCTTGGAGTGCAGGTTCATAGCTCCTTGAAAGTGGAGTCGCAGGTAGATAGGATACTGAAGACTGGTATGCTTTTCTTTATTGGTCAGAGTATTGAGTACAGGAGTTGGGAGGTTATGTTGCGGCTGTACAAGACATTGATTAGGCCACTGTTGGAATATTGCGTGCAATTCTGGTCTCCTTTCCATTAGAAAGATGTTGTGAAACTTGAAAGGGTTCAGAAACGATTTACAAGGATGTTGCCAGGATTGAAGGATTTGAGCTACAGGGAGAGGCTAAACAGGCTGAGATTGTTTTCCCTGGAGCGTCGGAGGTTGGGGGGAGATCTTATAGAGGTTTACAAAATTATGAGGGGCATGGATAGGATAAATAGGCAAAGTCTTTTCCCTGGGGTCTGGGAGTCCAGAACTAGAGGGCATAGATTTCGGGTGAGAGGGGAAAGATATAAAAGAGACCTAAGAGGCAACTTTTTCATGCAGAGGGATATGGAATGAGCTGCCAGAGGATGTGTTACAATTGCAACATTTAAGAGGCATTTGGATGGGTATATGAATAGGAAGGGTTTGGAGGGATATAGGCCGGGTGCTGGCAGGTGGGACTAGATTGTGTTGGGATATCTGGTCGGCATGGATGGGTTGGACCGAAGGGTCTGTTTCCATGCTGTACATCTCTGACTCTATGACAGGTACAGTGTGTACACAGAATTGGCAACAGTTCACATCTGGAGAGTTGACCCATCGGAAGCTAAAACTAGTGCCTCTACACCACATAAACGTGATAGATTCTGTTTCTATTATGCAGATACTGTAAGATGTAAGAGTTGTCAATACCTCATTATAGAAGTATGAATGCTTTTACGTACCATATTTTGACTCGCTATCGGCTGATACTGTTTATTCTATTGAATGGGCAGGGCTTTTATAGAAGGCCTGTCACCAGTCAAAACAGGCTTGTTCATGCCAGAACAGGCTAGGCTGCCATAACATACAACACCCATTCATCAGCTTCAACTTTCATTCCCTTTATCATCAACACAAAGTAGCAGCACTGTTTATCCTCTGTCAAACATACTGCAGTAAATGACTCAGTCTCCTTTGACAGCATCTGTTGCGACCTTTATCACATGTACACCTGAACTATAAGGGCAGGGGATGTGTAGGGACCCTACCTTGGCCAGGCAACCACAACACATGTCAGGTTAGGCATGTGTTATCCGAATGAATCAGCTGTTGCTGGGCAAAGAGAAATTTGTATCAAGGATTACTGTGGAGCAGAATGTGAAGGAAATTCATTTCACAGAGATGATGTAACTGAGATGTACTAGTTTTGTGTTAAGCTGGTGCTGGTGAAATCAAAATTGATTTATTGTCTGATACTTTACATTTATTAAATAAATTTTGCACATAGCTTCTGTAGGCTTCCACCAAAACTATTCAGATTTGCAGACTGCAACATGTGTGTAAAAGTGCATCTTGTTACAGGAAGGCAAGCTCCCTGATTAATCTGTCAGACATCATCTGCTCCCAAACCGACACCTTATTTCCATTGCAGACACCATGGCACAAATATATCATGGAGGATATCTAAGATAACATTACATTGGACAAACAGGCAGAAAACTAGCCACTGGGATACATGAACGTCAACTAGCCACAAAAAGACATGACCCATTCTCACTGGTATCCTTACCTACAGATGAGGAAGGATACCACTCGATTGCGACAACACATCCATCCTAGGAGAAGCCAAACAGAGACCCGCGTGAGAATTCTGAAAAGCATGGAATTCCAACCAGAAGTCTGTCAACAAACGCATTGACTTGGATCCCATTTACCACCACTGAGAAGAAGAACATGAAATGACATCACCACAGAGAATGACATCACCACGTGAAACGACATCACCAACCCAAGGAAACCTAAACACACAAATAGAAAACACGCGGAGGCTCACTGATTATGTTACCTAGTATGGTGACGAAATGTCTGAAAACAAACCTTTCAGCTCAGCAAGCAAATCTCCATCCAGAACCTCAACCTGAGGTACAAATCTTCTCAAAACTCACCAATATCAGAGGGCAAGATCTCTCTTGAACAAGTGTGACCATTGTGTTGGTTCATACTCTGACATTTGTGCTGTTTTATTTTGATACTCGTTTTAAAAATTAAAATCACTAGCATCCTCAATGAGGCACGAAGACATGAGGATTCGTGCTATATTTCGAAGGGATTATCTTTGATCATATGAAAGAAATTTAAGTTAGAGTACTTTGTACTAATTTCAAGTCCGGGACCATTTATTTTATTGAACTCAGCTATGTAAATTGGCTCAAGAATGCAACATTGTTTTTCTAGATTTCATCAGCACTTAGTACTCAAATCAGAGATAAATGCATGTAAGTTGTTTGGTGACCAGTGGACTTGCAAACTCTCATGTGATGTATTCCAAACAACAAATTCAATGGTGTCTCTTTCGCAAATTGATAAATGTTAATTTGTATTTAGTATGTGTAACTGCATTTTAAGCAAATTTACTGCTGCCTACCCTTAACTGATTAAACAATCAAACAAAGGTATATTGAAAACACACCTTTGTGGACATTTTCATTGGTGTGTTGTACATTGGTGCTTTTGAACAAGGGTTTGTGCTGAAACTACTCTGCTCTCTCATGGATACAAAGGAGATTGTTGGGGTATAAATCCCTTTCCTGGTGCAGATTAGTTTTTTTCATTCTCCCCTTCAGTTTGAAACAACTTGGTTCAGGAATATTTGTCTGAAATGAAAAAATTGGCATGAAGGACACATCTCGAGATTTTGGATGGAACCTTTACATCTTCCATTCTGTGTGAAACCTGGAATTGGGACTCTTAAATGGTGGAGCAAGTTCAGCCGCTAGCCAAATAGGGCTAGAAAGGAGAGTTCTTCTTCACAAACTACAAACAAACCAGATTTGTAACAATCACCATGAAGAGAAAGAAAAAGAGCTTGCATTTAGTTTGTACCATGCAAAAGATCCAAAATCCTTTGCAGTTAAATTGTACCTACTATTAGGTAGAAGAAATGTAAGTTGAGTGTGAATCTAATTGCAGCTAAATCCCACAAACACCCAGTCTGTTTCAGTGATGTTGGTTAACTCCCCTGTTTATGACAGAAGATCTTATGTGATAAGTTAAGAAAGCAGAAAAAGCCTTGGTTTGAGGTCTCATTTGAAAGATACCACATCTGACATTATCACCCTCAGTCAATATTGTACTGAGATATTTGGCTAAATTTTGTACTCCATTGTTGGAGAGGGACTTGAACTCACATCTTCCTAATTAACAGGTGGTGGCACTACCATTGAGCTAAGGCTGACTTCTAAGAGTGACTAAAGAAATAACTCCGAGCAGAGTTAAAAATCGCACAACACCAGGTTGTGGTCCGACAGGTTTATTTGTAAGTACTAGCTTTTGGAGTGCTGCTCCTTCATCAGGTAGCTACCTAATGAAGGAGCAGCATTCTGAAAACTTGTATTTCCAAATAAACCTGATGGACTAAAACCTTGTGTTGTGTGATTTTTAACTTTGTTCATTCCAGTCCAACACCACTACCTCCACATCGTAACTAAGGGCAAGATAAGCCAAAGTAGAAATTAGGCAAATTTTAGTTATTTATCATCTTAAACAACTGGATCATTTAGCATAAATCAAGATCATTTTTATGAGTGTTAAAAAATTTGTAAAAGGTCTCGAAGATCATAAAAAGGATAGGATGGTTGAAATAGTAATATTATTTTTGTTGGTTCGTAAGATACAGAATTAAGATAATGACAAAAATAATTTGAAGATGTTTGGAAAATGTCTTTAAGCAAATAATTTTTTACCATAAAGTGTGTTGAAGCAAAGTCCGTGAGTGCAGGAAAGCCTATGACTAACATGCTTTTGCCAGAACACTTTGCTTGTAACCACAGATGTGCATGTCCTATAGCTACACAGGGAGATTTTAGTGTTCACATGGACGTGAATCATTCGGCTCTTAGCTTGTTTTGTTAGTGCTCACTCACTCTGCCCATACTTGGAGGCTGCTAGCCTCTATGTACCTCACATTGTTTTCTAAATGCACATTGATTGACTTCAGAACTGACTTGTAGGCTGTCAGCCTCCTTATGGGCCACATTGCTGTTTTTGGTGCACAATCTTTATTGCTCAGTCCAGGCTGCTAGTCATCGTGGCTTTTATTGCTGTTTAGCACAGAGGAAGAGGCAAGTAGCTTGTTATGGTGGAGAGCACTGAACAGTCAATCAGTTAGTGAGAGAGGCATTGGACATATTGCTATGGCAACTGTGCTATGTCAATGCCAGCAGTTTACGCAGCAAATATATTTCATGCATTTCAAGCAAACGTCCACACCTGTAAGTTAAAAGGCTACAGTGCTTAGTGGAGTGAAGGGTGACTGCAGTCAGTCAAGGGACTTTGCCATAGTCAGTTAAGGGACTGATCCAGTTCCAGTCCCAGTGGTTGACCAAAGTCAGTCAGGTGCTCAGTCCTACCCGGGTCCAGGGATCCGCGCCCTTGAAACCTGTGGATTTGGCCGTGGTCACTCCTGCAGGTTCCATCGGTCCAGAAGTTACAGTTAAGTCTGTTGGGTGGCTGTAAGATATCAGTTAAGGGGGGGGAGTTCAGTTTTTCTTACATGAGATAAATGGAGGATTGGATATGATTGAAATGGATAGAAATGGATAGTGATGATGCATGAATGATGATAAAGTGACCCCAGTGAGTGTGTAGGAAGTGCAGCATGCAGGGAGCATTAGTAATTTGGAAGGGTCAGGTGGGTGAGGACCATTGAGTGGTTATGATGCACATAGTGCAGAGCCTTATTGTTGATGAGAGTGAAATGTGTGCTTGCAGTGGCAAAGTTAGAGTGAGTGTAAGGTTGCAAAGAGATATGGGAGCACTCACCATTGAGCAGTGCAGATCATTGAAGTTTTTACTGATGCTTTTCATACAGATCACAGCACTGGTCTGGCCTGGAATCAATGAGCAAGTCACCTGGCTCTGGCAGCATGCTCCTCTTTGGTAGTCCACTGGAAAATGGGTTACCCACCTCTCCAACAGCCCATCCCCCAACATCTCCAAGTCTTTGTGAAAAAGAGAGATTGCTCAGCTTTTCTTCTGTGCCTTGTATCCAGTCATAACAGTTGAGCACCAGTGTGAGGGCTATTTCTCAGCTTGCTGTGTGTGGCTGGGCTTTAGATATAGCACTACAGGCATGACATTGGAAGGTCCTGGCAGTAGCGACCATTACATGACTTCCCAAGAAAAGTGCACAAGAACTGGGTTGTGTAATTAAGAGGTGAAGACTGGAAGATCATGTGAAAACAAAACTCCAAGTCATGATAGACCAAGAATCATAAGACTCACTCAACAAAATGCTTGAACTGCAACTGGGGAGACAATGGCTTCAGTGGTATCATCACTGGACTGTTAATCTAGAGATCTAATTAAAGTTCTGGGGAGCCAGGTTCGAGTCCCACCATAGCTGATGGTGGAATTTGAATTCAATAAAAAAATCTGGAATAAAGAGTCTAATGATGACCATGTTGATTGTTGGAAAAACCTGTCTGGTTCACTAATGTCCTCTAGGGAAGGAAGCTGCCATTTGTACCTGGTCTGGCCTACATGGGACTCCAGATCCACAGCAATGTGATTGCTTAGAGTGCATTAAGAATCAATCAGGGATGGGCAATAAACGCTGCCTCGCCAGGGATACCTTTCTCCTCTAAATGAATAAAAAATGGGGGAAATTCTACCTTCTAGATTCTTTTGGGTGGAAAAAAGGATAATTACTTAAAAAGTACTATTGGATATAATGTGGAATGAGCAACAAAGATATTTTATAAGAATTTTGGGGCAAGAGGTTAACAGGGGAAAGAGTAGGACAAGGGTTAGGAATAAAGTGGCAATTTGTGTGTGGAACCTGAAGATGTGGGTGAGGTTTTGAATGAGCAATTTGCGTCAGTATTCACTATAGAACAAGGTGGTGTAGTTTTGTAAATTAAGGAGGAGACCTTAATCATTGAGAGGATGACATTTTAGCCACTTTAGCAAGCTATAATTTGGATAAATCCCCAGCCCTTTTCAGCTGCATCCCAAGCTACTGTGGGAGGAAAGGGAGAAAATTGCAGATTTCAAATTCTCTCTGGCAGACTTGTCAGAAGACTAGAACACAGCTAATATGGTATCATTATTCAAGAACGTTGGTAGGGATCAAGCAGGGAATTACAGTCGATCATCAGTGGTAGGGAAACCTATGGAGATTCTGAGGAGCAGAATTAATCTCCATTTGGAGAGGCATGGATTAATCAAGGAAAGTATTCTTGTGGAAAACGTGTCACAAACTTGAGTGAATATTTTGAGAAGGTGACTAGATATGTTGTTGAGGGCAGTGAAATTGATGTAGTGTTGATGGGTTTCAGTAAAAATTTTGACAAGGCGTCACATGGAAGACAGTTCAAGAATGTAAGAGCCCTTGAAACCCAAGGCAATTTGGCAAATTGGATCTAAAATTGGCTTTCTGGTCAGAGACAGAGTGTGCTGGTTGAAGATCATTTATTTGACTGGAAGCCAGTGTTCACTGCTATATTGTAGGGTTTCTTGCTGGGAACCTTCCTGTTTATAACGTAAATTCATTATCTAGCCACAAATTTAGCAAGTTTAATCAGTGAGTTTGCAGATGGTGTGATATATCATGAAGAAAAAGGCCTTAGGCTACAGGACTGTATAGGCAGGATGGTCTGATGGGCAGACAGTGGCAGATATAGCTTCAACTTGATAAGTGTAAAGTGTGTAGTTTTTTTTAGGAGTAACGAGGCAAGTGAATACACAATAAATGATAGGAACCTGGGACCTGAGGAGTAGTGAGGATCAGAGGGACCTTGGTAAGCATGCCCATAGATTCATGAAGACATAGTGCAGGTGGATAAGGTGGTTGAGAATGCATGTGAGATTAATGCTTTTTATTAGTCGAGACATTGAATACAAGAACAACGGGGTTATGATGGAGCTGTATTATAATGTTATTAGGCCACAGCTGGAGTAATGTGTATAGTTCTGGTCACCACACTAAAGAAATGATGTGATTGCACTGGAGGTGGTGCAGAGGAGGTTCAACAGGATGTTGTTCAGGCTGGAGTGTGTCAGTCATGAAAAGTTTCTACTTAGGCTGGGGTTGTTTTCTGTGGAGCAGAGAAAGTTGAGGGTGGTCTGATTTAGGCCCACAAAATTATTAAGGGTAGCGATGAGTAGACGGGTAGTTAGTCAGAACTTCTCCCTTTCATGGAGGGTAATTGCCAGGGGCATAGATTTAAGATAAGGGGCAAAGGGGATATATAGCATGTTTTTCTCTCTACATACTGGGAAATGGAGATTAATTGGATATTTATTTGATGACTGGAGTAGGCACAATGGCTAAAGGGCTATTCCATGCTGGAATACTCTGACTCCATGACTCCAGAGGAAGTAGACCAAGTTGTCTATTTGGAGGTTAGTACCAGTACAGAGCTGATGGGCCAAATGGCATCTTTCCATTTTGTAGTATTCCCTGATCACACAGTATAGATCTCCCCAAAATTGATGTGCATTTCCAAAATCAGCCATGAGTGACATATTAAAGCAACATAGTCTTTGGAGATATTCTTTAGTGTTATCTTGGAATTAAATAACTATCAAATAAAAGTTAATTGTCTTGTATAGAACATGAATATTGCAGATAAGTGAGGGATCCATTTTGGAAGACTCAAGGCATGTGTTTAAGGCTTGCACTTTTTCTGAATTAGCTGGAAGTATGGAGAGGCTATAGTTCCAAAACTCTTTCTCATGGTAATGCCTTGGCTAATCAGAGTCAACTTACAAAGCAATCAATTTCCTGTCTTTCCTGTGTCATAGCTTGCTGTGACCATTTGAAATTCGGCATTCTTGTGTTTGTCCTGAAGAATGAGACAAGCAACATAGAGGTCTTTTCAGCAATGTTGAGAAATGTTACCTATTTGGCAGTAGGAATAGGAAGGTAGGGTCAAGAATAGGCCCATCAGCTTACCAAACCTGCCCCACCATTCAATACAATTATTGCTGATTGAACACTTCAATGCCTTTTACCCACACTATTCTCATAACCCTGTGAGCCATTGGTAATCATAAATCAATCAAACGCAACCTTAAATATGCTCAAAAACTGAATTTTCACAGCTTACTCTGATAGAGAATCCCAAAGTTTCCTATCCCTCGGTGTAAATACATATCTCCTCACCTCCAACCTAAATGGCATACCCCTAACTTTTAAATTGTGTCCCTGGTTCTGGACTCCCCAGCCAGGGGAAACATTTTATCTGCCTCTACCCAGTTATCCTTTTAAGTATTTTGTTAGTTTTAAAGAGATCAACTCTCATTCTTTGAAACTCAAGAGAATACAAATCCAGTTTGCCCTGTCTCTTTTCATAGGCCAGCCCTGTGATCATGGGTACAAGTCTGGTGCACCTCCTTTGCACTCCCTCTATGGCAATAATATCTTTTCTGAGATAAGGAGATCAAAACTGCACCCATAACTCCAGGTGCGGTTTAACCAAACTTCTATACAATTGAGCTGAAAATGTGTTGCTGGAAAAGCGCAGCAGGTCAGGCAGCATCCAAGGAGCAGGAGAATCGATGTTTCGGGCATGAGCCATTCTTCAGGAATGAGCCATTCCTGAAGAAGGGCTCATGCCCGAAACGTCGATTCTCCTGCTCCTTGGATGCTGCCTGACCTGCTGCGCTTTTTCAGCAACACATTTTAGCTCTGATCTCCAGCATCTGCAGTCCTCACTTTCTCCTTCTATACAATTGAAGCAAGGCTTCACCGCTCCTGCACTCAAATGCTCTTTCAATGAAGGCTAACATTCCTTCAGCCTTCCTAATACTTGCTGGACATACATGTTAGCCTTCAGTGACTTATTGACCAGGATACCTAGGTCCCTTTGCATATCTGCACTTTCCAACCTCTTATTATTAAAGAGATGTTCCACATTATATTCCACCTTATATTTCACTAAGCCTGTCCAAATCCTCTTGTAGCTACATTACATCTTCCTTACAATGAAAATTCCCACTTAGCTTTGTATACCTGCAAATTTGGAAACATTACATTTGACTCCCACCTTCAAATCATCAAGATATATTATGTACAGTTGGGGTTCATCTACTGATTATTGCAGTACCCTATTAGTCAGGGTCCGCCAATGTGAGAGTGACCCATTTATTTCTACTGTATGCTTCTACTCTATTAGCCAGTCATTAATCCATGCCAGTACATTCCCTTCTATTCCATATGTTTCAATTTTCCAACCAGCCTGTTATGGGAGACTTTGTCAAAAGCTTTTTGTAAAGTGTATTACATCCGTCAGCTCTCCTTTATCATCTTTGTTTGTAATAATTTCAAAGAATCCCAACAACAAACAATCCTCTTTGCAAATCCATGCTGACTATGCCCAATCAGATTATTATTATCGAAGCATCTATCACATCCTTTAGAATACATTTCAACATTTTCCCTATTACTGATGTAAGGTTAATGGTCCCATCGCTCCCTGTTTTCTCTCTCACTCCCTTCTTAAATGATGAGATGACATTTGCCATCTTTCAATCGACAAAAATCATTCCAGAAAATATGTAGACTTCTGGAAGATAATTACCAATGCACCATTTATCTTTCTAGTCACTTCCTTAAACATGATGGAATGTAATTAATCAGGCCCCAAGGATTTATCGGCTGTCAGCCTCATTAATTTTTCCAATGCAATCTTTTTACTAATGTCAAAGTTAAAAATCACACAACACTAGGTTATAGTCCAACAGGTTTAATTGGAAGCACTAGCTTTCAGAGTGCTGCGCCTTCATCAGGCGGTTGTCTATTTATTAATGTCAATTTCCTTCAACTCCTTATTCTTTACAGCTGCTTGGATGGCCAATTAGGGAGATTGCTTGTATCTTCCTCAGTGATAAAAGGTATAAAATAATCATTTAGCTCGTCTACCATTCCTCTATTCCCCATTATAAATTCTCCTTACTTTGTTTGTATTGGACCTACATTCATTTCAGGGAGAAAGTAAGGGTTGCAGTTGCTGGAGATCAGAGTTATAGAGTGTCGTGCTGAAAAAGCACAGCCTGTCAGGCAGCATCCAAGGAGCAGGAGAATCAACGATTTGAGCATAAGCTCTTCATCAGGAATGAGGGGATGGCCTAAGGGGCTGAGAAATAAATGTGAGGGGGGTAGGGCTGGGGTGGCAGGTGGCTGAGGATGCGATAGGTAGATGAAATTGGGGGTGAAGATGATAGGTCAGAGAGGAGGGTGGAGTGGACCTTGGATCAGAAGGAAGATGGACAGGTCAAGAGGGCAGTGCCGCATTGGAAGGTTGGATCTGGGATAAAGTGGGGAGAGGGGGGGAATGAGGAAACTGGTGAAATCCACATTGATGCCTTGTGGTTAGAGGGTCCCAAGGCGGAAGAAGAGGCATTAATCCTCCAGGCATCAGGCAGTAAGGGTTTGGTGGTGGAGGAGGCCTAGGACCACCTCCCCCCCAGCCCCATAATCATCCCATTTATCTCTCAGCCCCTTGGGCCCCTCATTCCTGATGAAGAGCTTATGCTTGAAATGTCTACTCTCCTGCTCCTTGGATGCTGCCTGACTGGCCGTGCTTTTCCAGCATCACATTCTTCGACCACGTTCATTATAGCCAGCATTTCCTTTGTATGGGCATTCATATGCTATTCTTGCTCTCCTTATCAGCTTCTTGGTGCTCCTTTTGCAGTATTCTAAAAACCCTCCCAATTCACAAATTTTCTGCAGGTTTAGCAACTTTTGTTTGCTAGTTTTATACAATCCTGAACTTGCACAGTTGACTGATCTTTTGAGGGTTTTTGTACCATAAAGGCATGTATAGTTGCTATAAGTCATATAAGAGTTCTTGAAAGACTATCCATTGCCTATGTACAGTCTCGCATTGCAATATATTTTCCCAATCTATCAATTTGTGCATCACACCTTCATAATTTTCCTGGTATGAATTTAACATCCTTGTTCAGATTGTCTATATTGTGGTCACTCATCCCTAAAATGTCTTTTACAACAAGATTGTTAACTAGTGTTTTGTCATTGCATAATATTAGATTGAAAATAACATGTCCTCAAGTTGGCTCCTCTATATTCTGCTCTAGGAAACCACCACTAACACACTGCAGGAACTCATCCCTCATAGCTTTAGTTATCAACTGGGTTACCTAGTCTCTGTGCAGATTGAAGTTGCCTGTGACAATTCTGTTGCCCATGCTACACGTTTTCCTCAGCTCTCGTTTAATACCATGCCCCACACTACGACTACTATTTGGTAGCCTGTAAATAACTCCAACCAATGTCTGCTACTTTGCTGTTTCTGTATCCAATAGATTTCACACATTATTTTTCAGATCTGGGATACTCCCTAACTAATGTATTGATCCCATCTCTTCTTATCAGCACAACCCCACCTCCAGTCTGTCTTGTTTGTCTTTCCTAAACATTGAATATCCTTTAATATTGAGTTCCTAATCCTGCTCACTATGCAGCCATACTTTTATAATGGCAGTTAGATCATACACATGAATCTCTATTTGTGCCTTTAGATCATTTACCTTGTTGTGAATCTGATCGAGTGCCCTTAACTTTGTCTTTTTGACATGAGTATGCTTATAATGCAGAATAAATACTCAGCTTTTTTTTTTCTCCTGTCTTCTAGTCTTCCTGGGATCTTTTAGACTTCCTGTTATGAACTTTACCTTCTTCCAATTCAGGTTGTCCCTTAAGTTCCCATTCCCTGATAAAATAATTTAAGCCTAGCCAAATAGCAGTAACAAATCTTCGAAGAGGATATTACTAATGACCATATTAAGTTGTAACCTATGAAGCTTGTAGATGTACCACCTACACCAGCACTGACCTGAATGCCTCAGAAATATGATGTCCTATTTCCTTTACCAGTTATCCAATTAGGTATTCAATTGCTCAGTTCTCCTTTTCTTAATCTCACTTGCATGTGCAACTGGGATTAATCCTGAGTTTACAGTTCTTGAGGTCCTTTCTTTTAATTTCCTTCCTAACTTCCTGAAATCAGTCTTCAGGACTTCATCCCACTTCCTACCTCTGGCTGATTCCCCTCTTCCCCCAAAAGGACGTTCTGCAGTCTCTCCATGACATCCTTTTAGCCTGGCATCAGCATGTTTACATACCATTCTGGAGTCAGGTTTTATGCCATAGAAACTCCTGTCTGATTCCCTGAGTAAGGAATCCCCTGTAATTAAGGCTTTTCCACTCCTCTACCTCATTTCCTTCACAGCTGAGCCACCCATGGTGCCAAGAGCTTGGATCTCGTTGCATTCCCCTGAGGAATCATTGCCCTCACCACTTTCCACAGTGGAATATTGATAAGCAAGCATAACAGAAACCAGGGCCTCCTGTAGTAGTTGCTTGGTTTTCTTTCTCTGCCTGGGAGTCACCCATTCTGTCTCTGCTTGTACTTCCAATCTGTGATGTGACCACCTCCCTAAACATGCCATCCATGCAGACCTCTGCTTTGTGGATGCACAACGGTGACTTCAGCCACCACTGAAGTTCCAAAACTAATCAGGTGCTTATCAACTTCACTTATGATGTCATGCCCCAATCGGTCTCACAAATATGCTTCTCGATCCATGTCTTATTTTCTCTCTGTTGCTTCTCACTCTGGAGAATCTGCTTCTTGCACTAAAGCTGAACTAAAACACCTCTTTCCCCATCTTCCCTGAATACCCTCTTTGACCTATGCTCATTGATACTCGTTCCGTTTCTGTCTCATTTAGGAACATAAGAACATGAGTAAGCCATTCAACTTTCAAGCCTGTTTTGCGATTCAGTGAGATCAGGCTGATCTGAGCCTAACTTCTGAGCCTTTGGCCTATTTCTAATTATATCTTGAGATGCATGAGAGTTGACACCAGAGCACCCTCCCCTGAAAAGTCAAAACCTGGATTGCAACATTGTCTCATTTGTTATGTTGTCAGTGGTTGCCCTGAGAGGGTGTTAATGTCTTATCTTCGGAATATGGTCTTTTTTTTTGATGCCACCGAAAAATGCCCAGATTTATTAAATTCCATGAATCACCAATAAGAGATTTGAATTGATAAGGCTGTGATCACAGTTGAGGCTGCTAGATCTGTACCCAGATCACGAGGGGGTTACATCTGAACCTGATAGGAAACAATTTTGGTTCTATCATTATGTACAATTCTCATAACACAGTGAAAAATCCATACACAATGATATTTCCTTTATCATGATCTTATTGACCTGTTGATATGAACTGAGAATAAAAGATAAATTATTACTTATGGCAGTTATAAGTAAAGTTTTATGTTGTGCAGTCAACTTATCAGTATTGGGTTTAATGATGACTCAATTCACTTGGAATTAAATGAAGGGAAAATGGCTTCCACCTTTCTCTTTCATTTGGGATGAAACATAGTCCTCCAAACAACATGAAACCCATGTCTATTCAAACTATCACACCCATGGTTATATATCAAGACCCCAGATGCTCTAAAGATAGCACTGTTACCCTTGCATTTTCTGAAGGTCAAAATTAATCAATAATTTGTAGAATTCAAGTTTAGAAAACTCTCCAAATTCCAGCAGTATTTCAGTTGATTTGAAATATTTCTGAACACTGTATTTCTGTTCTGCCCTACCAGTGAGAGCTGAAGCATAGGGTGACAGGCATACTAATGATAGCACTTCAGAAACAGCTTTGTTCTTTTTTTCTACTCAAAATTGCAAATCAATGCCCCTCTCCTACTGGTTTTCAGATTCATTCTTATTTCTTTTGCTTAGCATGCAGTCATTTGGCGCCTCCATATGAAAACAGAGGACTCTATGTGGAAAAGCCTTCTTTATCCATTTGCAAAGGCAATTATCCAACTTCAAGTTTGGGTTCATCTGAGGGAGCACAGCACAGATTTTACATGGTGCCATAAGTGATTGAAAACTGCCCTGTAACTCGCTTGTCATTATTACGCTTCAGCTCAAAATTTCAATTTTATAGTGTAACTGAGCTCCGTTGCCCGCAAGCTCACAAAATGAATGAATGCCAGTCGGTAAGTAAACATCTGAGTATCTGTCACATTGCCAGTAGGTCAGGATTGCAGACTTCTGTCTCTCAGCAACTGGCTAAAATATCAGAATGGGCCAGTGTGTGAGTAGTCTCAACTGGATCTATACTCCTTCAGTTTAGTAGAAATTGCATGGGCAAGATTTTTAGCCCCCGAATGGGAGCGAACACTGAAGTAGACATGCATGAAAATTCAGACTGTTGAACAGGATGCCACTTTGCCTGTAACATCCTTTCCCTGCGCTGTTTTCCTGAAAGCACGATGAGGGTGTAGCAGGGATAATCAGTTGTAAATAACAACTAGTCAGTTAAGAGAATTAAAAGGCCACTTAGTTAGAGCCCGTTGTGAGACGCTGACTGTGTTTTCTACTGAACCTTCAGATCCTGGAGATAGGTATAGGCCAGGTGCCAGGAGGTGACTCACCAGCAGCAGACTAGATGTCAATGCTTCAGGCAGCTTAGGGGCCTTCCCTGCCTCCCTGGGTTTAGCTGAAAGGTGTCCCCTTACAGTAATGGCCTGACTGCTGAGGGCATTTTATTATTAAGGTTTTAAAGAGTCGGAGAGACCCTCTCTCTTTCATACCTGGAAAGGCAGCCTGTACTTCAGTGCTGGGGGCTTCAGCACTTCTTACGTGGTGTTATCAGGCATTTGTGCTGTACAAAAGGAATCAGGATGTTATCAGGAATTTGTGCTGCCCAAATATCACCCATCTCAGTGTACTGTAGGTGATTATTAGTGATATATGATGTGGTATTTTCAGCAGCTCAGATCATCAAAATACCTAGTTGGTATATTTTCTCACATCAGTGACTATATGGTCGATTTGGTTCAACTAGGTGGAATTTCCCAGGCCAAGAAAGTAAGTTCATAAGAAGTGATGGGGAAGGTGTGGAAAAAGTGCCATGTTAATTGCAATTCTATCAACACATTGTGGGTAGATTCGTTGCCACCAATCCTTATTGATCATAGTCTGATGTTTAGATATCAAATGGAGGTGAAGTATGCAGTCTCAGTCTTGATTAGACAAGATATGTATGCTAACTATTTAGTTACTTTAAATCTGGGATAAAAGATGCACTCTTTATGAGATATCATGCTTAAATTATGTGTAAGCATAGATTGTTACTTTAGCTATGCACTGTTCAAACTGAGAATTATCACTGAACTGATTAGTTCAGCCAGGAACAGGCCTTTACATTCTGATGGGCAGAGCTTTTCTTGTGATGACTATTAACTCTTTCAAGTTCTATACAACAATAAAAATTGCAGAAAATGTTTGCAAGTTGACATCGCAATGTATCCTTGCCTCTCTCCATCTTTCCAGCACTCCCCCACTTTGCTTCCAAGGTAGCATTGCTGAATGCAGGAAGGTTACATGTTGCTTTTGCAATTGGAAGCATGTTGAAGAAAAGCAGAGCCATTTGAAGGTAACTGGCCTTCTAGTACTGGAGAAATGATGCTCTGTCTACCACCAATTCCTCCTGTCAATTAAGACCAACTTTCTGAGAAGTGGAAGTCACACTGGAAACCACTGAAGATATCTTTAATTATCTGAGGAGAAGTATAGGTAAAGGAGAGGGGAGAACAGAACATGCTCTACACTGCGTTAAGCTACCATTTACTCAAGAGGAAAATTCCTGATTTGTATACTCTGTTTGAAGTGAGATTCCATTCTGTTGTAATTGGTTTTTGAATAGTACATCAAAGCTCCTTTGAGATGTACAGTTTCATCCTCAATTTGCTCCACTACTCTTCATAAAGTGCTGACTTTTGCTGTGAGGTTGGAGCATATCTCTCCAGGATTGGTTATACTGCTGTGTGAGGGATTGGCGATTTCTGTCTCTAAATCCCCACTCCAATTTGCCTTTTATGGGATCTTGCAGCTGACCTTTTAAAGCCATTTTATCAACCACTTGCTGAAAGGTTGCTCTTAAAAGAGACTTGTCTACGTTTTTTGAAAGAAAAATATTGTAATGCCAGATTTCTCTCTCACTTTTATTTTTGATGGGTGTGTTTTTGTAGAATTGACAGCAGCTGAATATCATTGACAGAGTCACCCAGCAGGAGAAAGTGAGGACTGCAGATGTTGGAGATCAGAGCTGAAAATGTGTTGCTGGAAAAGCGCAACAAGTCAAGCAGCATCCAAGGAACAGGAGAATCGACGTTACGGTATAAGCCCTTCTTCCTTGGATGCTGCCTGACCTGCTGCGCTTTTCCAGCAACACATTTTCAGCAGTCGCCCAGCAGCCAATTGTAATTAAAACTATTACAGGAGCTCAGCAGAACGGCAAGATCCATAAATGAAGAACGGTTATAAAAACAGCACTTGCAATATAAATTGTCATTTGCTGTGAAATTTGACATTGTTACTAGATTGACAAAGCATCCAGTCCCAAGCTACACAGACCTATGCAAGAATGTTTATTCTGTAAGTTGCTTCCAAAGCTTCACAATTGCAGTTTTTCATAAGCAAATAAAGAGGAAGACAAGATGTAACAAGAGGAGCATGGTAACAGCCTTAAGTTTTATAGCCTTCCAGAGGCCAAATAAAAATTTTCTTTGTGGCTTACAGGTCTGTCAAATGTTTTTAGGACTTTGTTTTTAGCTGAAGGAGTCCACATAGAGTGGCAATCAGAAGTCCACCCCAGACTTGTGTTCACATCTGACCATGTATCATGTGACTAAATTGTTTTAGAACAATATGTTTTGTGAAACTGAAATGGAAACGTCAATATTTATACAGTTTTAATCTGTGTATCCTGCCGTAGAATGAGTACATTCTATAAATATGATTGGTGTGGCTCAATATTTTGTGGCACATATACTTGGTCCATCCACCCTGTCCTATTGAGAAACAATATCATGGTCCCTTCCAATGAAATCTTCAGCCATCTTCAACTGTTTTTCCTAACCTCACTAGTACTTTACTGGCCATCACTTTCTCCTGGGTGAACAGTTTTGGAGCAGCAGAAAGGCCAACTGTTCTTACACCCACTTCTTACAGTGCTCCCTCAACTTGGCTTTCTGTTTGCAGATCTTTGAAGCTTTGGCTATCACCTTGTATTTGCAGGTCATTTCTTTTCCTTTGAAAAGCCTTTGGAAAATGTCTCAAGACTTTTTGACTTCATATGTCACCACTTATTTTTAAGGAAGCACCCTGTGGGAGAGTCAATCTACACCAGGAGCTTGTTTGTATCTGAACTAAGGATATTAGAGAAAATGGTGGGATCATTAGTTTGTCCAAGTGCAAACACTCACATTGCAATGCAGATCCATCAGTCTTCAGATTGAAATGCAAAGATGCCAATGATAAGATACGTTGCACCTCAGAGTCAAAGCGACCTGCCTGGAACTATTCCATAAGGTTGTCTTTTCTTCTGAATACGTCAGGTGTTTGAATCCCCCAGTAACAACCTCTTCACCCATTCAGGTTGGTTTAATTTCTTGGAAGGAATTTTCCTTTTCACCTCTAGAACTTGCCTTCAAATGCAGCATACAGAAATTAGATTTTATTTTTGTTCTCTGATAGATGTAAAACTCCTTTGTGAACTTGTTTCAGGAAACCGTGATTGTGTTTTTAATATTCACAGAGCAACAGTTGTTAGTCTCACAGAGTGAGTTCAGAAGAATGATTAGTGTGGGAAATCGAAATGTGATATTGAAGGCTTTTTCTGACGTTAGGGTAAAGGCATATGGTCAAAACAATGTAAGGAGAATATAATTCCAGCTGTGCTCTAAATAACTAGGGAATACTTGATAAAAACACTGATTGCTGAAAGTGAAAAACAACTATTCCTAAGGAACAAAATCTCTTTTGAAGGGAAGAAAATTCATTAACAATGTGTGCGTTTAAGTAAAGGAAAGTGACTGAATCTGTATTCCTGTCACATTATTATTAAGTTGCTTCATCTTAAGTTGTATTAATCACCATGGAAGCAATTATATAAGGTCCCATGTTTCCCTTCAGTACTGTCAGTGGTAATGATGTCTGTCTTAATTATAGAGAGGTTGCTAACTGATGCAGAATTTTTTTAATGTAATCAAGAAAGAGAGTGAGACTGACACTTTATGCATTCTGTGTGAAATTATGACCAAGGCTTGGGGTAAAGCTTAACTGAAAATTTAACTTTGATATTAATCTCTCCCTGCTGATGATCAAAGTTTCCTTCTTCCTCCCCAGTTTTTTTGATGCACTGCTTGGGGACGGGAAAAGCGCAAGAGGATCAGAAGCACCTCCTGTATACTTTCAAATAGCTTTTTATGGAGAACATGACAGACACTTGATATCATGAAATGGTCCTCTCAACTGAGAAATAATGCATGACCTGAAATAATCTGAAAGACAGTAGAGAACATAATGAATTATAATTTTTTAAAAAAGATCATGGCTGACAGACAGAGAGATTGACCTGGCCTTTGCATTTGGTGAAAGCTTTCCGCAGGCAACTTGGGTTGGGATATCTGGTTGGCATGGATGAGTTGGACCAAAGGGTCTGTTTTCATGCTGTACATCTCTATGACTCTGTGACTCTATACTGGTGTTAACTTCATTCAGCAACAAACTGAATGTCCATATCCAGTAACATGAATATCATTCAGCAGGCTCAACAGCCAATTGCATTGAAAAATGTTTGCAGACAGGAGACCAGGATTTTAAGGATACTGATTATCCTTCAATCTTTAATCATTTTATAAAGAGCAAATTAAAGATTGGGACATATAAGTAGGATTAAGGTAGAATATGTAATATCATAAATACATTTTCATTATTGTTTTAAAAATTTGGATTTTTTAAACAATGGAAGAAATTTGACATTCAAGAAATTTAGAATTAGTTTTTCAGAACCAACGAGGTTCCTTAGCAGCATATGTGACTTATTACAATGTTGAAAACCTAATTACCTCTCAATGAAGTGTGACTTTTTTGAAAGTTTTTTACGAAAAGATAAATAGAGTAGATCGTGGATGTCTGACATGAACATGGAAAATGCTGAAGAAGCTCAACAGATCTGGCATCATTCGTCATGTGAGAAACAGTTAATGTTGCCAGTCTGATAAGACTCTTCTCCAGTTCTGATGAAGCATCAAATTGGACTTGAAACATTAATTCTGTTACTCTGTCTGCAAATGCTGCCAGTCCGACTGAGTTTCTCTAGCATTTTCAGTGTTTGTTTGATTTCTAGCATTTGTACTATTTTGCTTTTATTTTGATTATGGAAGTTCAGACCAAATATAAGGAGGATCATAACATAGCACCCTGTGCAGAACTGATGTGTCACTGACAACAGTTTCTGGTATTTCCACATTAACTTGGATGCTGGAAGATGCTGGCAGTTTCACAATTGTAATGGCTGTGAATAATAGTTTTTAGGATTAGTGGTGCTGGAGAGCACAGCAGTTCAGGCAGCATCCGAGATGCTGCCTGAACTGCTGTGCTCTTCCAGCACCACTAATCCAGAATCTGGTTTCCAGCATCGCAGTCATTATTTTTACCTAATAATAGGTTTTAGACCATTCCTAAGGAACCTTATCTGTTTCAAAGTTACTCACCAGTTCTCTCCTGCACACCCTCATCAAAACTTTTCCTTTTGTATTGTTTGCTATTCTCTCTAACTTTGACCCGCATTTCAGCTTAAAATGTTGACTCCTGTTGGGATACCTCAAAATGCTAAACCTGACTGCCATTCTTAACGAGTGAAACCACATTATGGGATGGTGCTTCCCAACATTCAATACTGGTGCACAGAAGGTCACAGAGAGCCAGTCTCCCATTTTACATCTTTTCCAATCTTTTAGTTCCATCACTTAGTGGTACACCATCACTCAGTGTCAAGATGTAGCTCAGTAAACGGTGACATGTTACTAAACCAAGGGAAACATCAACCCTCTGCTGAATCTAAGAGACTTCTGAGGTACCTGTCAAATCTCAGTGCTACAATATTCCCCATCCTTTGAGTTCCCTGAACTGGAATCATTTTGATTGAAAATGATTACAAAAGCGTGACTTCTCCCTTTTACGTAAGCATGCAGCTATACAAGCAATGTGATGACAATGCATTCTTACCGTCCATTTTTAATGTAAATCCTTAATTTCTTTAATCATAATTAGTCAGGTCCTATTAGTCATGCTCAAGACCCCAAGCTTAACAGTTTCAATCCAGTACCAAATAGCACAAGCTGAGAGCAGAGAAGGATGATTTCTTAGGAATGCAAGAAAAGTGCAGTGCAGTGAGAGGTGGCTGTTTAAAATTGGGTTTGGTCACAAAATGGAGAGCAGAAAGATCTTAAGGCTAGCATCTAGTGCTCCTGGAGGTGATGAGCTCAGAGGTGGGAAGGTGCATATTTCGGTGCATCCAAATGCACCGCCTTTTCACCTCCACCAAAATTAAGTTATTGGTGGGAAGAATTGATCTACCAGCCAGAGACCCTTAGATGGCCAACTAAGGACCACACAAGAGTGTCAGCCCATTGCTGCTGTGACTAATCCAATAGTAAACAAGCCTGTTGCCATTTCTTGCTAATGTGTGGGAAGCTTGTCACCTTGAAGTGACTCTTGGTCAAAGGCAATCTGCATTTGACTTTGTGACTGGGCATCAGACATGGGGTGGAACCCACTGAGGCCCACTTGGCAAACACACTGATACACAAGCCTCACTACTCCTGGGGTCACCACAAAAGTTAAAGATTTAATCTAATTATTCAAAATCCTCAATTTTCCGGTCTAATGAACATAGTTTAATGGAAGCCAGATTTCTGTTCCAAACATAAATGACTATTTATTACAAACAAATCAATTCTAAGCACAGGAAACAAAATATGACTTAAAACTTTGAATTCTATCTCTTCTTAAAGCCTAACCTGTACACATGCAGACAGACATTGACTAACAAAATAAAATGATGTTATGGATGGAGAAAAAATATAAGGGAAGACAGTTCAAGTCCATTTGATCTCTGATCTTCTATTTGCAAGTCTTTTTCAATTCTTTACTGTAGGCAGAGAGAAACTGATACACTTGGACTGTCTGTCAGTCATTGGCTAGAGGCAATGCTTTATAGACAAATGGTGACTGAGAATATCTTCCCATTCTACGTTACACCTCTGCAAGGAGAGACGGAGAGAGAGAGATGCTGTGTTTTTAGAGTCTGGAGGCTTTTTGCCCTTGTCTTGTTCACACAGAGACTGTCCATCTAACCAGGATACAGTCAGAGATTTGCTGTCATGCTGGTGATCCCTGATCCACATAAGGAGTTCTGGTTGACAAAACAGTCGGAAGCCTGTCTCTGGGTAAATTTGCTTTGAAAACACAGTCATGATGTCAGTGAGTCTCCAGCAACTTCTCCCATTGTTTGAACAAAGCAACAACGTAAATATAATTCAACAAATTTCATTTACTCTCTTTAAGACTGTTGACACCTTTTAAGACATATCCTCCCACAGCTCTTATTTTAAACAGTACTTTTTTTCTCATTTTGGTTAACCATCCAAAATAGCAAACAATAAAACATGTGGTCTTTACAACTAATTCCTTTGCCTCACTTCCAATCCATCTGCCACCATTTCCCCATCATACCTAACTCCTTGAGAAGTCACTTCACTTCACACATCACTTCCCTTTGGTCAGTGTCATCGCAAACATGGGACTCCCATTGAATCATGTTGGGGGTATGCGGGTTGTGGTGTTGTACTTTTTGCAGCAGCTTCACCTCCCTCTGTGGAGCTACAGAGCACAGGAGAGGCCAGTGACTCTTTCTGGACAGCACATTCGTATCTGAGGTCTTGATTCCAGGTGAAGGCCCGCTGGTTGGCTTGTGAATGTCTGTCCACCATGTGGTTCCCCTGACGCGAGACCACTGACATCTTTAGAAGATTATACCCCAGGTACTTCTATCTGATCTATCCTTTGCTCTACCAGAAGCTATTTTCCTTCCAGTACTTTGCTTATTTTCCCCTCCCATAGCAAAAGGGTGATTGGGTGATCTTAGTCACGTAAAGAGTATGTTTGAAGGACATAGACATATAGTCAAAGAATAAGGCTTTTTCACTCTGAGAATGAAGAGTACCAACAAAAGTAACATAAATGCAATTCTTTGGAAAATTAAAGTATTCTTGCAGGTATGAAAACAGATTGTATGTATTTCTAGGCAGGAATAATAGCCAGTTCTTGAAATTTCT
This sequence comes from Chiloscyllium punctatum, assembly GCF_047496795.1. NCBI lineage: Eukaryota > Metazoa > Chordata > Chondrichthyes > Orectolobiformes > Hemiscylliidae > Chiloscyllium > Chiloscyllium punctatum. Next base: position 74,298,127 of record NC_092744.1, on the reverse strand, counting down.
TTGCATCTCCTGCAGCACATATCCTGACAAGGCATTATAAATATTAGCCAGCTGGACGGTGAACTTTATAATGTTGAATTTGTAGCTTTACCATACTCTTTACATGACTAAGATCATCCAATCATCTTTTTACTGTGGGAGGGGAAAGTAACCAAAGTAGTGAAAGGAAAGCAACTTGTGGTTGAGCCCACTAGGGAACAGACTCTTCTGGATTTGGTGATATAACGAGGCAGACTTGTTTAGGAAGCTTAAGGTGAAGGAACACCTTAGCGTACAGTGGCCATAATATGACAGAATTCACCCTGCAATTTGAGGGAGAAAATTGAATCACATGTATACAGTTGAATAAAAATGTCTACAGGGACATTAGGGAGGAGTTGGCCAGAGTTGATTGAAAAGGGAACCTAGGGAAGACAGTCAAGCAGTAATAGCAAGGATTTCTGGAGGTAATTTGGGAGGCACAACAGAAATTCATCCCAAGGAGGAAGAAGCTTACTTGAGGGGAAAATGGACAACAAAAGAAAGTAAGGACAGCATAAAAACAAAAGAAAAAGCATACAATATGAAAATCAGGGAGAAACCAGAAAATTGGGCTACTTTTAAAAACCAGTAGAGGACAATAAAAAAAATGCAATAAGGTAGGAGAAAATGAAATATGAAGGTAGGCTAGCCAGTAATATAAAAAAAAGCAAGAGCTTTTTAAAAAATGTATAAATGGGAAGAGAGAGGTGAGTATGTCCATATTGAACTGCTGGAAAATGAGGCTGGAGAAGTAGTAATTGAGAGCAATGAAATGGTGGAGGAAGTTAATCGGGACTTTGCATCGATCTTCACAGTAGAAGACACTAGGAACATACCAGAACTTTAAGAGAGTCAGAGGCAAAACAGAGTGTAGTGGCCATCATTAAGGAGAAGGTTCTGGGGAGGCTGAAAGGTCTGAAGGTGGCTAAATTACCTGGATCGGATGGACTACAAGGTACCTCACAGGAGCAGGGTACTGGCATGGATAGGATTGGCTGACTGGCAGAGGACACAGAATGGGGATAAAGGGCTCTTTTATAGGATGGCAGGGGTCCACAGGGGACCACAGTGGTTCACAATATACATGAATAATCTGAACAGAGGAACAGAGAGAAAGTTTTCCTGAGTTTGCAGATGACATAGAGATAGGTGGAAGGACAAGTTGTGTTGAAGAAGCGGGGAGGCCTTAAAAAAAGACTTGGGCAGACTAGGAGAGTGGGTAAAAAGTGGGATATAATGTGGGGAAGTGTGAGGTTATACACTTAAGTAGAAAGAGTAGTGGTATAGACTATTTTCTAAATTGGGAAGGACTTTGGAAATTTGAAGCACAAAGGATTTAGGAGTCCTAATTCAGGAATCTTTTAAGCTTAACATGCAGGTTGAGTTGGCAGTGAGAAAGGCAAATGTAATGTTAGCATTCTTTTCAAGGGGGTTAGAATACAAGAGCAGACATATATTGCTGAGATTGTATGAGGCTCTGGTCAGACCACAATTGGAATATTGTGATTGGTTTTGGGTCCTGTATCTAAGGAAGGATGTGCTAGCATAGGAGGGGTTCTGGAGGAGATTTACAAGAATGATTCCAGGGGTGAAGGGTTAGGCCAGACAATGGTGAATTTGTGCAACTTGTTGCCACAGAAGGCTGTGTATAAGCCATTGAGTTTGTTTAAGACTGAGGCACACAGTACAGAGATAGTTCATTTTTATGCCAACTCATTTCATGATGAAATGCCTAACTTCCTTTCAGCACATCTCTTATTAGAAGGGACAGATTTGGCAGATTAAGCTTTGCTGAACTATGAATACACAGTACCATTGTGACAGGTGATAAGGAAATGTACTGGTGCACTTTCACAACAGTTGCTCATTACTTTTCTTGGAAAAGTGGAGGAAATGAATGGAATGAAACTAAAATTCACGTCTGGAAGGGGAGTTTTCTGAGGAGCTGAGGATTCTTTCTGCACCATGTCCTCCTCAATCGGAATGTGATGTGGTCACAAAGTGCTCCGTTAAGAAGCTTAAGTACAAACACTGACAGCCAGTGAGCTCAAATGTCAGTCAAGACCAGGTTGTGAGCTTCCTTCAGGTTGTTCTCAGTGACTCTCTTATAGACTTTGCTGGTTTCAGTGGAGCCCACTGTATCTTACCACTCAGAAATCTCATGGGCAAGTTCTAGTGGTTCATTCACTGTGTCCAGTGGTATGTACTTGAGCTGTTTTCATTGTTACACTGGTGACTCTTTTGATTTCAACTAGTGCAGTTTCTGAGAAAGTAATGGCTAAAAATACCTGATCTGGAAAATTGATGACTTTGGTGAAAGATAAACAAAGGATAAATATGTCTTGAGAATATGCTATAACTGTGCCACAGGAGGTAAAATAATTACAAAGTAAAAACTGAGAATATGAGGAATATTTAATTTGCCTACTCTGTACTCTAAGCATATGTTTCCATTGAATATACTATTATGCCATAGACAGGGCTGGCTTCATTTAATCATTTTGATAGACAACTGAGGAAACTATGGGCAGATTCTAACAGCCTTTCCATCAAGCATTGAACCCATTAATCAGTTACCCAAATAAAACAGAGACTATGTAAGGAAGTGGGTTATTCAAGTACAATATTATGATGAATTCTCTGGCTGCAGCTTTTGGCTTTTCTCTGAAGTTACAGACTGAGAGAGTCTCAGTGGTTAGTGCAAATCGTCATCTTGATTAGATCACTCTTGGAGAGGAGAGTACATTAATACTCCAAAATCTACAAGCATGGACTAGGCTAATCAGTTCAGTTTGTTACTGCCAATACTAGTATGGCTGTCTCGACAGCAGGACCATGATGCTGGGAACAAATGACGTTGCTGAGATTACACTAGCCAGCAGCATGCTCGGTCCACTAATATTCATAGAACATAGAACATAGAACATAGAACATCCTGGAGATGGAATTCTTATTGGCCACCTCTGTGCTTGCTGGCCTATTAAAGCTGGAAGTTAGTCTCCCAATTCTACAGGCCCAAACAGAGAGCTGACTGCCCTAGCTCCTGAACCGTTCCAGCATGGGAAGGTAGACATTGCTGAAACCATTTGGAAATGTCAACAGGACCTCAACGTGGGGTGCCCTTGGAGAGCTCAGTTTAATTTAATAAAGTAGAAGATGGAAGGCTGTTGTCCATTTGGATTGAAGGGGAAGTGCCTCCAGATGTACCGTTGGAGAGCTGGGAATTGTGTGTCGTGGCCAGGGCCTTTTCTTTAAGGAATATAATTTCTGACCTTGATGGCTTCTGGACTGCAATAAGAGGGTTCCCTCTGTGGAGCTGGCAGCATTCTCATGAAGCATAGTGTCAATCTGCAAAAATGCCACTGAGCACTCTCAATCATCACTGATAGGGCGAGAGCTGCACACAGCTGCTTCGGGTCCTTTCCTGACTCAGAATAGTTCCCCACTTGTCGAAGTGGATCAGGAAACTGTCCCAATACAACACGTCTCTATTTCACAGTACCACCTTCCTCCACTACTGCTACTCCCAGGCCATATGCACCACTGCTGGCTCTGGAAACGTCAGGCCAAGGGCTCTTATGATTCAAAATATTCCATGGACAAAAAGGATGGGATCTCTATTAGTTCTATCCCTATTTGCTTTCTCTGGTGTGTATTCTGCTAGCGGCTTACAATTAGAGCAGTTTGCTGCCACCTAAGTACCTTTCTACTCTTTACATAAAATAAGCATTGAGGTATGGGCTTTGGGAGGTGTTGTTGCAGCTGTACAGGACATTGGTTAGGCCACTTTTGGAATATTGTATACAATTCTGGTCTCCTTCCTATCGGAAGGATATTGTGAAACTTGAATGCGTTCAGAAAAGAATTACAAGGATGTTGCCAGGATTGGAGAATTTGAACTGTAGGCAGAGGCTGAATAGGCTGGGGCTGTTTTCCCTGGAGCGTTGCAGGCTGAGGGGTGACCTTATAGAGGTTTTTAAAATCATGAGGGGCATGGATAGGGTAAATAGACACAGTCTTTTCCCTGGGGTTGGGGAGTTCACGAGTAGAGAGCATAGGTTTAGGGCGAGAGGGGAAAGATATAAAAGGGACCTAAGGAGTAGCTTTTTCACACAGAGGGTGGTGTGTGTATGGAAGGAGCTGCCAGAGGAAGTGGTGGAGACTGGTACAATTTCAACATTCAAAAGGCATCTAGTTGGGTATATGAATAGGAAGGGTTTGGAGGGAAATGGGCCAAGTGCTGGCAAATGGGACTAGATTAGGTTAGGATATCTGGTCAGCATGGATAAGTTGGACCAAAGAGTCTGTTTGCATGCTGTACATCTCTATGACTCTGTGACTCTATAAACCATTTAACCAAATTAAATCAAAATTGATATTGGCAGTAGACGAGAGCATAATAACAAAGATCAAAACTTTAAAGGAAACTTACAAATTTTGGGGTGGGGAAGGGGGGAGGGTTTATAATGGATCGTGTCCCCTTTGTGCCGACCAGACATGGAAGGCCTGGAGTGTACCTGCGTATGCCATGTGTTTCCTCACCAAAGACACCTTGGCATGGCTGTAAAGTTTAGACAGGCAGTCGGCCCTCAGGGCCTGTCGCCTGTCTCTTTTAATAACACAAAATGGACAGGACCAGCAACAGACCCAAGAGGCAGGACTGCCTGCCCCTTTCCATATCAGATGTCCAAAGATTAGGAGCATGTGCTGGACAGCAACCAGAATTTAATAATAGTTCCTTTAAAAAACAGAAGAGGCACTGTAACCTAACACAATCAATATCAGTAAGACAGGAAGAAATAGGATCAGGAATAGGCCATTCAGCTTCTCGAAACCTGTTCAGCCATTGATTCATTCAAAATGCTCATGGCTGTTCCAACATTATTTACATTTATTCTCTTGTGCTTTCCATTTGACCCTTGATTCCCCTACTAATCATGAAACTATCCATCTCAAATATTCACAAGACGTCTACCCCAAAGCCTTCTGTGGCAAGGAGTTCCACAGATTATCAACCTAATTCTGCTCATCTCAGTCTTTGGCCCTTTATTCTGAGACTGAACCCTCTGGTCATAGATTCTTCCATGACGGGAAACATCCTCTCAGCATTTATTCTGTTAAGAGCTTTAACAATCCAGTATGTTTTGATAAGTTCACCTCTCATTCTTATAAACTCCAGTGAGTAGAATGCTCATCTGTTTAACTTTTGCTCATAAGACAATACCTACAATCCAGCGATCATCCAAGTGAACCTGTTAAATATGGGCTATAGACACCTCATAGTCACAATATTCACAGATGGCCAGGGCATCTTTGAAACTTATGCTTACACAGGGCTGAAGCCCTCACTCCAGGTCGCTGATGGTAAGGGTAAGACTCGTATGTAGAAAGTCCTCCAATGGGGTCCTCCATCACAGCTGGGCAGTGAGATGGAACACCATGTTGCACTTGCATGGCAGACCAAAGTTAGGAAATGCAGAGTGTGCAGCAGCAGCCCTCAGAAACTGTTCTCCTCCACAACGAGGCAGACACCAAGAGAATTTCCTCCAGGCAACTCAAAATGTGGGGTGCAGGTCCCCCAAGGAAGAATCTGGGGTTGGGACCAATGGAAAATTCCATCCAAATGGGGGCCAGTTCAGCTAGAAATCCACCAGAATATTGAGCTGCCTCAATACCATGATTGCCACTGTTTAAAGCTGGACATTAAAAGCTGCATATCTAAGAAGTTCTTGCAGCATCATCTAATCTTGCAGCTCCTCCACTGTTTCGCACCCGAACCTCTAATTATCAGTGGTTGAGGAGAGCTCTTTAGAGAATCTTAATAAGATGAGGCAGTCATCTCACAACTCAAAATATAGTTTATTGCATCATAGCAATAGATGCAATTAACATCAACAAGCTAAGCATAATTACAACTATCAGGAAGTAGGAATGTATTGCTTGTCTCTGTTAGAATTCCATGCAAGAATAACTATATCTCCACCCAAGGACTGCGTGGTATAACTAGATTGGAAAGAGTTAATGCAACTTCATGATTGGCTGACTCCGTCAGAACCATTACCTTATCGTGCTCTCTCCATCTTGGATGTTGGCATACATGATGTGTAGACTGTGGTCTTACATCATGTTCTTGTATATCAGACATTCTATGTTTGCTGGGAAAAAGACGTCAGAGATTTCATTCTACCCATTTGGCCCTCATGTTGTGCATAGCAGTTTGTTTTTGTGTTATACCAGTTGCTTTGTTGGCTTCTGTAGTTTTGTGAAATTAAAGTTGATTTATGCGTAATGGAGTCATCAAGATCAGATAACAACAGATTCTCAATCTTACTATTCTACCAAATGACCAAAAGTAAAAGATGGTGCATCATAAAATTTTGGAAACAAAGTGAATTGTAAGATTTTCTTAATTGTCATATTTTCTAATTTAATGTAAAAAGAAATTAGCAATTTTGATAGCTACTGTCAGAAACACTGCCATACTATGGAAATACTAACAAGATACCTTGCATTGATTGATTCACAATATTACATTCACACAAAAATACTAAACCCATTTAGTAATAGCAATAGTTTGAGTACAAAAAGGCTTATTTGTGTGGTTAAGACCTCTGATCTACTAAGGAAACTGAGACAGGTAATCTAGTATAAGAATGAAAATGTTTGGAAGTCTGTGCCCACTTTTTGTGCTAACGAATAAGCAAGTAAAGCAGAGGCAAAACATAATCTACACTGCTTCAGAAATGCATCTTCACTGTGATCTCAGGATAGCACATTATTTATCCTTGTGATTTCTTTGAATGACTGCTCCTAATTAATACTAATGTGTGTAAAATTTATGAAGCTTTATGAAGTAACGCATGAATTTTGCTGAAAAATGGCTAAAATGTCATTTAAATAGGAATCAACAGATTATTTTGCCTCCATGAACTGGGACAAGATTCAAATGCTTTGTAATTGAGAGGAGAATGCTGTGCTTCTGTTAAGTCAGACAATTTTCTTCATTTTAATATAATTCACTTATAGTTATTGGAAACTTGCAGAAATATTTCAGTCTTTGCACTTTTAACCTTGCATTACCTCAGGCACTTTTAGCACAGGTCAAATATATTCAGCAATCTGAAACACCCCAGAACGTCTATGGTTCCATTTGGGCTTCCTGTGCAGCTGGTAAACACGTCATCAGTACCACAGTTGTGAGCTTTTGGAATGAGAGCTGCAGAAAAAGTCTCCCAAGCCTCCACATCAGCCCAAGCATTGGTGTTTTCAGACAGTGTGTACTCCTATGACTCACAACTTATGCTTTTAATGAGACTTTGTTTTGTGATAAAGAAGTTAGAGGTGGCCAACTGAATGTATTCAACAGGAGCTTACACCAACAATAAATATTTAATCAGATGGTCCAGGGTAAGAACGATCTGTTATTTTATGAGACATTGGATGACAAGAATGTGGACTTCCATATCCTCAAGGCTAGTTTCAGAAAAGCGTCAGTGATGCTTTTTAAATTCTCTGTCCATGATAGGGAGGATATTAAAGGATTTGGCCTCCGGTCGAAAATTCTCTTCCTATGACAAAACAGGATACACCCAATATATGAGGAGAAAAGAATACCAGTGGCTTCCTCAGGTTGGCTTATTTTACAAACTTATTTTTAATATGATATGTTCTATAAATAAAGTTGCTGCCTTAATTAATGATACCACTGGTATCCACTTAGCTCATGACCATGTTCCCAATGGCAACGGGAAGGGCAATAAATGCTGGCTCAACCCGTGCATCTATATTTCACGAGTGAATAACAAAAGAGCTGAAATCCCAGTGGTTAATGACTTGAAGCTGCTTGAGGAACTAGTGTATCTCAGGTACGCAGCTAAAGAGGAACCTCGATTTTCCAAATATCAATTATCCGAATTTTGGATTATCCGAAGAAAATCTCAAGGTCCCAAAAGAAAGATTATATCAAAGAGGTGTTTCCAACACTGATCACATGTTTTGTTTACAGTGATTAAAAGTGAACCTGGCTTACTGAAATGCTGCTGAGAACAGTCCTGGACATCGATGGGAGCTCAGGCACTGTCTCCAAATGACTGACTGCCCGCCCCTTCTCTCTCCCCCCACACTTTCCCTGGAGTTCTACACAGGGCTGTACCCTAAACCTCCCTTCCCCAGATAATCTCTCCAACATTGTCCTGTACAGGGCAAAGGTGGAACCTGTCAAAATGTTGCAGTAAAAGGGTGTGTGTGTGTGTGTGTATATATGTGTTATTTTGAGACTCACCCCCTCCCTCCCCAAAAGGGGAGCAGACAGGGGCAGGGGTGCACCGGGAGTAGCGAGGTGTGTATGTGGGGGCGAATGATGGATGGGGGTGGACTTGGGGGGGCAGCGTTGGATGGGGTTGGGGATGGTGGACAGGAGGCAGGTGGAATGGGTTGGGGGCGGGCAGTTGGGGGTTCACATGCAGTGTGTTGCTGCCTAGTCTCCTGAACAGGGAGCAGATTTAATAAGTGCTCGCTTTGTCAATCCCATTGAACTGATTTTGGTGGGGTCCCTTACACACAAGTGTGTGTCTGCTCAGAAACAAACTCTGAGACAGACAGAGGGAGCAAGACAGGCAGTGCAAGGAAGAAGGAAACTTCAGAAAACTCCGGGCCCCAGAGGAGAGGCATTGAATCAATTAACCGAATAATCAATTATCTGAACGAAATAGTGCCCGCCCATCTCATACTAATAATTGAGGTTCCCATAGTTGGTGCAATGGATTGTGGTGAGTTGTTTGGTTGTTACACTTAAACTTGATAAGTGGTAGTGAAGGAACGTCTTCTGGCTATCAATATATACAGCTATTCCAAGCTTAAGTTGCTAAGTTGGAGGAAGCATATTAATCAATCATCCTCCTATCCCCTCCACTGTTTCTTTCTTGCTGTGGACATATGATTCAGACAAAAGTACACTTCCGCTAATGATGGAAGCCCTGTATTTTATTGTCGGTGTCTGGTACTACTATTTAAATACATTCAGCAGAATATATCCACATGTTAATAATAACCAGCTTTTAATAAGTAAACATTATAACACTAAAACTAAGATTTACAATTTGTCAAAGTGGATTGTTAAAAAAACGATCTTCATATTCTTGAAGGAACACAGCATGAAATATCTTTGGTTCTAATCAATGCTGTTATTGGAAGCACAGACTGCCTTCGCTCCGTACAGTACAGTGTGAGGAATCCAAGATAATGGAACACACTGGTTCTCTCTGCCATTTCACTTAGGCCCCAATCTCACTTGTGTCACCTTGGGGTAAAAAAGGAGCAAACAGAAACCAGAGAAGGACAATTAGAAACTAAAAACAAATCATAATTCCTTAGTCACTATATCTAGCCTGTTTCAATATATGTGCCAAGACCTTGGATTGTTCTCGGCTGCAACGTGTGTAATTTATGGATGAAAGAAAAGGATGCATTGTGTAACATTTCTGGTCAGAAACCAACCAACTGTCGAAAAATAGTACCTCAGTAGCTATTAAAATCACAGTGGACCATATCCAGAGAGAGAGTGAGAGATTAACTGAGTGCTGGAAGTTGAGAATTCAGGAAAAAAAGAGAGGAAGCAGAATAAATGAACCAGACTGATGGGGAACACGAGTGAAATAACTGGTGGGTGGAAATTGAGGCAGTGGGAAAGAGAGAGGAAAAAAAAACCCATGTGCGTATGAATTACAGACCCACACCTTCTGTCGAGTTCTCAAAAAGTCCTCATGAACAGCAAAATTGTGAACAGCAAATAACTGGAGTCAATAAATTGATTCCAACCATCAAAACTTTGGATATCCGCAAACATTATTTCATTAAATGACAGTCCTATGAATGGAGCACATTAACATCTCTAATAAATCATTCTCAGCAGCTTGTAAGTTCAATGTAAACTGCTACTATTGAACACCAGGCTCATTCTCCCTTGAGAATTGAGCCAATTTCTGCTGGTCTGGCCATTTACTGGAAGCACTCAGCAATCTGATTTCTTGATTATTGTGGGATAGCAGAATTGCAGGCCTGTTCTCTGAAGACATACTAATTTTTGCAATAAATAAGTAATGAACCTCGTCAGAAAAAGTTAATTTTAGTGGGAAAGCAATAGTTGATTGTAAGATGGGAATTGGCATAACAGGACTAATATTAGCCAGAAACTGAAGAATTGAATAATTTGTATGGTGATGTTTGTTATGAATGTTGTGAAAGATGGACTAACAAAATTAGACTTCACCATTTGACTTTAATATCTGAGATGGTCATGGACTAAAACTGATTTTAAAGAGGACGCTACTAATCTACAATGGCTGCTGTGATCACCAGATAGACCCAGGTTACCCACATGGAATATACTAGATCGGTGGCTTCAGAACAACCATTTTAATCAAGAGACTCTGGAAATCTTGTTTTATTCACACTTGTGTGGTTGATTCACATGTTGGGAAATGGAAGACTGTCCACAATTATCTGGCTTGGAATGAAATGATGACACAAGACACAGGACTCTGAAACAGTAGAACAACAAAGCAGAGAGAAAGCAATGGAACTGATAACAGAAAGGATACTCAGAAAACTTCTCCCTCCCCCTCAATCTTAGACAAGTGCAGGTAAAAAGTTTGCAAAACCAATTTTCATTGAGTTAACAAAAGTATCTTCAAGCTTCACCATCCCTCAGGAAATAGTACAACAGCTAAATAGTTTTTGTCTTATTCACTCATGGGATGTGGGTGTCACTGGCTGGACAGCATTTATTGCCCATACCTAGTTACCTTTGATCAGGTGGTCGTGAGCTGCCTTCTTGAACTGCTGCAGTCCATGTCTTCTGGGTAGACCTAAATGCCATTGAGGAGGGAGTTCTAAGATTTTGAAGCAACATTGAAGGTGTGGTGATATATTTCCAAGCCAGGATGGTGAGTGGCTTGGAGGGGAACTTGCAGGTGGTGGTGTTTCAATGTATCTGCCGGCCTTTTCCTTTTAGATGGAAGAGGTCATGGTTTTGGAAGGTGCAATTTGTTGATAGAATGTGATGAAGCAGCTGAAGATGGTTGGGCCGAGGACAATACCCTGAGGAACTCCTGCAGAGATGTCCTGGAGCTGAGATGATTGACCTAGTTCATAAGTTCAAGACCTCCAACAACCATAGGCATCTTCCTCTGTGCCAGTTATGAGTTCAACCATTGGAGAGTTTGCCCCCGATACCCATTCTTTCCGGTTTTGCTTGGGCTCCTTGATGCTACACCCAGTCGGATGTGTCCTGTCACTCTGACCTCACTTCTGGAATTCAACTCAACTCTCCATGATTGAACTACAACTGTAATGAGGTCAGGAATTGAGTGGCCCTGTTAGAACCCAAAATAGGTGTCACTGAGTAGGTTATTATGGAGCATGTGCTGCTTGGTAATACGGTTGATGACACCTTCAATCACTTCACTGATGATTCAGAGTAGACAAATGGGGAGGTAATTGGCTGGGTTGGATTTGTCCTACTTTTTGTGTACAAGACATAGCTGGGCAGTTTTTCAGATTGTTAGTCAGATGCCGGTGTTGTAACTGTACTGGAACAGCTTTGCGAGGGGAGCAACAAATTCTGGAGCACAAGTCTTCAGTCCTATTGCTGAAATGTCAGTGCCCATACCATTGTATTTTTCAGTGCCTCCAACTGTTTTTTGATGTCATGTGGAATGAACTGAATTGGCTGAAGACTGGTATCTGTGATGATGGGGACATTTGGAGGAGGCTGAGATTAATCGTCAACTTGGCATTCTGGTTGGTGATTGCTGCGAATGCTTCAGCCTTACCTTTTGTACTGATGTGTTGGGCTCTTCCATCATTGAGGATGGAGATATTTGTGAAGCCTTCTCCTCCAGTAAGTGGTTTTATATGTTCACTACCATTCACTACTGGATGTGTTAGAACTGCAGAGCTTAATTTGTTGGTTGTGGAATCACTTAGCTCTGACGAGCATTTGCTGCGTGTACTGTTTGGTAGCTTGACCAGGTTGTCATCTCATTTTAGGTATACCTGGTGTCATAGAGTCAAAGAGATGTACAGCATGGAAACAGACCCTTCGGTCCAACCCATCCATGACAACCAGCTATCCCAACCCAATCTAGTCCCACCTGCCAGGACCCGGCCCATATCCTTCCAAACCCTTCCTATTCAGAGACCCATCCAAATCCCTCTTAAATGTTGCAATTGTACCAGCCTCCACCACTTCCTCTGGCAGCTCATTCCACACACGTACCACCCTCTGCGTGAAAAAGTTGTCCCATAGGTCTCTTTTATATCTTTCCCCTCTCACCCTAAACCTATGCTCTCTAGCTCTGGACTCCCTGACCCCAGGGAAAAGACTTTGCCTACTTACTCTATCCATGCCCCTCATAATCTTGTAAACCTCTATAAGGTCACCCCTCAGCCTCCAACACTCCAGGGAAAACAGCCCCAGCCTTTTCAGCCTATCGCTATAACTCAAATCCTCCAACCCTGGCAACATCCTTGTAAATCTTTTCTGAACCCTTTCAAGTTTCACAACATTTTTCCGATAGGAAGGAGACCAGAATTGCACACAATATTCCAACAGTGGTCTAACCAATGTCCTGTACAGCCGCAACATGACCTCCCAACTCCTGTACTCAATACTCTGACCAAGAAAGGAAAGCATACCAAACGCCTTCTTCACTATTCTATCTACCTGTGACTCCACTGTCAAGGAGCTATGAACCTGCACGCCATGGTCTCTTTGTTCAGCAACACTCCCTAGGAACTTACCATTAAGTGTATAAGTCCTGCTAAGATTTGCTTTCCCAAAATGCAGCACCTCGCATTTATCTGAATTAAACTCCATCTGCCACTTCTCAGCCCATTGGCCCATCTGATCAAGATCCTGTTGTAATCTGAGGTCTGTCCTCTACACCTCCAATTTTGGTGTCATCTGCAAACTTACTAACTGTACCTCTTATGCTCGTGTTCAAATCATTTATGTGAATGACAAAAAGTAGAGGACCCAGCACCAATCCTTGTGGCACTCCACTGGTCACAGACCTCCAGTCTGAAAAACAACCCTCCACCATCACCTTTTAGTCTTCAACCTTTGAGCCAGTACTGTATCCAAATGGCTAGTTCTCCCTAATTCCATGAGATCTAACCTTGCTAATCAGTCTCCCATGGGGAATCTTGTCGAACGCCTTACTGAAGTCCATATAGATCACATCTACTGCTCTGCCCTCATCAATCCTCTTTGTTACTTCAAAAAACTCAATCAAGTTTGTGAGACATGATTTCCCATGCACAAAGCCATGTTGACTATCCCTAATCAGTCCTTGCCTTTCCAAATACATGTACATCCTCTCCCTCAGGATTCCCTCCAACTACTTGCCCACCACTGAGGTCAGGCTCACCGGTCTATAGTTCCCTGGCTTGTCCTTCTTAAACAGTGGCACCACGTTTGCCAACCTCCAGTCTTCCGGCACCTCACCTGTGACTATCGATGATACAAATATCTCAGCAAGAGGCCCAGCAATCACTTCTCTAGCTTCCTACAGAGTTCACGGGTACACCTGATCAGGTCCTGGGGAATTATCCACCTTTACCCATTTCAAGACATCCAGCACTTCCTCGTCTGTAATCTGGACATTTTGCAAGATGTCACCATCTATTTCCCTACACTCTACATCTTCCAAATCCTTTTCCACAGTAAATACTGATGCAAAATATTCATTTAGTATCTCACCCATTTTCTGTGACTCCACACAAAGGCCGCCTTGCTGATCTTTGAGGGGCCCTATTCTCTCCCTAGTTACCCTTTTGTCCTTAATGTATTTGTAAAAACCCTTTGGATTCACCTTAATTCTATTTGCCAAAGCTATCTCATGTCCCCTTTTTGCCCTCCTGATTCCCCTCTTAAGTATGCTCCTACTGCCTTTATACTCTTCTAAGCATTCACTCGATCTATCCTGTCTATATGCTTCCTTCTTTTTCTTAACTAAACCCTCAATTTCTTTAGTCATCTAGCATTCCCTATACCTACCAGCCTTCCCTTTCACCCTGACAGGAATATACTTTTTCTCGGCTCTTGTTATCTCATTTCTGAAAGCTTCCCATTTTCCAGCCGTCCCTTTACCTGCGAACATCTGCCTCCAATCAGCTTTCGAAAGTTCTTGCCTAATACCGTCAAAATTGGTCTTTCTCCAATTTAGAACTTCAACTTTTAGATCTGGTCTATCCTTTTCCATCACTATTTTAAAACTAATAAAATTATGGTCACTGGCCCCAAAGTGCTCCCCCCTGACACCTCAGTCACCTGCCCTGCCTTATTTCCCAAGAGTAGGTCAACTTTTGCACCTTCTGTAGTAGGTACATCCATATACTGAATCAGAAAATCGTCTTGTACACACTTAAAAAATTCTCTCCATCTAAACCTTTAACACTAAGGCAGTCCCAGTCTATGTTTGGAAAGTTAAAATCCCCTACCATAACCACCCCATTATTCTTCCAGATAGCTGAGGTCTCCTCACAAGTTTGTTTCTCAATTTCCCTCTGACTATTATGGGGTCTATAATACAATCCCAATAAGGTGATCATCCCTTTCTTATTTCTCAGTTCCACCCAAATAACTTCCCTAGATGTATTTCCGGGAATATCCTCTCTCAGTTCAGCTGTAATGCTATCCCTTATCAAAAACGCCACTCCCCCTCCTCTCTTGCCTCCCTTTCTATCCTTCCTGTAACATTTGTATCCTGGAACATTAAGCTGCCAGTCCTGTCCATCCCTAAGCCATGTTTCTGCAATTGCCATGATATCCCAGTCCCATGTTCCTAACCATGCCCTGAGTTCATCTGCCTTCCCTGTTAGGCCCCTTACAATGAAATAAATGCAGTTTAATTTTTTAGTTCTACCATGTCCCTGCCTGCCCTGACTGTTTGACTCGCTTCTGTTCTGTACCAGTCTCAGATTGATCTCTTTCCTCACTATTTCCCTGGTCCAACCTCCCCCCCACCTTACTAGTTTAAATCCTCCCAAGCAGTTCTAGCAAATTTCCCTGCCAGTATATTAGACCCCTTCCAATTTAGGTGCAATCCGTCCTTCTTGTACAGGTCACTTCTACCCCAGTAGATATTCCAATGATTCAATACTATGAATCCTTCCCCCATACACCAGCTCCTCAGCCAAGCATTCATCTGCTCTATGCTCCTATTCCTGATCTTGCGAGCACGTAGCACTCCTACTCCTGGCACGCACTCCTGCACTCTCCATTGGACCAGAGTTGATCCTCTGGCTTGATAGTGATAGTTCAGTGCCAGGCCATGAGTTTGCAAATTGTGTTCATGTACAATTTGACTGCTGTTAACCATCCACAGCGCCTCATGGATGCCCAGTCTTTAGATGCTAGATCTGTTCCAAGTCTGACCCATTTAGTGCCACACATGAGGGTATTCTCAGTTGAGAGGCAGGACTTCATCTCCACAAGGGCTGTGCTGTGGCCACTCATATCCATACTGTTTTGGACTGAAATAACTCCACAGAGGCTGGTACCCTGTCTCAAGTCACCCTTTACTTTACACATGGAATAGTCCTTGACACTGATCCAACTCCCTCAGAGCCAGCTCTCAGAGTAAACAGAACCCCGATACTCATGTTTATGTCTATCTGCCAAGGCTCCCTGATTAATCCAGATTAATAGCCCCAATCAGGGAACTCATTCTGTGAGGTCCATCTGGCTGACCTGATTACAATCACAGCAGGCAGGTTTGTGAGGATGAAGTCAAACAGGCTTTTCCATTTGTTGGTTCCCTTACCACCTGGCGCAGACCTGGTCTAGTAGCTGTGTCCTCTAGGACTCAATCAGCTTTAATAGAAGCACTAAGCTTAAACTGAAAATTTTATAAACATTCAAATGTATCACCTGTGTTTATATGTGTGTGTGATGTCACCATTTTTGGGGGGGAGGGATGTGGTAGGTCAAAAAATTATTATTTATTCGCTCAAGAAAATGTTGGGACTTTTCAATTTGTAGTTGTGTAACAAAAAATACCGGTAAGGTAATTTGCCGCCGTTCATAACAATGTGAGTCTTTCTCAATTGCAGAAAAAGAATTTTATATATAGCCTGATATTAACTACTCCTTCAACATGCACTGAGGTGGGGAGGCAGGGCCTCTATGAGCTACCTCAATCACCACAGGGATTGATCTTGCAATGTTGCTTTTATTCTGCACCACACTATAGTCATTGAGTCGACTATTCAATACTCCTCACTCCTACAGTACAAATGTTTTTCATTACTTTGATAGTTATTGCAAATTGTCGTGATGACTGCAAAATGAAAGGCTTCTTTAAAATGTGTCTTTTCTGAGCATTACTCAAGTTTTGTTCTACCAAATGATTGAAAGCAAAAAAAATCATTGCCAGCACTGATTGGTGACAATAACCATGTACACAGACAATTGCTTATTTAAAGTGCATAAATGCAAGCCTCTGCGTATTCATTGCAGGTATGTGCAGAATGGAAGAAGTTACATAGTTTAACATCTGGGCTTCTGATTAACATGTCTGCAATTCTCTTTTGGCAATATGGATAAGGTTAGAGGACTAATAAGGATGCAGGCAGTTTATTTTTAGCCCCAAATAATGGCGAGCTGCCCACACTGTCCTAAATCTGTACAAATCATCGATGGGCTCCTTGTACGATTCAGAATTCTGGATGCTTTGGATTTTTGCTTCACAAAATACCGGATAGGATGATAGAAAAGGAAAAGCTAAATTACATAAGGAGTTAGGACCAGAACCTCAGGACAGAGTTTTGCGTACTAGTCTTGAAATCTCTGTTTTCCTTATGAGGGAATTGATGGTACAGTGATGCATTCTTCTTTAACCATTGGCATCCAGATCGATGAAAGGGCACATTTTTTTGGTGGGTTTGGGAGGCCAAAATAAACAAGTTCACATGCTATGGTACAGAATCTTCTGTTCCCCAGGGGCTGATTGGCAATAATCTTCCAGTCAACCCTGAATATCGGGGATGGTACTAGAGAATTGGAATATTGCAAAATTACACTCTTGTTTAAAATAAGGGTGTAAAGATAGGGTGTAAACCAGTCAGTTTAACTTAATTGATCTGTCAGACAACTTAACTTCTCCATTCTATCTTCCATAACTGAAAGTTCACATCCTCGGAACCATTCTCATCAGCCTCTCTGTAGACCCTGTGTCAGAATTCTCATCTTTTCAAGCTGTATCTCTGTACCCATCACATCTGTCCTGAGGGGTGGCACTTAGCTGAGAAGGTGACAGCTGGTAATGGTGTTAGGATTGCTCCTCTTGCTGTCTATCCAAATTGCAAAGTAGACAAATTTTTTAGATTAGATTAGGTTCCCTACAGTGTGGAAACAGGCCCTTCGACCCAACAAGTCCACATCGACTGTCCGAAGAGAAACCCACCCAGACCTACTCCCCTACATTCACCTCTGACTAAGGCACCTAACACTATGGGCAATTTAGCCTGGCCAATTCGCCTAACCTGCAATATTTGGACTGTGGGAGGAAACTGGAGCACCCGGAGGAAACCCACGCAGACACGGGGAGAATGTGCAAACTCCACACAGACAGTCGCCCAAGGCTGGAATCGAACCTGGGTCCTTGGCACTGTGAGGCAGCAGTGCTAACCATTGAATAAGCTGTTTCATTGCTCGAGTGAAGACTGAAGCAAAGTGAATTCCGACCAGGTGAACTGATTTCAAGAAGTTAAAAATCACACAACACCAGGTTATGGTCCAAGAGGTTTAATTGGAAGCACTAGCTTTCGGAGCACTGCTCCTTCATCAGGTGGTTGGTTGATTAAGGACCTTAAGGACTATAACCTGGTGTTGTGTGATTTTAACTTTGTACACCCCAGTCCAACACCAGCATCTCCAAATTATGATTTCAAGAAGTTGGCAATCATCTGTTGAAGAGTGAAAGCACTCTGAGAAAGAATGATATCAGGCATGGTTATGAATCTTCAGTTTCAATGGTCAAAAGGATTTTACATCCTGTCCATTTCACCGAGGAAGCTGATCAGACACGCACCCGAGCGAAATCAGGAAATGACGAGATGACATCAAGATCCTGATCTGATGTTATATTTAAAGAAATTAATTCCCTACATGAACTTGAATCCAGCTCTGCTTCTTTGTTCATTACAAGAGCCCACCCCCTCTTCATGATTTACTTTTCTAGACCCAAGAGACTTTATTAATACTGGCTCTATTTCTTTCATTTAGGAGCTGAAATCAAGTTTGATTTAAATCTACATCATACAGCCAGTGGTCTAGCTCTGTATAGTATTGCTTAAACAGCATGGGTAAAATCACATTATTATTCCTAGGAGGTTACTTGATTGGACTACTGTTGCTTTTTATAAAACAAAGCCTGAGATTGTTTGCAGCAAACCACGTTTTGTTATTCTCCAAGCAACAAAGCTGCACCACACTCCTTAAACCTTCTGGTTTCAATGACCATTGACATGTGTGATGCTACTTATCATGGTATAATTTACCAGCTTGTTCAAGGTTTGAATACTAAAGTTTCAAAAATGAGCAGTAATAATTGAGTGTTTGGTATGTGTTGAAAGCTTGAATTCTATAAATAGATTGTCCATATTGCTGTTATGCTGTGTTTGCATTATAACATCAGGGGCTTTGTGGAATCCCTACAGTGTGGAAACAGGCCATTAGGCCTAACAAGTCCACACTGACCCTCTGAAGAGTAACCCACCCAGACGCATTCCCTTACCCTATTACTGTACATTTCCCCTGACTAATGCACCTAACCTACACATCCCTGAAAACTATGGGCTATTTAGCATGGCCAGTTCATCTAACCTGCACATCTTTGGAATATGGGAAGAAACTGGAGCACCCAGAGGAAACCCATGCAGACATAGGGAGAATGTGCAAACATTCTGGCACTGGTGAGGCAATAGTACTAACCATTGAGGCACTGTGCCACCCTAGGTCTTCAGTGGCTTTGGCTGTAAAGTCATTGCTGCTTCCTGTGCTGGAGGGTAGAAGTGTAGGGTTTTTTTTCCCCCGAACCTCTATTGCTGGTGGTACTGTACCAAGTCTAAATGGAGGTTGCTGATGGTACTGTGTGCACTACTGTTGCCAGTTTGAACTAAAATCTCTCTTCTTTACTCAAGTTATTCCAAACATGGATTCAATGAAACAAGAGTAACAGGAATGATAGAGTAGGTGTAAAGTTCCCTTAATTGCTGTGATATATCTTCACATGAACATCACAAGTATGCTGTATTTCAGTAGGTCTTTGTTTGCATATCAGGGATCTTGTTTTTGTGCTGGTATGAATGTGGCTTTATTCGATAGTTGTGGTGGGTAGGTGAGAATGAAAATTGGTTAAAGACTCCCCACTGACCCAGATAAAGTAGTGGAAACTGCATGTTTCTCCAGAATCTTAGAATCACTGCCTACTACAATATAAAGGAGGAAACATTTGAGCTAATTCTGCAGAGAAGGGTCACAATCTCCAAGGAATCTATTCTTCTGGCATTAGTAAGAATAATTCCATTACAACATATCCATTCAAGCTAAATTATTCTGACTCCCTCAAACACTTCATGTTTGTAATAAATTAAATCCATCTGGACCTTGTGAATATTGTGAATCAAGTAAAATCATTTATGTTTGTCTCTCTTTTACTGTAAATTAATCTGAAATTGTATTGGGTTCATCAAATTATCCTCCAATTTGATTAAAGACAACGATAAGTCCTTGTTATACTTTCATTCCGCCATGTTATTATGAATAATCAGCTCAATATTTCTAAGGTAGGAATTTAGGTTTTTGAAGGAAGGAAAAGGTACATATCTCTTGTGAGAGAATTTGACTTGTTGATCTAGGGAGTGGGAAGGTATGATCATAAAACTTTAACGGCTAACAGATTAGCCAAGATTCAACCCCCTGCTGAAGAGGATGTTACTCTGCAGTGTGGTGACAAGATGACTTGTCCCCTGCCATCAACATTTTCCATGGTAGCCAGAAATGCAGCATGCCTGCAAAGAATGGATCCAAATTCCAGGCCATAACTTACTGCTATCATCACTGGTTTCCTTGCTATACAGCAAGGATACGTGATAGTTTTTGCAATAGAAAGCTAATGAAGACAGTTCTCAGTGATCATGTATCAAAACCTGTAGACAATGGTAACTGGCAACTTGGTAAGTTTTGACCATTTAGAGTAGATTAGTTGCTGTCTAGTGTTAACTCTGTCGCATTTATTTTGGTTCTGCTATTCTAAATCTGGGAGGGCATGAGCTGAGTTCAGAAGGAGGATCTTGGAAGAATGACAAAGTCAAGAGCATAATTTTGTATTAATTATGCATGTGCAAGTTGTTAGATTGTTAGCATAATTTCAGTTGATAGGCACCAGTTTTAGTTTTTGCTTGTCCTTAAATATACATCATTTCAATAATTACCACCATTCTCTGTCTTTGAATACTGTCACTTATTTGATGTTATCTCTGCAGCTTTAGTTCCTTGTATGAATATACAAATTCACACTAAGCCCATACGCCAAGTACAAATGTTACTGCCTCCAATCAAAAGTTCTTCACTGGAGGAATGCCGTGACATTGCCAGGCAATGCTGAGCCAACGTGGAATTAGCAGCTGGCCTGGAGCTGGATAATATCAGTATGAAATATTTTCCATTCTGATATTCTGGCAAAAAAAAATGGATTGTTCCCCTTTTGTGTGTATGGGATAAGAAATCCTGAGACTGCACTTTCAATGATCAAAATAAAATTGCCAGTTTGTTGACCACACTCTAATTTGTAAGAAGCACAAAAAGATGAAGCTAGCATGTTCAAGCTCCATGAGCAGCAGCAGCTTGGTTTGTCATGATTGAAAAGGAACATGTCACTGCTCCCTTCAGAAAGATTTGAGAGTTAACCCCCTAGCTCAGTGAGCTTGTCCAATGCCCTATGTGCCAAGAGGGTGTCAGGTTTGTTTCCTAGCTTACATGGAGTCCATCATGGGATGAAGGCAGAGACAGTCAATTTGGACTGAACATCTTTGGGTGGAGAAGAAAAACAATAGCCAAGGTTCCTGCTTGAGAAATGAGTCATCAAGATGGATTTGCACAATGTTGACAATGGTGAGACAGGGATTAGAGTTAGGCTTAATTCCTGTTCTGAAGTGGTCTACTAAAACTAACACATGAATCATGAATAATTGAGTAAAGATTTGGTGACTCCTTATGCCAATTGAACTGGCAGAGATGGTGCGGGAAGATTGCAGCTGTTGCTGGGAAAATCAGACTTCACAGCTATCGTTACTTAAACATTGCATAGCACTTGTGCATGCTGATACGTTTCCATTGTGAAGAGTAAAACATTTTGCAGAGAGTCTTACTTCTACGCTACTCTGCATGATAAGAAGTGGTTCTACGTTATAATCGTAGTATTGAAATTTGTATAGGAAGTGATTACAGCATTCATGACACATACTTGAATACAGCTGGTCATTCTGTCTCCTGACATGAGACAGCACCTGCCTGTTACACATATTGGGAACTTCCACCTTGGCCATTCCTGATTGAACATTCAATATCAGGGCTTGAACTTGTACAATTTCCTAACACGGACTACAAATCAACACCTCTTCCTGATGCTTGTGTTTCAGTGGAATGCTGGCCTAACAGGTTCTGAGTTCATACTTTTGAGTTTTCTCATGTTGTGGATAAGATCTCTAGTGATCCATCTCTTTCAGCTTGTTACCTTACTATGTTAGAGGTGCTTTATAAATGCGAAATGTTGGTGTTGATGATGTGAGTTGGGGTTTGGAAGATGTAAGTCAATAGCCAGAATGACATTTTCTTAGCATGAGATAAAGCAGAAAAAAAATGGCTAATTGGTTTCTAAAATTAAATTTATTTTCTTCTTTTTCTGGAAATGGGTGTTCCTGGTTAAGCCAGCATTTTTGTTGCTTGTCCCTAATTTGTTTGGAAAGATGATGGTGAGTCACATTTTTGACCTGCTGCAGTCCATGTAGTGTAGGTACAGCCAGAGTGCTGTTAGATTGGGGTATCAGGTCATATACAGTGTAGGGTTCCAGAGGTGTCCTTTCTTATCACATAGTCATACTTAATAAAAGATGTTGATGTTCACTGATATGGAAGGGAGGATTTGGATCTGGCAACCTTATTTTAAAGGTACTTTCGTGAATAAGACTACAGAAGAATAAATATTATACAATAGAATACTTCTAAATCCTGCTCACCCAACAGTGTGAAAAATAAATGCAACCTTGTTAAGTTTACACAGCCTGGTCCAATGTAATTATTGTTGCTAATGTCAGCTATTTTATTTCAATCTCTTGTTATAGTACCTGCTGGTTCCTTGTTTCGCTCTGAGGGAAGAATGCTGGAGCATTTAACTTTCATAAATCAAAGGCCAATACATTGCAACTTTTACCACATCACTTAAATGCTCTATCAATCTTGTATAGTTCCAATATGGGCTGCCACTAATTAAACAAAATCTCAGGTAAGCTAGCAAGCACTCAGTTGCATAATGTCCTAGAATTCATTAAGTAAGTACCATAGCATTTGATACCTAAACAAATGCATGGTCATACATGCTTTGAAATGTTGGCAGTTATTAAGTAGTCGTGAATGATGAAGCTTTTTCCCCTTTACACTTGGAGCAGATTTTTGATTTGCTGCCTGGGTGTAAAAGTGATGCTGTGGAAATTAATTGAACATCGATGGGATCATAATTTTTTTTCGGTAGTGATAGGCTGACAAAGTGATGTGGAGTAAAGAGTTAATTATACCTTCACTCTCATAATAGCACATGAGAGTGCTCTATGAATTCTTTGGCATTGTGACATCAGATCACTCAGAACTGGAACTTGAATGTATAGGATTCCAGAGATGTTCTCAGTTCTGAAATCTACATTATAGGTGGGGTGTGATTGCAGTGGAGTGGGTGGAGAGGAAATTTACCAGGATGTTGCCTGCGCTGCAGAGTTTGGTTGTGAAGCAAGATTGGGGTTATTCTCCATGGGCCAGAGAAGACTGAGTGAGGGGTGGGGCACATGATTGAGAAGCATAAAATTACAAGGGGCAAAGTTGGTGTAGACAGGAAGAAATGTTTCTCCTGCATGGCTGGATCAATGTGCAGGGGACATAGATGAGCAGGAGTTTTAAGAGGGGATGAGAGGAATTGTTTTTTCTCCCAGTGGGTGGTGGGAATCAAAACTCTCTGCCTGTAGGAGTGATAGAGGCAGAAATCCTCAATACATTGAAGAAGCATTTAGGTGTATGCTGCTTAAGCCAAGACATACAAGGCTACAGGTTAAATATTGGAAAATGGGATTAGGATAGTTAGGTGGTTATTTTTGATTGGCGCTGACTCAATGGGCCAAAGGGTCTTTTTCTGTGCTGTCGATCTCATTGACTCAATGTCCTCTCTTACCATAACTTGCATAGTTATGCTTAATAAAGGGTGTTAATGTGCAGTGACATGGGTGTGTGCAGTTTTCTGTCAACAACCCAGATCTTACTGTAATGTATGTCTCTAAACACAAGCTTGAAAATGAATAAAGATGAGGCTGCACTAAACCATTCTTCACCATCTGGTTGCTCAAATTTAAGACAGTTCATCAGCCGCATGTTATATTGTTTTTCAGCTTGTTTGTAATGAAATCCTGCTGTACATTGCTTTCAGAATTTCTTTTTTTTTCAGAAAAAAACTGTTGGTTTTCTGAGTAGCATCAGATTCATGTGAAAGTTTGAAGCAATATGTTTAAGGCCTCAAAGATGCAAGGCAATGAAGGGTCATGGGCCTTGACATGTTAGTTCTGTTTCTTTGTTGACACAGGCTGCCTGACATGCTGAGTTTCTTCGGCATTTCCTGTTTTGTTTGAAACACAACTATCTAAATCATAGCACATCGCTGATTTTCTTTGCATAATATTTTGACAGCACCTCTCAATCCTGTCCACACTCCTCTTACTATCTTGGGCCAAATTCCTTAATTTTCCTGTCTAACACCAGGTGACCACTGTTAGGATCAGAGCGGTCTTGTCTTATTTTCTAGTCACGCTGTTCCAAGATGTTAAGACACACTTCTGGAGCAGCTGGGACTTGAACTCTGGTATTGTTTATAGCTCAGTTGGCAGCACCTGTGTTTGAAAATTTGGGTTTACATCTGACTCTGGGATTTATAGATAAATATCAAGGCTGGGCTTTGTAATATTGATGGAACACTGTTATTTGATGTGTTGTCATTTAACTGGAGCTGCTCCTGTTTTGTCAGTGGGTCTAAAAGTCCCGTATGGTACCCTTTTTGCTCGAGAGTTATTGCTAGTGTCCTGCCTTGTGTTTCTCACAATATTTATGCAGTTTATCCAATTCAATAGTGATTATATTTCAAAAAGTGTTTTGTTGGCTATAAAGTGCTTTGAGACATCCTGTGATCATGAAAGGTGCTATATGAATACAAGTCTTTCTTTTGGGTGTTGGATATTCTTTACTAAATTAACTCATTGTCCTTTCAAGAAGGGGACAGGGGTAATGAAAGCTTCCACTGGAAAGGTCCATGAAACATTCAGACATTTCGCCCTCCACAGCATTTTATATGGTAATTCCTTGTGTGATTTTACAATTAGCTTGTTGTTACGGGACACATGCCACACAATGAATGCATCCCTCACAACGGGACTGCACATACAGCAATGCTGAATCAAATAGTCTGCACAGTGCAACAATTGCTGAAAATGGAGACAGAGGTAGGAGAAGAAAGGAATTCCCTTATTATCATAAATATTTATTCAAATCTCAACGCTGCTCTTGTTTAATAAACTAATCAAGTCAGAAATAATGCTTAAAATGTCAAAATGTCAATGATGTCCTCGTATTTTAGAGGCTACTTCAGATCAGATGGTTTGAAGATTTGAAATGATGCATATCTAGTGGAGTATTTCATAGTGCATCCCACCATCCAAGTCTTTAGAAAAAAAGGTCAGTTAAATAACTTCAAAGTCATTTCAATTTTTTCTGATTTATTTATAATAGTCATTCTTGACAATTTGTTTTAAAGCATATTTTTAAATGGCAACAAACTTATATTCTCTACAGTTATAGTTCTGGAACTTAAGTACAAAGAATGGCATTTACTAATGTGCTGAAGTTGTAACACTGCAAACTTTATTTAGAAACTTAAAACTAAAATACTGCAGACAGATGGAGGCGCTAGAACGTATCATATCCTTACTGGCATCTCTTCCATTTACTGAGCTAATAAAATGATACTTAAGAGAGCTGTAGAAACAAAGCAATTATCTCCTAAAGTACAATAAATTTCATTTATATGGTGCCTTCATCATAATATAAACATCTCAAGGCACATCCAAAGAGTGTAATCAGATCAAATTTGATTAAAACCAGCATAAATAATTATTGAGCTAGGTGTCCAAGCTGGAACCAAAAAAGGGATATTTTAAGAAGCAAGTCATTGTTGAATACGCTTGTAAGTAAATGTCTCATTTTACATGATGAAATTGAGCAAAACAAAGTGCAGAAATGTGTCCTCCCCTATTAAATCTCTAAGGAACATTCAGAAGTGTCTTACTTAACAGTAACATTATGTTGGATAGCAGAATGTGCTTTGCAACATCTGTGCCTAGTTGACCCAGAACAATATCCTATAAAGTTACAAGATTTATGACTAGTTGATGCACTTTATTAGCATTGGATGAGAGGAGAAGCCAACTCCCTTTTCATTTTAAACAGATCCGTGAAATAGTTCACGTCAACCCGGAAATGCAAATAAATGAATGAAGAACACAGGTAGGCTACTTGGCCCCTGAAGGCTGCTTTGCCATTTGCTAAGTTTATTGCTGATCTGATTATGCCCTTACTTATGCTTTCCTGACCACTCTGCACAACCCTTTGACTTTCTGGTTAGTTAAGTATCTACCCATTTGTTCAAAATCTACTGTGAATCAATAGAAACAAATGTGATCTTGATTGAACAATTTCATCTAAAACATGGAATCTTTGAGATTACCGGGTTAAATGTAGAATGGAGCTTGTGCTACAATATCTTTAAAGAGGTTGAAATCAAAGACCAAAAACCGATGGCACTCACAAAAATCTTTTAAGTTGTTACCTTACTGTTGTGGAGACAGGCAAAATTCCTTGAAAACTTCTGATGTAACTGGACCATAAGATAGAAATATTCTGCCCATCAAAACATTCTGCAAATCACTCAAATCATGGCTGGCCTGATTGTGCCTTTGAATACACTTTCCTGACTGTTTTCCTAACCTCTGACTCTTGCTTGATCAAAAATGTGTTAACCTCAGCCTCAAATATACTCAATCACCAAGCCTCCACCACTCTCTGGGGAATGTAACCACCCTCTGAGAGAAGGTACTTCTTCTGATCTCAGAATTAAATGGTAGACACCTTGTTTTTAAACAGTGCTGCCTAGATCGAGACTCCACCATGTGATGTAAATACCCACTTCCCAGCTTTCCTGTCAAGCCTCCTCAGAATTATTTTTTCAATGAGTTCACATCACATTTTTCTAAACTCCACTGACTATAGACCCAGCATGATCAACACTTCCTCAAAGAATAATCCTCTCCTCTCAGGAATCAGGCTAGTATACAATTTGTGAGCTGTTACAGTGCAAATATAACATTCCTTAAGGGGACCAAAATTTATGCAGTTCTGTAGATACAGTCTCACCAATGCCCTAAATTTTGCGGCAGGACTTCTTTGCATTTGGACCCTTTCAGCTTGTAAGAAAGGCCAGTTTTCCATTTCTTTTCTAATTACTTACTGTATCAGCATTCTGATTATTTTATAATTTGATGCATGAACCCACAAATTATTCCTCACTGTAGTTTTCTGCTGTCTCTCTATAATTCAAGTAATATTCTGCTTTTCTATTCTTCCTGCCAAACTGGATGACCTCATGTCTAGCAGCTTGTTACTCGCTCACTTACCCTATTTCTATCTCTTTGAAGACTTCATGTTTCTTCTTCAAATATACTTTCCTGTCTATTTTTGTATTACAAACAAACTTAGCTTCATGTACAATCTGTCCCTTCATCCAAGTCATTGACATAGATTGTAAATGATCGAGGTCCTAGCACTGATCCCTATGGCACTGCACTTGGTATGTTTTGCCAAGTTGAAACTATCCACGCTGTGACATCATGCCTATCTCTTGAGTTCGTATCATGTGCAGTATCTTTTGTATGGTTTTAAGGAAGGGTGACTGGGCCTGAAACTTTAACTCTGATTTCTCTCCACAGATGCTGCCAGATCTCCTGGACTTTTCTCCTAGCAATTTCTGATTTTGTTTCTGATTTCCAGCATTTGCAATTTTCTCAGTTTTTCTCTTTTATATGGTGCCTTATCAAAGGCTTTTAGGAAGTTCAAATAGACTGCATTTGTAAGTTTCTGTTTATTCATCCTGCTTGTTATATCTTCAAAGTGATCTGATATATTTGTTACACAGGAGAACAGTGTAACAGATCAGAGAAGATTCATGAGATGCTTGAACACGAATAATGCCACATTATATGTTTGATTTCTCCCCAGAGACAGTTTTGTTTCCTCCTGAAATTCAGAGGAATTTATGTTCATTTAAGATGAGACATGCTAGTACTAGCCAAAGGAAACTTTACTGATGATTTGTAACTAGTATTTAATTTGGAGCATTCTCAAGTGAGGTGAGACTTTCTGTCTCTACACTGATTTGATTTTATCCCTTAATTTAAACTCAGAAGAATGCAATCTATAGCACAATGCATTTTTATTGATGATATGTACATCATAAATCTCTGAGTATGATTGCTAATACAGTCAATTTTGTGGCCGAGGCTAAACTCATGTGCAGTGGCTAGTGGAAACAAAAGAGCATGTAAATATATACATAGCAACAGTAAGGGTCCACATTTACTCTCCAAAGTACGTGGAATTACAGGCATAATTGCATCATTGTGCTTCTTAGGTCTTCATTACACAACATTTTGTAACACTGAGTTTATTGAACCAGAACAGGTTTCTTTTTCAGTTATCTTGGAGGTGTAGAAAATAGGATTTTCTACCACAGTATATGCTGCGTGTAGCTCGGATTGCTAAGGTAATATCCCAGAAGCCTCAGTGGTGCAATCAGTCAAAGTTTTGTCTTTTTAGCTCTCAAACCTCAATCAGACTGAAAGAATGAAAGCTTCCTCTTCTAACATGTTCAAGGATCTTAAGCAGACCTCGACCCCTGACATAAGGCTGCCCCTAATATGCCAACGAACACTCATTTTACTTGGAAAGCTCATTGCAATGGCTGCTGTAGTAAATGGTATGTTTTATGGTTTATTGGGATCAAGACACCTTTACTGAAAGAGAGGAACCTTTAAGCTGCATCTAATAAATTTGTACCCATCTTGGAGTTACTAATGTTGACACTGGGAATTAAACATCAAAAACTTCCATTCTACCCCATTTTGTTGAACATTAGGTTAGTTCCACAAAATGTTTTGAAGAAGACATTCAGTCATTAAAAAAACATGGTTTGAGAATAGTTTTTAAAAGGGCTTAACTTATTTTCCTTGTGTAATGTTTTTCTCTCATACATACCCTGATACTAAGCTGCAAAAAGTATAGACCCATCAACAGCAAGCAACCTACCATGGCTAAAGATTTTCCAAAAACTAAGAATTCCACCTCTAGTTGAAAGTGAGCTGAAAGATTTTACAGAGTCAAAGACAAGCTTCATTTTGTCCAAAAGTCAAATCTACGCACAGCTGTGGTTCACAGAGTATTTAATTATATGTGAGGCAACGTCAATCAAATTCGAAATTTGTACATAATTAATTCAAATATATTAATGTGATGCATTTACCTGAAAGTTTTATTGATAATCTGTTTGAATCCATTTTACAAATGTATTTATTTATTTTCATTCATGTGGACCATGTTGGTTAGGCCAGCATTTATTGCCCATCCGAAGGACTCCTTGAGAGACCTGTCCTCTTGAACCACTGAAGTCCAATTGCTATAGGTAAACCCAAAATGACATTAGGGAGAGAGAACCAGTGACATAAAAGGAACATTGATATATTTCCAAGTCAGGATGGGAGTAACTTAGAGTGAAATACATGTATCTGCTGCCCTTGGAGAGGGTTATGGTCGCGGGTTTAGAATGGGCTGTCAAAGGAGCCAGCAGAATGATTTGAAACATGAAAGGGATAATTCTGTGCTTCCATGACCCCTGTAGGAAGTTGCACTTGCAGGGAGCAAGTATTAGCAGTAACGCTAAGGACTTCAGCTCTAGTCCTCTTGCTATTCTCCCAGGGAGTTCTATGGGAACGGAATTTACCATAAATTGAACTTGTAACTGTGGAACCATTTCCAAAGGTTACAACTAATCACAAATAATGAAGACTATTTAGCTTTTCCTAACTAATCAAAAGGATCCTAATGTCCATTGTCATAACATTCTTATTCAAAGGTTCCAGGCTGTCACAATTCTGTCTGGACACCTATTGTATTTGTCTCTTGGTCCTTGTGTGAAGAAGAATGTCTCCGTATTAGATTCGGATTATATTTTACCAGTTTAAACCTTTTTTTGCTTTGTTCAACACACTCAGTTTAAAGTAAGATTCCTTGTAAACCTTTCATATATCCTTTTCAGCCAAGACAGGTCTTTGTCAATCATCAATGCTGACAAACTCAAGTTTGCCCAGATCCTGGAAATGCAGAATATCTTCTGCATCTCAGACATCAGTTTGGAGTTATGCTTTTCTATGTTGTGTTGTGCCTGTGTGTGGGAGGGTGAGGGATTTCTAATCATTGTATAATAAATGAGGTTGCCTACACATATTTAAAAGATGTAATTTTGTTTGTTTTTATTTTCTCATCATAGACCTGCCTTGTGGGTAGAGAAAAGTCTAATAAGAATAGCTCCAGTTAACATTGTCTCTGGTGTTCTTGAGCCACCAGCGCTACAAATTAGACAATATGGAATGTTTTCTGTGGTGATATTATAACCAATAGGGGGGTTCCATTCCTTCCAAAATCTGGGCCATGACAAATTGTGTTATGTAAAGTTCCTGTTAAACTGCTAACTTGGCTCCAATAGGCTGGAGCGAAAAACAAAACCCTGAAGAAAGGAAGATAAGAACTTACAATTATGCAACTCTTTTCAGGAGCTTAAGGCATTCCAACGCATATTCAAATCAATTGTGCACTTTTTATGTATGGTCATGACTATACTGTCGTAAACATATCACCAATTTGCGCACAGTAAGGTCCTTAGAACAGCAATGTGATAATCATAGAATGATATAGGTCAGAAGGAGGTAATTTGGGTCATTGTGTGTCAGCTTGTTCTTTAAAGAGCTACCCAATTAAGCTATTCCTCTACTCTGTTACTCTACCCACACTTTATTTCCCTTTAAACATATACCTAGTTCCATTTTGACAGTAAGCACTGAATTTGCTTCCACCCTTTCAGGCAATGAATTTCATGTCACAGTACTTTGCTGTGAACAAAAAAATATTTTCTCATGTCATTTATAGTTCTTTTGCCAATCATCCTGTATTTGTGCCCTTGGGGCATTGGCTCTTCTGCCAGTGGAAATAAATCCTCCTTTTTACAGTGTCAAAATTATTTATGATTTTCTTAATGTGTGCCAATTTTTCTCCTAACCTTCTCTGCTGTAAGAAAAACTATCCAGCTTCGCCTGTCTCTCCAAATAATTGAAGTCCCTCAGTGCTGGCACCAATCTAGTGCATTATTTCTGCAGCCTGTCCAAGGCCTCGATATCTTTCATATAGTATAGTGCATAGTGTTGAATACAGTACCACAGCTGAGATCTACTGCATTGTTCATAACGGTTTAGTGCAACTTATTTATTTTTACTTTATTCATCACTAATAAAGCCAATGGCCCAATTTGCATGTAACAGCCTTATGAACATATCTTATCATTTTCAAAGATGAGCATGCATACCCCACCAAGTCGGATGAAGATGATAAGACCATAACATACCTTGTGGCACCTTGTCAAAGGCCTTCTGGAAGTGCATATAGATTACATCTACTGGCTTCCTTTGCCTAACTTGCTCTTTATATCCTCAAAGCAATTTAACAGATATATCAGTTATGACCTACTCCTTGACAAAACATTATCCCCCTTAACATGCACTTCCAAATACTCCACAATCTTACCCTTAATAATAGACTCTAAAATTTTAATAACAATTGAGATCATGCTCACTGACCTTCTGCTTTTATTCTTTCCCTGTCTTCTCTTGTTAGTGATGTCTCATCCTCCCCTTAGTGTGTTTTTCTTCCTTGGAATGAATTTCTGCTGTGCCTCCCATTTACTCCCAGAAACTCCTGCCATTGCTGCTCCACTGCCTTCCCTGTTAGATTCTTCTTCTAGTCTACTTTGGCCAGCTCCTTCCTCATGTCCTTGCAGTTACCTTTGCTGAATTGTAAGGCCATTACACCTGATTTCAACTGCTCCCTCTCAAACTGCAGCATGAGTTCTATCATATTATGGTCACTGTCCCTTAGGGGACCTTTCACCTTAAGCTTCCTTCTCCAGTCTGCCTCAGCATCACCAAATCCAGAATTGCCTGTTCCCTATTGGCCTCTACCACAAGCTGCTCCAAAATAAAGTCTCGTAGACATGCCACAAATTTCTTTTCTTGGGATCTTCTACCAAACTGATTTACCCAGTCCAATTGAATCTTGAAGTCCCCCATGATTGTTGTAATTGTATCTTTCCAACCTGTCTTTTCTATCTTCAGTTTTATATTCTCTTCTATCTCCTGACTACTGCTGGGAGGCCTGTACATAACTCCCTTTGTGGTTCCTCAACTCTTCCCACACAGATTTTATATCTTCCAACCATATATTGCTTCTTGCTGTCAATTTAGTTTAATTTCTTATGAAAAAGGCAATTCCACCCCCCTCTGCCCATTTGCAAATCCTTTTGATAGGGCGCATATCCTTAAATATTTCATTCCCAGTCATGATCCCTTTGCAACCATGTCTCTGTGGTATGCTGCTCACAACATCAAAACTGACAATTTCAATCTGTGCCCATTTGCCTTGTTTTGTGCACTGTCTGCATTTAAGTACTTCAGGTGGAGCCTACCCCTCCTTCCCTGGTACTGGTGCCAATTTCCCTTGAACTTTGCAAGTCACTCTGGTACCATGTGCTCTGTGAAGTATCTTCAATTGAATAGCCTGAGTTCTTTTACAGGTAGAGATCTTCCTAGAGTTTTCCCAGACGTCCCACATCTCGAAGGAGATTTCCATCCCCAATTCTTGATTTCAGGTTTTATATAACCGTCCCATGTCCTTCAATATCTTATTATGTAGTAACTGGTTAAGAGTACTGACCGAGGGTGAACCCATTGGCCAAAGCACTCTCCTTTCCATATCCGATTTATAAGGATTAATTATCAACGTGGTCTTCTTTTGTATGTAGTCTCATATATGAAAATATTGAAAAAGGTCCTTGCTAGGCAACCCAAACTTCTGACGCAACTGTTTGAAGGACATCATGACTTCCCCATCGAACAGGTCTCCCAAACAGGCGATACCTCTGGACTCCCAGATTTTGCATGCAGCATCAGTCAGCCCTGGCTGGAATCCTAATGTTCCCACTATAGAGGTATAAAGTGAAGATTTTTTGTAGATTACCCTCATCCTGTCGCATTATCCTCCAAGCTTTGTTTGTATTTAATACAATAGGATTTTTACAATGATCCATAATAATTCTCATTTTATCCATAAATAGTAGATTGATGAGGGGACATTTTGCTTGGGAGGCCTCAATATCTAACCAGATTGATTGTGGGTCACAAGAGACCCAATCAGCTACATAAGATAACAGAGAGCTCAATTGATACCTCCTGAAATCCGGAAAATCCAGCCCACCCCTTACATGTGGAAGCTTCAGCTTTTCTAATTTAATGACTCCAAATGAAGGAGCTGAGCCAACCATAGTGCCTACACAGCGTCTGTCTCGGCAGCATCAACGGGAACATTCTCATAGGGTATAAAAGGCGAGGTAGAATATTCATCTTAACCAAAGCTATTCTACGTAGCCAGGATATTGGTAGATCTCCCCAGTATTTTCTCTAATTGGCTTTATATAGCTGTCCAAATACCGGAGTAATAAAAATACCTAAGTAAAGAAAACCTCCCAGTGACCACCGAAAGGGGAAACTGGATTCCTCCGAGAAATTGGATATGTTGGTAAGACCTCCCCAGCGGCATGGCATCCGATTTCATAAAATTAATTTTGTAACCTGAGAACGTACCAAATAAGCTAACCACTTGAATTAAGCGGGGCACAGACATCAGTGAATCATTTAAGGAAAGGAGGACATCATCCACATAGAGAGTGATTTTATGCTTACCCGATCCAACCTCCGGAGCCACTATATTAGAGTCAGTTTGTATAGCTTCTGCGAGCGGCTCAATCACTAGCGTAAATAATAGTGGTGAGAGATGACAACCTTTGCCAACGCTAAAACTATCCGAACTTACACCGTTAGTAATCACCGCTGCTTTGGGACCATTATATAATACTGTAACCCATTTAATAAAGATCTCTCCAACACCAAACCATTCCAATCTATAAAAGAGATATGGCCATTCTACCCGATCGAATGCCTTCTCTGCTTCTAGGGAGACATCTAATCCTGGTATCGCTCCCTGTTGGCAGGCTTGTGCCCTATTTAAGACTCTTCTAATGTTATTAGTTGATCTGCGACCCTTTATAAACCACGTCTGGTCCTCTTTTATAATGAATGGTAAAACCCTCTCCAGTCTTAATGCTAACATTTTTGAGAGAATTTTAAAATCCACATTCAACAAGTATATAGGTCTGTACGAACAGCAGTCATCTGGGGCCTTTCCTTTCTTAAGAATGAGAGAAATATTTGCTTCTCTCAGAGAAAGAGGGAGACAGCCCTGACTATGTGAATAATTATACATATCTATAAGTGGCCTGACCAATTCACCTATAAATTCTTTATAGAACTCAGCCTGAAATCCGTCTGGTCCGGGTGCTTTACCATTCTGGAGCTGCCTCACCACTTCCTGGGTTGCAAGGGGGGCATTCAAGAATGGTACCTGCTCCGAGGTTAGACCCGGGAGGGCCAGATTTTTTTTTAAAAAAGCCTCCATCTTCCTCGTTCCATCCTCGTGGTCCTTATACAATTCGAAGTAGAACTTTCTAAAGGCTGCATTGATCTTTTTACGATCACAAGTCAGGGTACCAGCACTCTGACTAATAGATGTAATGGATTGGGGAGCTTTTTTCTTTCTGGCAAGCTATGCTAGATACCTGCCAGGTATTCAAATAATCTCTGCTTCGCAAATAATGCCTCCCTCTTTGCTGTTCTAAGTGTGGTTTTCAAAGTTGCCCTGAACGCTGTAGTTTAGTAATGGACAACCTATCAACATACGCTGTCTCAGCCGCATTCAGGCGGGCGTCGAGCAGACTCTGTTGATCTCCCTTTTGTCATTTCCAGGTCGCAGACTATGAGATAATCAAGCCATGTGTGTATGCCTTAGCAGTCTCCCACATCACCGATGGGTTACTGGCTGTGCCTGAGTTGATATCCCAGAAAGTTTTAAATTCCTGCAAGAAATATTTTATGAACTTACTATCCTTCAATAGGAAAGGGTCCATATGCCAATATCGGGAACCTATCTTATCATTAATAGTCTTAACCTCCATATATACTGCGGCGTAGTCGGAAATAGTTATATTAACTATTTTACAAAACAATATCGAGTTCAAAATGGTCGAAGGGACAAAAGAAAATTGATTCTGGTATGGCACTTGTGTGGATTAGAATAAAAAGTAAACTCTCTACCCTCAGGGTGAAGACACCTCCGCAACATCTACCAGCTCCAACTCCCTATTCAGATCAGCTAACTGCCCAGATCTCAAAGATATGCCCGTTGAACTCCTAGGTATCCTGTCCACCTCTGGATCGATGATACAATTAAAATCTTCCCCCTATAATTGTGTGGCGCACCCCGAGAGCCATCAACTTGGAGAACACTTCTGTTACAAATTTAAAAGGGTGCACCGGGGTGCAATAATGTATATTAGGGCTTTAATTAATATATACCCTCCAGACTCGTCTTTTTACCGGCTTAGCATTTGGAAGGGAAGATTCTTCCGAATAAGAATGGCCATTCTCCTACTTTTTGAGCTGAAAGATGATAAGAACACCTGGCCAAATCCACCCTGTTGCACCTTCAACTGCTCCTTATCAAGTAGCTGTGTCTCCTGTAGAAGGGCTACATCAACCCTTTCTTTTTTAAGACTTGATAATATCTTTTTCCTTTTGATTGGTGAGTGGCTCCCCTTGACATTCCAGGTGCACCACCTAAACAAATGACTAGCCATGACTGTTCAAGCAAGCCCAAGACCCCCAAGAGGAAGAACCTCACCCAAAAAACATTGAGTGAAAACCATAAACAATTCCCATGTAAACACCCTTTAAAACAACTAAATCAAAACAGCCAAGAACTACTCCTAAAAAAACCGTGAAACATATGTAAAAGGAGACTTCCCCCTCTTGTCCACAGGAAGCACTGCATACATCTCCCAGTTAGAGCCATGTCCTCGGCCCAGACATTACAAAGTAGAGTAAATAAATATCAATATCTTATAAAACAGGAGTTAAAACTGGGCTACCAACCCATCCCCTCCACACTATTACCTAGATATACTTAGCAAAACAACAACATAAGATAAAAATATATAAAATTACAAAATTACAATCTCAGCAAGTATTAAGCGACAATAAACAACTCAGAAACATCTCCCAATAATCGAATAAATTGCACGAGTTATAGGCAAGAATCAAAAGGAAGGATAAAAAAATGAGCCCCCCCCACCCCGGAGGAAGGATGGAAAAGAGAAAGAGGGAAAGAAGAGGAGAAAAAAACAAAAGTGGGGCAAAATTAAGTAATTACCAATCCAATTCAAGTATTGTAGTCTGTTTGAGAGCATCCAGGAATTCTTTTATTTTTTCCGGTGATCCGAAGTTATATACAGATCCTCCATGACTGAAGTGCAGCATTGCCGGATATCACATAGAATATTGAATATTTAAATCCCTCAGACACTTCTTCACCTCATTAAATGCCTTCCTCTTGTGAACTACAACTGGAGAGAAGTCCTGGGACAACATTATTTTGGAGTCCTTGTATATCATGCATGGGGATCCTTCCCCAAAACTCTGGAGGCCTTAGCAGCATTTGTTTTTCCCTGTGATGTTGAAGTCGAACTAGGACCGGGCGGGGGAGCTGGTCCCACCTGGGCCTGCTCACAGCAACCCAGTGGGCCCACTGAACCCACACCTGGCCCAGCTCTGACTTCAGTTTCAACAGCAGTGGGAGCCATTGCTCCAAAAAATCAACAAGCTGGCCTTCCTCCTCCCGTTCAGAAAGGCCCAGCAACCGAATATTTTTCTGATGACCTCGATTTTCGAGGTCGTCGATATGTTCCTCTAAGGCCCGGACTCAGTGTTCCAGAGCCTGGACCTGACCCACGATTGACTCAGCAGTCTGGGAGGCAGCGGCCCGAGAAGCATGACCGAGATCGACTCCCACCCGGACTGGATCTCTTCGATGGACGCATCGATCTTCTCTCGGAGCTTAATGAACTCCGAGATCAGGCTTGCCTCTGCACGTAAGTCCCCGTGAGGTGGCCTTGGATGTCACTGTTGCTGCAGGCTGGGGAGGGGTCCCTGCCTGTTGCGAACTTTGTGAACCTTTGCCTTTGGTTATTTTAAAGTGCATCAAACTGCTAAAGTTTGATGCAGAATTACCAAAGCTGCTGGGAAAAAGCTATTTTAAATTTAGCAAGTGAGGTAAGGATGTGTACCCCATTTTGCCTGGGTCTTGGGCAGAGTTCAGCAGACTCAGACCTACTGGGTTGCAGCCATCTTGGATCTCCTACTGTTATATTTTACAGGCAAAATATCAAACAATAACTGCACTGCCAATGGGAAATCTACTTTGCAACCAAACATAGCTAAAGCCAAACTAAATTATGAGGTGGAATGGGGATTTACTTGGTATTGTCTTACAGCTGTGCTGGCAGTGAAGTTCAAGGTGCCCACTCACAAATTAATTTATGTGACAAAGAAAATTGGTTTATGTAGAAAATAATAAAAGCTCAGGGTGACTGTGAGGTGACAAAAACACATCAGGGGCATCAATGTTGCTGAAATCTTCTAAGAGAAATCATTTTTTTAACCTGAGCTTTGAATATTAGTATTAAAATTAAACAGCATTTTTATCACATAGTGTACTGTGTCTTGAAAGATGTACTGGTCCTGGAGTGGGTTCAGAGGACGTCCACGAGAATGAAAGGCTTAACATATGAGGAACATTTGACGACTCTACGTTAACACTCAGTAGAGGTTAGAAGGATGAGGGGGGGATCTAATTGAAACTTACAGAATACTGAATGACCTGGACAGAGTGGACAATGGGAAGATGTTTCCATTGGGAAGAGAGACTAGGACTCGAGGGCATAACCTTACAGTAGACGGAAGACCCTTTAGAATGGAGTTAAGGAAAATCTTTTTTAACCAGAGAATGGTGAGTCTGTAGAATGCATTGCTAGAGAAGGCTGTGGAGGTCAGGTCATTAAGTATATTTAAGACAGATATATAGGTGCCTGATTGTCAAGGGATTCAAAGGTTATGGAGAGAATGTGGGAGAATAGGGTTGAAAAACAGATGATTGAGCAGAGTAGACTCGATGGGCTGAGTGTCTGCTTCTATGTCTTACAGTCTAATGGTGGAGATTTATTTGCTCTTGGCTTTAGTCATCTCAGTGATGTCTTGAGTGCCTTTGATCATGACAGATGGTAAGATTCTTAGAGAAACTTCAGTAAAGCTGAGGTAATTGTGAAAAGTTTATCAAGCTATATTTTGATTAGGGAGAAAAGTATTTCCAGAACTTGAATTTATTACTTGTTTGATTCTTGCTTGACCTGTTGACACTTTATGTGAACAATTTGCTGTCTCAGTGCAAACAGTGCATTGAAGGCTGTTCTGACGCTGTAGTCTTATCCAAAGTTCAGATGACAAAAATTTCAAACCCTCTCAAAAAACATCTCTCTGTTTCATAATAGAATAAGGATCATTATTTGCTTGAGGCTTTTGAAGCAGAATACAGGATGTTTGCAGAATAGAATGATGCTATTTGACCTGTTATATTGATGCCGCCAATTAGCTAGAGCAATTCCCGCATCTCTGAGGAGTGTAAAAACTATGACAGAACTGTGGTCTATTGGGGCAAGACTGAATGAGACTAATATTGATGATGTAGCTCTCTGTTCTGTCCTGATGACACACTGTTTCGTTGATAGACATGTTCCAATAGGGCAAAAGGCATTCCTTCCTTTTTGACATTTTCCCGATATGCCAGCAGACTCATGATGTACTAAATAGTGTCTTAGTGTATTCTGTCATTCTGTGTCTCTGTAAATACATATACTGTATGTAAATAAGGCAGCCACATTTCCAGTTCCTAATCTCAAGGGTATTTTTGTTACAATTTACATATGCACCTAATCGGCCTTATTTCCCCTGACCTAATAGTGCCCATGGAAATCAAAATAACTTAGGGCAGATTAATTACATACCTTTATGGAGAAAAATCGGTGCTGACAGTCACTACTCAAGAGTTGACAAAATACAGATTGACTATGCTTGGGAACTGAACCAAACAAGTTAAAACATGTCTGCTAACTACATGTGTTACATGTTTCTGGACTTGATATGCTTTAATATTAATTCTAGCTTAAAACGTTTCAGAAGGGAAAGCTTCCAGACTGCACGACTCTATAAGGAGTTTTGTTTTGTGTTTATTAATTAAATGTCTGAATAATACTTTCGAAAAGTACTGACTAAGTACACTGTTCAATGTATAAGAATGGAGGCATGTACAGATCCTGTCTTCTATACTTTTCTGTATTTTT
Source organism: Chiloscyllium punctatum (assembly GCF_047496795.1). Classification (NCBI taxonomy): domain Eukaryota; kingdom Metazoa; phylum Chordata; class Chondrichthyes; order Orectolobiformes; family Hemiscylliidae; genus Chiloscyllium; species Chiloscyllium punctatum. The sequence goes on along the minus strand of NC_092744.1, from coordinate 74,259,020 downwards.
GATTGTAGGCTCAAATGGGAAAAAGACTGTTTTAGAAACCAAAGATTGTGAAAGGGCATGCTGCAATGTTTGTTTTTAAAAAGCAGGCTACTGACACTCCTCATAAATGCTGTTAACACTGCTGTTTATTCAAGCTGTGGAGGTTATGGGGGAAGGGAGGAGGTTGCTGCAGGTAGCTGGAGCAGGTAGTATATGCAAAGAGAGATATATAGCTGCTGGTAGCCAATTGCTCTGTGGAGTGGCAACCAGTTGTTAAAGTTCTTCTAACAGCTATGTGATTGGCTCACAAGTAGGTGACAGCTTGTGGGCGTGAACAAAATGGTTAGAAGTTTTGGACCTCCAGAAAGGGAGATGGTGTCTTGCTTGCTGAAGTGCAAAATAACTAAAGCTTCAGGAAAGCCAGCTGATTTTACCTCACTGGTTGCTTAAAGCTGTTACTTCTAACTAATAATTCAGAGTCTTTATAACTTGTGAACAGGTGCCTCCTGGAAGGAAGTGAAAGTACATGGAGAAGAGAGATCGAGGGGCAGCAAGTCCTGGTTAACATGAATGAATCATTGCAGCTAATCATACGGGCAGGCAAAATTGACCTGATTTTCCAGTTTTCTCTCTATCCATAACATCAAATTTTGTTTTGTCTGAATGTGTGTATAGAGGTGTGTTATAAGTTGTTAGATTTTTAATTAATAGTTATGTGTCAACTTTCATAATTGTTAACCTGCAGCTAGAATCTATTTATTTGTAATAAAAAATCATTCTTAAGTACCGAAATCTGGTTCATACTTTCTGTCAACCCGGGTTGAAAAAGACAGGCAATTTGAGGAATTCTGTGTACATTGATAAAATCTTCAACTTTTATGATGAACCTCAGAATAGCAGGGCTTGAATTTGCTACCACCGTGAGATGTCAAAATGGTTGGGCATGAAAAGAATGAGTCACCATTTTCTTAGCTTTGATATTTGTGGGTCCGCTGTTGCTTCCCTGGTTGTGGCAGAGACATTCTTGTTGCACAGAGACAATTCATTCTTGTTTTAATTACTGAGAGGTCTTATCCTTTTTCCTTATCTTGCATTCCAGAATATCATTGCCTTAATAAGCCAAGGGTACTTTGATTTTTGTTCCTGATCATTTTTTTTATCCCAGAGCACATTGTGGGCTGGGGAGGTGTCAAATGGCGATGTGAAACTCGAACTGGCATGAAGCAATTGTACACTCACCCTTGCTGCAAGGTTATAAATCATTTGTGCTTTGCTAAACTGCTTTCACTCATTTGTGGAAGATGGCAGTATCTTGTTTCTTTCTGCAGATTATAAGGTGACGATTTGTATGGCGTTTGCATCTTAATTATTTTGTTCGGAGGGTTGAATACAATTGAAGAGTGTTAGAATCAAATAATTATAATCATATTCAGATCATTTGGTTAATTGTCATAGAAACTGATAGAAAGTGTTCACAGAATACTACAAAAAAAAGCCATTCAGCCACCATGTCTGTGTTGGTGCTCTGCCAGAGTAACTCACCTTGTCCCATGGACCACTTTCCCCCATAACCCTGCACATTGTTTTCTTTAGATAATGATCCAGTTTCCTATTTACCTTTACCTTCAGTTCCTTGGTACTGAGGATGACCTTCTTCCGTTCCAGATTTGAGGGTCCTGAGGTGACTAAACCATTAGTGCTGATCCACACACCCTGCCAGAGGTGGGGAAGGTGGTATTTGAAGGGGTGGGCTTGTGTACAGAAAATGCTATTTCCTCTTTTCGCCTTTGCTTCTTTTTCTATTCATCTTAAATCAGTGCCCTCTGGATCTACAGGGGTCAGTGTTGGGGCCACTGTTGTTTGTAATATACATAAATGATCTAGAAGAGGGCATTGTTGGTATGATCAGCAAGTTTGCAGATGACAGAAATATTGGTGGAGTGGCAGAAAGCATAAGGGACTGTCAGAGAATACAGGAGGATATACATAGACTGGAGAGTTGGGTGGAAAAGTGGTAGATGGCTTTCAATCCAGACAAATGTGAGATAATGCATTTAGGCAAGTCTCATTCTTGAGCGAATTATACACTGAATGGAAGAGCCTTGGGAAAAGTTGATGGGCAGAGAGATCTGGGAGTGCAGGTCCATTGTACCCTGAAGGTTGCTGCACAGGTGGATAGAGTGGTCAAGAAGGCATGCAGTATGTTTGTCTTCATTGGACGGGGTACTGAGTATAAGAGCTGGCATGTCATGTTAAAATTGTACAAGACATTGGTTCGGCCGCATTTAGAATACTGTGTACAGTTCCAGTTGCCACGTTACCAAAAGGATGTGGACGCTTTGGAGAGGGTGCAGAGAAGGTTTATGAGGATGTTGCCTGGTTTGGAAGGTGCTAGCTATGAAGAGAGGTTGAGTAGGTTAGGTTTATTTTCACTAGAAATAAGGCGACTGAGGGGGGACCTGATTGAGGTTTACAAAATCATGAAGGGTATACACAGGGTGGATAGAGACCAGCTTTTTCCCAGGTGAAGGATTCAATAACGAGAGGTCATGCTTTCAAGGTGAGAGGTGGAAAGTTTAAGGGGGATACATACAGTAAGTACTTCACACAGAGGGTGGTGGGCGTTTGGAACGCGTTGCCAGCAGAAGTGGTAGGGGCAGGCACAGTAGATTCATTTAAGATGAGTCTGGACAGATGCGTGAGTAGGTGGGGAGCAGAGGGATACAGATGCTTAGGAATTGACTGACAGGTTTAGACAGTACATTTGGATCGGCTCAGGCTTGGAGGGCCAAAGGGCCTATTCATGGACTGTAAATTTTCTTTGTTCTTTATCCTTTTGTCAAAAGGAAGAGTTTCTCCCTGTCAAATCTGTCCAGTCCCCTCATAATATTGTTCCTCGTGGAGAGCATTTCAAACCTCCCCCACCATTGCAAACTGCCCCTCCTAATAGCTGCCTCTCTGGTTCTGTGTCTATTTTTGTTTGATGATACTGTTGTGAAGCCTGTGAGAAATACAGTATTGTATAAAAACAGACATTGTTGTTTTTGTAACACAATCATCTGTAGTGGCAGGTGACAAAATAAGCAATGAACCAAATATGAAAGAAGCTTCTGTTGCTTTATACTATAAGTAAATTTCGACTTGTGTGTCTCCCCTGTGTTTTACACTGTGACACATTGCTTTGCACTGTTGTCCTCCCATGTTCTATCTTAATCTGTTACTGATGTCCTACTTTCAGTGCTTGGACACTAACTCTGAACTAATTCTGTTCATGTTTTCCTCCTTTGGCTCTGTCTTATGTTGGTGTACACACCCACCTCTATCAATCATCATGAAAAAGATTCACTCTGGAATACCTGAAGTCTTTCTTTCTTTGTGCTGTCAGTTACGCAATTTGTCATCCTTGATCTGGAAATTTCTCAATGCCTTCGGTTGTGCTGTGCAGCCAGAGCTTCACGGACTGGGAACATGGTTAAGCAAGGATTGTAAACATTGTTGATGGCCCTGAAGGAAATAAATTATTGGAATTAATGTAAGGAATGTACTAGTGAATTTAAATTCAGGTTAGCAATGACAGCAGCACATTGCATTGGTTATTGTGACAAGCAGTATTAAACTCAGGTATCCTTTGGGAGTCTGGAACAGTTTGACTGCAACTGAGTCCTCTTTAGGATAAGGTTTTTTCACCCATCCAAAAATATGTAATTTGATCCAATGATTGATACAGAGCACCGGGAGATTTGTACTTAAAGTAAGCATTTGCTATTTGTGCTTTTCACCGTGAATTTGAACTCAGTAAATTGGAGCTGAAGCCTGACCTAGCTGTGGTTTGACTTGAATGCTTTCCAAGTGATGCCAAAAATTTAATAAGTTTCATATGTGTTTAAAGAAGAGTCTTGCCATTATCACTCCTTAAATGAAATCAAATGACGCTGATAGTCAACATTCATATTATTTTCAATCTTTTTAATGATTTTACTATTGAACCATAATTGTTTCTTGAACTGACTGCAGTTCTGAGCCTGGTGGTGTGAGATACTCAAACTAATACGCACTGTTGGATTGTTTTAGTCTTTGAAGTACTCTAGGTGAAGAGCTTGATCTATTGATCCTGTTGCAATGTGTTCCTCTTTAATAGTGGGCTTGGGGATTGTTCCCTGCCTGTTTGGTGGAATACAGTCACCAGCACTTACTGTTTATTTAGGCAAAACAAATAAATGGAGCAATAAATATGCTAGTTAGTTTGTATTTTTGGATCATTTGATTTCCAAAGGAAGTCACATAGTAACATTTTCTTTTAGCAACCTTTATGGTTCCATTACACAGGAACTATCAGGTGGAGGCAGATACCTATTAGAATGTTGCAGACTCTTAGAGGCCAAGGTTATTTTTTTCTCCAGGAATCACGCAGTGGGTGGTACGTGTCTGGAATGAACTGCCAGAGGATGTGGTGGAGGCTGGTACAATTGCAACATTTAAGAGGCATTTGGATAGGTATGTTAATAGGAAGGGTTTGGAGGGATATGGGCCGGGTGCTGGCAGGTGGGACTAGATTGGGTTGGGATGTCTGGTCGGCATGGACGGATTGGACCGAAGGGTCTGCTTCCATGCTGTACATCTCTATGACTCTAATTATTGAATGTCAGACGTTCGAGATGGCAACTGAGTTAGACTTCAGAAAATTGGCTTGTGGAGACCTGTGATGGTCAGACTCCATTACGACATGGTGACTGTTGACGTGGCAAAATGGAGTAGGAAAATAGACCAATAAGAGTGACTTCAGGAAGAAAGATTTGTGCAATGCAAGGATCTTGGTCCAAAAAGGAAAATAGATGTCTCTCTCAATTAGAGAGCGATAAATGGTTCAGAGGGATAATGTTAAAAGGTATCATTAAAGAAGTTATGCCAAGATGAGTTCAAAGTAATCAAACAGGGTCAATATTGTTTTATAAAGGAAAATCATGTTTAATCACTCTGTTGCAGTTCTTTAAAGAACATGTGGAGGGAAAATGTGGCGGTCATGTCTGGAGTCAGGAAGTTCACCGTTATCTTTACAGACGTAAATTTGTAATAATAACAGATCACAAACCCCTGCTAGGTCTACTTAAAGTGGACAAGGCTGTGTCGCCCACAGTTTCAGGCCGAAATCAGCAGTGGGCTCTGATACTAAGTGCATATAATTACAGGCTGGAGCACCATCCAGGAGGCCAAGTGGCAAATGCGGATGCATTGGGCTGTCAGCTGCTGGAAGCTACACCACTGGTGGTACCACCATTGGCTGAGCCCGTAATGGTTCTCAATTATCTGGACACACTTCCAGTCACAGCTGACAATATCAAACTTTGGGACCCAGAAAGATCTGGTCAGGTCAAAACTGAAACAGCTGGTAGTGATGGGCTGTCACAGTCAGAATTGAAATCGTTTTTGACCCGGAGTGACCAGATCACAGTAGAGGACTATGAAGGCAAGCAACAGTGATTGTCCTGAACAAAGGTCATCCCCAGATACTGGGTGAGCTCCACCAGGATCATCCAGGGGTTTCCAAAAATGAAGATGTTAGTGAGAAGTTATGTCTGGTGGCCAGAATTGGATGCAGGTGTAAATACATTGGTCAGTCAGTGCCCAAAAGTGCCAACAAAGACAAAAATTAAGCCATCAGCTCCCTCACATTCATGGGAAAACCTGTGTAAACTCTGGACTCAGTTACATGTTGACTATGCTGGGTCTTTTCATGGGCTTGAAGTTCTTACACATTGTGGGTGTCCACTCAAAATGGCTGGACATGCGTAAAATTAATTCCTCAAACACTGGGACAATGATAGAAAAAATGCGCAAATCTTTTGCAATACATGGACTCTTAGAAGTGTTGGTCATAGATAATGGGCCATCATTTACCAGCAGAGAATTTTGAGTATTTCCTAAAGTCAAATGGTATTCGTCATATAATCCAATGGTCTGGCAAAAGAAAGAGCATCCCAAACTTTGAAGGCAGGCTTGAAGAAAGAGCCAAAGCTTCACTAAATACCAAACAGTCCTACATTCCTATCTGATTTATAGGTCCATGGCTCAGGTAACTGCAGAGATAGCTATAGATTTGCTGACAGGGAGAAGGCTCTGCACCAGATTAAATCTGATCTTCTTGGAACTGTTGGGGTGGAGGATGAATTGTCATCAGGAAAGCCAATGCCTGGACACCAGACTCTGCTAAGAGAGAGATGGTTTACTTAAGGGGACAAAATTTGGTGCAAGAATAACAGGAATGGCCCTGCATGGTTAAGAATAGACAGGCAGGAGGCTGGAAGAACACAGCAAGCCAGGCAGCTTCAGGAGGTGGAGAAGTCTGTTTCGGGTGTAACTTTTCTTCAGGACTTTTCGGTTACACCCAAAATGTCAACTTCTCCACCTCCTGATGCTGCCTGACTTGCTATGTTCTTCCAGCCTCCTCCCTGTCTATTTTGGATTCCAGCATCTACAATTTTTTTTTAAGTTTCTGCATGGTTAAGAGGTGTGTTTGAAGTGAGATCTGGTCCACTGACACATAAAGTTCAGGTAGGTGTGATGGGCCTGAACACGTATGTGGACCAGGTGAAAACTGCAAACTCGTAAACCGTGCAGGAGCAAATCGTCCCTGGCTCCTCAAATACTTTTTCCAACTGTTCTGGAGCCTGTAGGTTCTCTGTTTCCAAGTGTTGAAGACACCTCAGCATCTGAGAAGGAAACAGTAGATGTTGCGACCTCAATGCCTTTACCACCCCAATGCCTTTGCCACCTGAAGGGGACAATAAATTCCTTCTGAGACACTCCGAGATCAAGAGGCAAGTTACTGTGCGTAACAGAGACCCCATATCAGAAGCAGATGTGGAGAAACCTGACTCAGTGCTAAAGCGCTCCAGGAGGAACTACAAAAAAAAATAAAGAATCGGCCTATGTCCTCTAACTCCTGGGGGAGGGATGTAGTAATTGTAATGAGATCAGACAGGTGGACTACATAGAATGTGAGTTCTCTGATTGGGGCTGTTAACCTAGTCCAATCAGGGAGTCTTGGCTGACAGATACAAACAGGGGTGTCAGAGGTTTTGATCATGCTGAGAGCTGGCTCTGAGGAAGCTGGGCCAGAGTCAAGGACTCTCCACAAATAAATAAAGCATGACTTGGTGATGGGATACCAGCCTCTGGAGTTATTTCAGTAAAGGTCTTGTATCAAGATCACATAGTACATACCCTCAAACCTGCATGCTTGGACAAGGAGTTAAAAACTTAAAAATATATCCTGTTTATACAAAGGAATGAAAGATAATTGCTTTATTTAGCAAATGTCAGGGTTTAGTTAAAGAATTGCATTATAATTCTCATAAGCATACAGAAAATTAACATGTCCCCTGCTCTTATCAGTACAAGTTACAGGAACCTAGAACATGTTGGACAGTTGCAAGGACTGAGTTTCCAACAATGCTACTATCTAGATCTCTCCACTGCATCACTCAGTCACATCCTCGTGTTCCTAACCACAATCCAAGCATTATCTGAAGAAGTATGACTACCTCTTGTGAGAAACTGTAATATTACCCCTGCCTGAGGCATCTGATGCCTCAACACTAGCTCATGAATGGAATGTTGAATCTCCTCAAACTATTGACATTTACAACTGATGTGGTTGCCATGAATTGTATAGAGGTACAGCAACCTCATATGCTGCAGCTGCAAAACATCATGTGCCCCTCTAATATTTAATGAGATCGTAAATACAATAGTTTTCCAGTTAAACAACGCTATACAACTTTTGTCTACAGTTATTCCAGGTATTGAATTAGTTAATCTAAGGGCTTTGAGATGTAGTGGTAGTGTTCCTACCTCTGAGCAAAGAGGCCCAGGTTCAAGACATACCTGCCCTGCATGTGTCATAGCATGTCCAAAAAGCTTTATTAATAAAATAATTTGTTGGGCTATTAATTTAATGTAATATTTGAACCAGTTTTGAAACTAGTTAAAATATAATAAACAATTATGTTCTTGCTCACCCAGTTGAAGATGGAAAAACTCACCAGATTTTGGAGGTGCAAAAAGGAAATACAAAAGCAATGTCCCCTTTCCCCCTCAGCAATAAGTTTCCAACTTACCCTTCTATGTTGACATGCTCAGACCTCACACACACAGTAAAATCTAACCCAGTATACTTCACTGATTGGGAAATGGCTTGACTCTGCTCAATGATTCAACTTATATGGTTAGCACTGCTGCCTCACAGCACCAGGGTCCCGGGTTCAATTCCAGCCTCGGGCATCTGTCTGTGTGGAGTTTGCACATTCTCCCTGTGTCTGCATGGGTTTCCTCCGGGTGCTCCGGTTTCCTCCCATAGTCCAAAGATGTGCAGGTCAGGTGAATTGGCCATGCTAAATTGCCCGTAGTGTTAGGTAAGGGGTAGATGTGGATGTAGGGGTATGGGTGGGTTGCGCTTCGGCGGGGCGGTGTGGACTTGTTGGGCCGAAGGGCCTGTTTCCACATTGTAAGTAATCTAATCTAATCTTATATTAGACTAGAGCTTATGCAATAACATGCAATAGTTAAATGGTCAACCCACAAGCAAAACTTGATAATGGCAAACTTGAGTGATGGATTACCCAGTTGTTAATATTTGCAACAGCAATTGCCAATTTTATTTGCCAGTTCCAGGGGCATCTTGCCATTTTGAAAACTTTGTGTAAGCATGTTTCTGACCTTTCACAGTTTAAGCAAACATAATTATCCTTGGCTACTGAGAAGAAAGTTTGCTTCATACCGAATCTTCAATTTTAAAAAAATGGTTTAGATTGCCATCGAATAGTGGGTTCAGTATTGTCTCAAGTAGTACCTTGGATGACAATGTATGTGAGAGGTAAGTGTGCTGTGCTTAGAGGAACGTGTGCTCTTGGATTTCTGGTCTTCAATGCACTCCATCATTGGTTTCCTGTCATTATGTCTAAGTCTTAGTCTGGGAAAAAGCAATGACTGCAGATGCTGGAAACCAGATTCTGGATTAGTGGTGCTGGAAAAGCACTGCAGTTCAGGCAGCATCCGAGGAGCAGGAAAATCGATGTTTCGGGCAAAAGCCCTTCATCAGGAATGCAGGCAGAGTGCCTGAAGGGTGGAGAGATAAATGAGAGGAAGGTGGGGATGGGGAGAAAGTAGCATAGAGTACAATAGGTGAGTGGGGGAGGGGATGAAGGTGATAGGTCAGGAAGGAGAGTGGAGTGGATAGGTGGAAAAGAAGATAGGCAGGTAGGACAAGTCATGGGGACAGTGCTGAGCTGGAAGTTTGGAACTGGGGTGAGGTGGAGGAAGGGGAAATGAGGAAACTGTTGAAGTCCACATTGATGCCCTGGGGTTGAAGTGCTCCGAGGCGGAAGATGAGGCGTTCTTCCTCCAGGCGTCGGGTGGTGAGGGAGCGGCAGTGAAGGAGGCCCAGGACCTCCATGTCCTCGGCAGAGTGGGAGGGGGAGTTGAAATGTTGAGCCACAGGGCGGTGTGATTGATTGGTGCGGGTGTCCTGGAGATGTTCCCTAAAGCGCTCTGCGAGGAGGCGTCCAGTCTCCCCAGTGTAGAGGAGACTGCATCGGGAGCAACGATACAATCAATGATATTGGTGGATGTGCAGGTAAAGCCTTGGTGGATGTGGAAGGCTCCTTTAGGGCCTTGGATGGAGGTGAGGGAGGAGGTGTGGGCGCAGGGTTTGCAAATCCTGCGGTGGCAGGGGAAGGTGCCAGGACGGGAGGGTTGTAGGGGGGCATGGACCTGACCAGGTAGTCACGGAGGGAACGGTCTTTGCGGAAGGCAGAAAGGGGTGGGGAGGGAAATATATCCCTGGTGGTGGGGTCTGTTTGGAGGTGACGGAAATGTCGGCGGATGATTTGGTTTATGCAAAGGTTGGTAGGATGGAAGGTGAGCACCAGGAGGGTTCTGTCCTTGTTACGGTTGGAGGGGTGGGGTCTGAGGGCAGAGGTGAGGGATGTGGACGAGATGCGTTGGAGGGCATCTTTAACCCGACTCCCACAGCTACCTGGATTACACCTCTTCCCACCCTACCTCCTTCAAAAATGCCATCCCGTATTCTCAATTCCTCTGCCTCCGCCGTATTTGCTCCCAGGAGGACCAGTTCCACCACAGAACACACCAGATGACCTCCTTCTTTAGAGACCGCAATTTCCCTTCCCACGTGGTTAAAGATGCCCTCCAACGCATCTCGTCCACATCCCGCACCTCTGCCCTCAGACCCCACCCCTCCAACTGTAACAAGGACGGAACGCCCCTGGTGCTCACCTTCCACCCTAACAACCTTCGCATAAACCAAATCATCCGCCGACATTTCTGCCACCTCCAAACAGACCCCACCACCAGGGACATATTTCCCTCCCCACCCCTTTTCGCCTTCCGCAAAGACCGTTCCCTCTGTGACTACCTGGTCAGGTCCACGCCCCCCTACAACCCACCCTTCTGTCCTGGCAACTTCCCCTGCCACTGCAGGAATTGCAAACCCTGCGCCCACACCTCCTCCCTCACCTCCATCGAAGGCCCTAAAGGAGCCTTCCACATCCATCAAGGTTTTACCTGCACATCCACCAATATCATTTATTGTATCTGTTGCTCCCGATGTGGTCTCCTCTACATTGGGGAGACTGGACGCCTCCTCGCAGAGCGCTTTAGGGAACATCTCCAGAACACCCGCACCAATCAGCCACACCGCCCTGTGGCCCAACATTTCAACTCCCCCTCCCACTCTGGAGATCCTGGGCCTCCTTCATCACCGCTCCCCCACCACCCGATGCCTGGAGGAAGAACGCCTCATCTTCCGCCTCGGAGCACTTCAACCCCAGGGCATCAATGTGGACTTCAACAGTTTCCTCATTTCCCCTTCCTCCACCTCACCCCAGTTCCAAACTTCCAGCTCAGCACTGTCCCCATGACTTGTCCTACCTGCCTATCTTCTTTTCCACCTATCCACTCCACCCTCCTCCCTGACCTATCACCCCATCCTCTCCCCCACTCATCTATTGTACTCTATGCTACTTTCTCCCCATCCCCACCCTCCTCTCATTTATCTCTCCACGCTTCAGGCTCTCTGCCTTTATTCCTGATGAAGGGCTTTTGCCCGATACATCGATTTTACTGCTTCCTGGATGCTGCCTGAACTGCTGTGCTCTTCCAGCACTACTAATCCAGAACTAATTCTTAGTCTGTCAATTCCTTGAGATTAATTGATTAATAGATCAACAACTCCATTATCTTTGTAAAAAAAGTGAAAGAACTGTGGATGCTGTAAGTCAGAAACAAAAACAGAAATTGCTGGAAGGGCTCAGCAGATCTGGCAGCATCTGTGAAGAGAAATCAGAGTTCATGCCTCAGGTCTGGTGACCCTTCCTCAGAACTCAGGTCATCAAACCCAAAATGTTAACTTTGATTTCTCTCCTCAGATGCCGCCACACCACCACAACTTCTGTTTTTGTTTCCATTATTTTCATATCATGTGATTGCTCAGGATAGTAGAAAGGGAACTGTAAAGGTTGTAGTCTTTTTTTTTAATCCAGAGATTTCTCTGTTCCTTTTGCAGTTCATTTCAGTATTTCCAAAACCTTTTAGATGCTAAAGCACCTGAAATACAACTAAATCATTGGTTTGTTTGATGCATGGTATGACAAGCAAAATGTGAAGCTCTTATTGAAAAGGAAACTATCCTCATGAGAATGTATTTGGCAAGCATTTTAGATTCCGATGCTGGAGATTTGTATATCATCAGCATTTTTCAATATGAATCATGTCATTCTGTCCTGGATTTGAAGTAAATACTCTCTTTAAATGGAATACTAATCCTGAGATTACAGCTTTCGACATTGCACTACTGAGTTAATTCCAGAAATAAAAGAATACAACTATAGATGATCACCAATTTTCTCTGAAACTGTAAAGTAGTTGATTAAAACAATTAATGATAAAGCCTACAATTTTCTGCCCCATGGATTAATTGTAATGCCTCATTTCTCTTTAGAGTTATCCTGACAGGTGTGCTGGACTGATGATCAGTGAATTTAATGTTTTCTGTTTTATTTTAATGAAGGCATTTCAAGGAATTGGGATTGCAATAGATGTAGGAGAATTCTGAAACACAGTACCCAAGTTCACAAAATTAGAAAATTGTATATCCTCATTTAATATGTGACATTCACGTTCAAATACCTATTTCCTGGCTGAAAACAGAACATGCTCAGAATACTCAGTGGCAAGACAACCCAAGTTAATGAAGGAATTTCAAACTGGGAAGCCTGTCTCCTTCCTTATTTCCAACTAGTTAAGTCCAGGTGGGTAAGGCAGAGAATAGCCTTCCTGCTTGGTGGCCAGTTGAAGCCTCTGAGTCATATTCTACCAATGCCGGTAGGAGGTGGGGAGAGTGCATATTCTGTGGGCAAACCACCAAATGAACCCTGATAGCCATGCCTACATCTGTTAGGGATTTAGAAGATTCTTCCAACTTGGATATCTTGAGCCCACTGGAGGATCCACAAGTTACTACTGAAATACCCAAAGGAACGCAACAACCAGTCTTCACAACCACTGCTTCCCTGCCATTGCTGGTATCTCCCTGGCTCATATATTCATACCACCTTCCACTCCCCTTTGCCCGGAAACTCCAGTAATCAGCCTCAAGGTTATTGCAGTACTTGCAGTAGCCACTGTTTCCAGTGGCACTGTTTGCTCCAAACTGTGCAGTCACTCAACCTCTTGGAGGTCAGGCGTTCACATACTGACAAAAAAAGTAAGATGAACATAGGCTGCCTGCTTAGGAAAAAAACTGGAACGTTATTAGTCTCTGATTGATCTGCTGCTCTTAGGAAGGTGGGATATCCATTCTGCACCAGAAAGTATGGTGGTAAATTGTCCCTGGCGAAACCGATATCTGTAATGGCAACCTGTTATATTAAAATTAAATAATTTTAATAAAAGTCAACAGTTATCCAAAATGGAATTTAATGACTTATTGCTAATGCTCCTATGTAAAACTGAGGTTCAAATCCACAATCTAAAGACCTAGACCTGGATATTTGCTCTTGAGTTGGGAATGCAGAGTCAGGCAGAGTCTGGATTGGAAAGGGTTACTGTTTATTACCCATTGCAAGCAATTAACTCTGTACATGCTCATTAATATCACTGAACTCAATGGCTGGCGAAGCATGACCCACACATGATCAATCTTCAATTGTCGAGGTGGAGTGTGCCCAATTTCTAATTGGTTTTCTAATGGTAACGATCAGCTTACTGATATCGATTCCAGTGTTTCCTGACTGGTTCCCTATGATGTCAATCATTTATCGGACCATCCCTTTCATTACAGCTAACATAGTTATTCCTTCATTCACTAAAATTTTTAAAAACTTCTTTTGTTCTCAAAAGAGGTTGAAGTAAAATCAAATCAAGAAGCATCAGTCATAGAATTATACAGTAACTCTGTACAGAAACTGTCAACCTAGATTTTCTTGTAAAAATCATGGTATAGGACTTTAAGTCCATCATTATAGGACTTCATTCCAACATAATATATGGATAGCGTGTCGGCCTGTTAAATGCACATTTTTAAAAAAAGTAACTTTTTCCTTAAGGCATCAAATTTTAAAAGTAATAACATCAAGCTCAGACTAAAACTATTTCATTTTAAAGTATCTTCATTGAAATTTGTCTTATCATAAAGCTGTGTCTATTAATATTTGTTTGTTTTGACCTCCGGCAATGTGCCATTTTTCACTTTACATGCAGACCTGCATGTTACAGTCAAAGGTCGCATAGTAAGATGGTGTCTTAATGAATACAGTTGAACACTGTATGTTATTATCTCACTTGCTTGATCATAACACACAACCTAACTAAAACTAATTGTAAATAAAAATATCACTACAATCCCACAAAGCCATCTACTTATAGTTGCAGTTGTACATGATGTTCCAATTCTGTCCTGGCAAGTTTATTCCTTATCCCCTCCCCCCACCCTATGTTTGGCACAAAAAAACACATTTTCCTCACTACCATCAGTTCTGAGGAAGGCTCACTGGACACAAAACGTTGACTCTGATGTCTCACAACAGAAGCTGCCAGACTTGCTTTGCTTTTCCAGCAACTAAATTGAATTTATTGTCATGTATACTGAGGAACAATGAAAAGCTTTGTCTTGTGAGCAATACAGGCAGATCACATAGTTAAATAGCATAGATAGTAAATTTCCAGCATCTGTCATTCTTTTGGGATTTATAAGGCAAGTTGTGAAACTGAGTTCAATAACTCCAGTAATTTGTGAACTAGGACCAGATAATTTCAGTGAAAATTGTTGAATCATCATAACAACCCAACACACCCTTAAGAAAAGCACCTCATCTTTTGAGAGACACTTCACAACTTTCTGGACCAAGTAAAGTTATAGTCATAGAGATGTATCGCATGGAAACAGACCCTTCAGTTCAACTTGTCCATGTTGAGCAGATATTCTAAATTAATCTAGTCCCATTTACCAGCATTTGGTCCATATCCCTCTAAACCTCATTGTTGAATTTACCAATTTCAGGCCATAACCTCAGGCCCCATTTGTTTCTTCCTGTCTTGGTATGGTTTGGATTTCTCTTGTTTTATTCCCGTATTTTGTTTTTGGATGCCAGAGATTCGCCATTCTGCCATTCACACCTTTTCTACAGCCAGGATTTGTTTCTTTATTTGTCTCAATACCACTCCCTTTGGTCCTGCACCATCTACACATTTGTTATTTAATCTCTCTCTTCACTTCCACTTATCACATACCTCCCCTTTTTGTTCTTTTTACCATGCTCCCATTTTACTTACTTAAATCCTATTACATTTCTAACTTATCTGAGTTCTAATTTTAAAACAAGTCCTGAAATATTAACTCCACATCTCTCTCAGCAGTTTCTACTAGATTTGCTGAGTAACTTCGTGTTTTCTGTTTCTGTTTCAGATTTTGCTTTTGTACTGGTCACTCATATCTTACAGGCAAGGTAACCTGCCTTTCTTGTTTGGGTGTGACCCACATGATATTCCAGTGCCACATAAGTGGTTGACTCTAAAGGATCTTTTGAAGTGGGTGCCACTGTCTTCCACACCTAGGGATGTGCAATATGTATGAATCAACAAACAATGCATAGATTCCAAGGATAAATAATCAAACAACTTATTGTTGGTGCTAAATCTGAGGTGGTTTATTTACTTATCAACTTACTGAGAGCAAAATTAGAACTAGCTAGTTAGTATAAAAAGTTAAGAGCATTGTCCTTTTAGCTATGTGAGCCCAGTCCATTTGCCAGGTTTAATCCTCCTCTCTGCCTGATTATTACCCCTACCTCAAACCTTTTGTTGGACATTTGGGTGTTATGATTTTCAAGCCTCAGAGGATTTCTTTAATTACTCTTGGTAACAAGAACCACTCCCTGAAGTGAAGTGTCTTCGCGTCAGAGAATAATGTCTCATGCTTTTAATTGCCTCAGAGGTTTTTAGCCTTTTTCGTTGCCATCACTGATTAAAATTGATACCTCTGACTACTCCTTCTCATAAAAAGACAATTCGCTTTAGTTGACCATTTAGTGTCTTTCATTCACCCTTACTAACTGATTTAATTATACCCGATACATACTAACTATGTAAAAAAACTTCTTTGATCCTTAGCTGCCATTATAAATGATCAATTAATTAAATTATCCATATTTGTACTTGCACTGAGTTAACAAAACATATCAAGGGAAATGAATTTTGACTCAATACAGTTTGGAAGCACGAAGGATTTGGTCAAGTACAATGAGGAGGCTGAATACACTGCCAAATTTGAAAGCTTCCCCATCCCACTCTCCTGAGGCTGACTCATCATTCCTTCCTGCTTTCCCTCCCTTTAACTCATTTTGTGAACTCATCCTGCCTCCAATGTGTGAAACTTGGACCATGCCCAGAATTCCTGGAACAGAGCCATTTCTAAATGAAATCCGTATGAACTAAAATTTAAAATTTGATCGACATCTGGAGTCAGCTGACCCTAAAAAAGTACAAAGCTGGAGGAATATTACAGATATGGGCTCACAGTGAGAAAGATTGGTTCATTATGAGACAATGGCCTGTGATGGAATTATGGGAGTGTGTTTGGCGGATCAGGATGGGTTCAGGTTTGACCATTGTGTTTATCTATCCATTGTGTTTATTTGCCATTGTTATCTCAACCTGGATTGGTCCTATATTTAGAGGTACCAGATGGTGCTTTTAGATTCACACTCCAAAAAGGTGTCAATGCCCTTCGAAGGGAGAGGGATGAAAATTGTTGGGTTGAAAAAGTTGGCATCATTCTCAGAATCCATTTGCATGGATAATGTTACATGATGCAGTGGGCATTTCTTGGAATTTTCTTCTGGTGATTTATGATTGGTGATATATAAGAAATGCTGGTCCCTCCTCAGAATTCCCCATTTTTAGTTACCCACTCCATAGTTATGCAGTTGCTTCTTTGTTCCACTGAAACAAGATATTGGACATCCAAAGCAATTAACTTTTGCTTATTGCTTGTTTTTCACATTGTATTGAATACAGTGAGCCTAGTCTCCTTTCTTAAGTACATGTATTCAGAACATTTAAAGTTGAGGTTATCCAGTATCTACGATAAGCGTGGATAGTTTGGTGTAAGTTCAAATTTTAAATGAAACATGGAAGTTCCTGATTACTGCTTTCCAAGGCAAAGTTGAAGTTTGTACATTGCATGTAATCAATCACTGAATTAAACATACAGTTCAGAAAAAGACTACTTAAGCTATCATATCTCTACCAGTGTTAGTTTTATTCCCACTTTCCTTGTGCCCTTTTATATTCTTCCTTTTCAGTTGCTTATCCAATTCACTCTTGTTATATTTTCATCTCTGCAGTAGAACATTCCAAGATCTGATAATTCTCAATGGCAGCTGTTCTTTTGTTAATCCTGAGAATTACACTTTATTACTTATTCATAGATCTTGCATGGATTGACATCTTTGGTCTTGCTGGCTTTTGAAACTTCTGACAGTTCAAAAGTGTAAATTTTACAAACTTTTGTCATATCTAAAACTTTTTGTTCCTGATATTTTTCGACTGAATCTTTGCTGTATCCATCTACTGGCTCAAATACCATTCCACCCTGCAGAAAGGTTTCCCAGAACTGGATGCCAATTACCCAAAGTAATGTTTTGCACAAGTTCAGCATTAGTTCGCTGCTACAGGAAGATGTTGTGACACTCAAAAGGATTCCAAAAAAAATTTATAAGGATGTTGCCAGATTTGAAGTGTTTGAGCTAAAGGAAGAAGCTGAATAGGCTGGGGCTATATTCCCCGAAGTGATCCATGTTGAGTGGTGACCTTATAGAGGTTTATAAAATCATGGCGAGCATGGATAGGGTAAATAGCCAAGGTCTTTTTTCCCTAGGGTCGGGGAGTCCAAAATTAGAAGGAATAGGTTTAAGGTGAGAAAGGAAAATTTAAAAGGGACCCAGGGTGCAAGTTTTTCATGCAGAGGATGGTACATGTATGGAATGAGCTACCAGAAGAAGTGGTGGAGGCTGGTACAATTACAACATGTAAAAGAAGTACATGAGTAAGAATGGTTTAGAGGGATATGGCCAAATCTTAGAATGCTACCTAGATTAATTTAGGGTATCTGGTCAGCATGGACGAATTGAATTGAAGGGTCTGTTTCCATGCTGTAAATCTCTATGACTCCATGCCTTTTGCAGGGCATTTTCCCCCTCCGCTCCCATAAACCACATGGGGATAGAGTTTGCAATTGAATCGACTAACTCGAGTCGGAAAATATTTCGACTTGGCAGATCTGCCCCATTGGAAAGATCAGAATGAAAGATCCTCAATGAGATGTAGTAATGCAAGTTTAATAACCTCACACAAATGAGATTAGATTAGTGATATCTCAAGCAAAACTCAATTTACTACACCCCATTACTCACCACCATCGATCTCCATTAGTTGGGGCTTATATTTGACATTCATGTATTACATGGCACCCTCACCAACTTGACATTTATGTAAAACTCACAACCATAAATCATCACAATCATTATTGAGGTTCAGTCTTTGCCTCTAAACCAAAAAGTTAGTGTTCCAATCCCACTTCAGAATTTGAACAGAACGCTCTTGGCTGGTCTTCAAGTTTAGTTATACTGATGATATGTCCATTTTCTCAGATGGACACACAAATCCTGTGGCACTATTTTGAAGAAGCGCTTAGAAGTTACCCCTGGTGGCTTGAGCAAAATGTAACCCTCAATCAACATCATGGAATATGGGTCGTCTGGTTGATATCATTTGATATTTGAGGAATGTTGCTGTGTGAAAAGTACATCATTAAATATAAAGAGGTTTTAAGGTTGTGGAAGTTCTATATAAATGCAATTTGTTTGAAGAGCAACAAAAAAAATAGTGACAGTAAAGACAAGTTACATAATTTCAGCACAGCCATCAGTTCAGTCATTGAAACTGTGGATAACTTAGAGGATAGCATCGAAGAGGGATCTTTGCACAGTCAGATTCCGGGCATTAATCTGGTGCAGCAGGGCAGGGACAAAGTTAGCAAGATGCCAGCTTGTTAGATGGCAAGGTCTCATGTGAGGTCTACTACACAGGACTCAAATTGTGACTTTGTTGGGATCTGCAGGAAAAGGCTGATGGGTGTACATAAGGTAGTTACTTGGTGCAATAGGAAGCCTGTCAGAAAAACTGTTTTGATATTTAGGAGTATGGAATAATTGCAGACCAAGTTGGCACAGGGCTTCATGCAGAGTTTGGACCCAATGCTTCCTGGCAATTAACTAGCTACCAACTTCATCTGTATGTTTAAGAAACCAGTCTTGACATGCATTCAGGATGCTGGCCTGTGTCTCAGCTTTTACTCCACCCACAGTTTGACTAACACAGAAGAAGCTCAGACTGAGGTAATGGAATCTCAGCATATTACGACACAGACTCCAAATGCTGCTGTCAGGGTTGTTAATATCGGATTTAAAGCGGCTTGTGGATGCTCATAGCAGCCCATCAATTTTTTTTATTTCAAAAATATACTTTATTCATAAAAAAATTTTGATCTGTACAATTGGTCATGCCATACATACGTAAACATTCCATTTCTTTACATACAGAGATCAAAATTAATCATTCATATATACAGGTCTCTACGTTTACAATCCATATATTTAGCTGAGGCATCAGTGGAGCCCACTTACTGCGTGGGCCCCCTGTTCTTCTTTGGCTGGCAGATGTTACACGGTGGTCTTTCGCCACCGCACCTTGGCGGCACCTGCCCCAAGCTTCAGCGCATCCCTCAACATGTAGTCCTGGACCTTGGAATGTGCCAGTCTGCAACACTCAGTCGGGGTCAGCTCCTTCATTTGGAAGATCAACAAGTTTTGGATAGACCAAAGAGCATCTTTCACCGAGTTGACGATCCTCCAGGCACAGCTGATGTTCATCTCGGTGTGCGTCCCGGGGAACAGACCGTAGAGCACGGAGTCCCATGTCACAGAGCTGCTCGGGACGAACCTCGACAAACATCACTTCATTCGTCTCCAGACCTCCTTTGCATAGGCACATTCCAGAAGGAGGTGTGTGACAATCTCCTCCCCCCCGCAGCCGCTTCGAGGGCAGTGTGTAGTGCGGCTGAGAGCCCGGGCGTGCATAAAGGATCTCGCAGGCAGAGCCCTTCTCACCACCAGCCAAGCCACGTCTTGGTGCTTGTTGGAAAGTTCTGGTGATGAGGCATTCTGCCAAATGACTTTGACAGTCTGCTCAGGGAACAGCTCAATAGGATCCGCCCTCTCCTTTTCCCGAAGGGTCTCAAGGACACGACATGCTGACCACTTCCTGATGGACTTGTGGTCAAAGTGTTTTTCTTCATAAATTTCTCTACGAAGGACAGGTGATACGGAACGGTCCAACTACTCGAAGCGTTCCGCAGCAGCGAGGCCAGACCTTACCTTCGCAACACCGGGGACAAGTAGAACCTCAGTACGTAGTGACACTTGGTGTTTGCGTACCGGGATTCCACACACAGCTTGATGCAGCCCACACACAAAGGTGGCCATGCAGTGTGTTTCTCCCCCACCCCCTTGTTGCCCAGAGCTTTGTACATCGAGTCCCTTCTTTGATCTCCATACAAAATGGAAGATGGCCTGGGTGACTGTGACAGCACAGGTTCTGGGAATAGGCCAGACCTGTGCCACATATAACAATACTGACATTGCCTCACACCTGATGACCAGGTTTTTACCAGCGATGGAGAGCAACCGTAGCTTCCATCTGCCCAGTTTCTGCCTCACTTTCTTGATACACTCCCTCCAAGACTTGGCACACACCCCAGCCTCTCCGAACCAAATACCCAGCACCGTCAGGTGGACATAGCAGCCCATCAATCTGTCCTCCAGCAGATTACCAGGATTGCTTTGGTGCCATTCCAGGTGAATGGCAGTGGTGCCATATAGTATGAGCACTCTGGTTTCTGTCAGGGTGACAGCAATCATTCACTCAGTCACTCTGATGTCTTTATCAAGCTCAAGAGGCTACAGTCCTGGGGAGATAACTCAAAATTACTTGAGGTTGTCCAGCAAAGTGTTTTGCAGTTTCTGCTACTGAAAATCAACTGCCTTGCATCAGCTTTGGTGTGGCCTCTAGGGCAGCCAATAGAAATGCTCTGGTACTAAAGAAATACACAAAACCTAATGGTTTAATTTATGTACAATGTGGCATATGGTTTGAAATGTATCTTTTATCTTTAGCTTTTATTAACTCTGCCACTAACGGCGAGTGGAGGTAATGTTTTCACCTTTTTTTTAGTTTGTTTGTCTGTTTGTAAAGAATAAATTTCAGATGGTAATGGATTAATTTTAACAAAGCTTGGTACACAGGCAAGCTATAACCTAAGGAAGAGCTGCTAAATGTTTGGTGAATGTTGTGGATTCAGATCTAGTCTACATATTGTTTTAAAGGATCCATTAACATTGAGCCATAGGATGAATTGATGTTTTCTTTCAGAATGTTGCTGCTTGTTTTATGTGGCATTTGATTGTTTTAATATTGTGGCTTGTCTCAACTACTGTGGTGAAATTTGTAACAATGCTCAAAATATGAGCAGAGGTTTCAGAGCAGGTTGTTGAATGTAATTTGGCTTGAAGCTTCCTGAGTGAGATTTAAATTCTGAATGAAAAAAGAAAATCAATTTCAGATTTATGGCTAGTAAGCAGCGATCGCATAGGGCATGCTTCAAGGAAAAGTTGGATATTAACGAAAAATAGAGTTAACACATTGTGGCTGAGCTATGGACTCTCCTGAGTATCCATTTTGCTTGTTTGTACATTGTAGCCAAGAGTATGATATTACTGTCAGTGATAGAAGAGAGGTGTGAATTATGGGACTCTTGGTCAATGAGGAGTTGGACTAAGTTTACTTGTATCGCATTTTAAACAGCTTTTCCATTTAAGGAGGAGAAAGGGACTGTTTAGGTTTCAGTTCCATCCCTTCCTCACATCCTCCTATTTCAGCTCATGACTTCAACCAATAATCTAGGATTTGACCTGTGTGATGTATTGCATATGGTCACATTGCAACTGGGCCTTTGAGAAATGGAATGCTTTTCAGTTCAGGTATGTCACAATGTGGGCAGAGGCACCGAGGAGAAAGTGAGGACTGCAGATGTTGGAGATCAGAGTTGAACAGTATGATGCTGGAAGCACAGCAGGCCAGGTAGCATCTGAGGAGCAGAAGAATTGATGTTTCGGGCATAAGCTCTTCATCAGAAATGTGGCACCTGTAAAACAATGTGTGTGTAGTCAATGACATTTTGCAATCTTTGTGCTCACTCAGTCTGCATCTCTTTCACATGAGGGAATTAAATTAAGATTTATCTCTTTGAAAAGAGGTACAGTGTCTTAGCTTATGCAGGAGGGCACTGCAAGCAAACAGATATCCTGATGTCACCATTACCAATGCTGAAGGAATCCAGACTCATTAGAAATTTATCGCTATTGCTACCTTCACAGCTACAGGCAGTGTGAGCCCTGCCCAGCTCTGGGATTAAAGATCTCGCTGTTGAAAGTGGCAGATTTCAGTGAGGACATCTTCCTTATCATCATCATTGGTCCGTTGCAGATGAGGATGACTGTCTTCCATTCTTAGGTGGCTGTACAGACTGATGCAGCTGCCACAGGCTCTGTTACACTTGGGGTAGAAGGTGATTGTAGTAAGGGGTGGGTGGGTGTTGGGGTGGCATCGCGTTCCTTATCCTGTTTTCGCCTGGCTTTCAACTTTTCCCGACAGCAATTCTCGCCGCCTTCCCAGATGCTCCTCCTCCACCGGTGTCTGTGGGCATGCTGCACTTTGCCAGTGAGGCCTTGAGGGTATCTGCGAAGCATTTCCTCTGTCCACTGGGGGCTTGTCTGCCATTTCGGAGCTGTGAGTAGAGCACCGGCTTGGGGAGTCTCATGTCGGTCATGTGGATGATGTGCCCAGCCTATCACAACTGATCAAGGGTGGTCAGTGCCTCAAATATCAGACTCATTGTTCCTGAGGCGAATTACTTCTGGTCATCCATGGGCTGTTGTGGTCACTTGCATCTACCCCTACTCTTGCTGCTCCTTCTCATCCTGCTGTGCACTGTCCTCTTGCCTTCCCCTTCTCCCAGCTGCCTAGCCTGCTCTGCATTGACATGGCTCATTCTCCCAGTTATATTTGATTTTGAGAAAAGGACACACTAATGAACCCATGTTTTGGAGCAACTGGTTTGTGCAGAAGCCTTCAAGACAACAGAAAATTGCCATGCCACTCCCTGTTGATTTATGCAAATTTAAGCAATTACAGAAAATGTGAAGTAGCCAAACAAGTCACCTAGCAATTAAACTGTAAATAGTTTTGAGCCCTTCAAATAGTGTTGATAGTATTGTTTGTCCTGCTGATTTATAGCTCATTTTACTTGCTCTGCAATCATGATCACTTTATTAATCATTTTATCAATATAATATCATCACATCATAAATATACTTGTGCACCACCCTAAAAAGACTTGTAATGCACAAAGAGCTAGTGCTGCTGAGCACAATCAAACCCTTACTTTCTTTTGCTGTCCTTTTGTCATTAATTGATCTAACTTAAACTTCCTCCGTCATGTTTCAGCCCACTCTCTAACATACATAAATGTCTTTCAACATCCCTCAGGTTTTACATTCTACGTGCTTTTTGGAGAATTCTTATGCTCCACAACGACAGGGAAAGTTGAAGGATTGTGGCACAACGTTTCCACCTAGCTGCTCCATTCAGAATAGCAGAAACAATTGAGGACCTACTGTTTGAACAGGGATGCTGGGTTGAAAACCTTTCCAGAGTATTGGAAGAATGGGTTGAGAGGCAGGAGAGCAGCTTGTGGAGCAGGCACCGGGACGAGAACCTAATATCTTCCTGCCACCATGACATGATGACAGTGGCAGGAACCTCAATGGGATGCCGTCTAAGGCACTATTACCTACTTTCACTGGCATGTTACCTGTCTCAGGTAGGTCTGCCAGCATGCAAGGAGGATGGCAGATGAACCTCAGGTTCCCAGCGATGGGCCAAACCTTTTGATCTGTGGCTCAAGGAGGGGCATCCTAATGACGGTGGCCATCTCTGCGTCCAACGTACCAGTTCATTCTGCCCACTTGCCCTCCCAAGCCCAGGAGCTGTCTGCTGGCCCTGTTTTTCTCAAGAAAACTCACAGCTCTTTGAGGGTGCCACAGAATTGAAGTGTCCCCTCCTTTTGTGGTGAAGCCTCAGCAGTGGTGGCTCAGTGTTGGCAGCGACTGGAGCATTGCCAAAGGTGAGGTGAGGTCTGAGGGGCTTTGCAGCTGTTCTCTGTTGAATGGTAGTGCTGGAACTAATCTTTAGGTTGGTTGGTGTGGGCAATATACTGCTCTTGGGCAGTGGGGCTGGTGCCGACTTTCAGTCCTGCTGTTGGGATATTATCCTCATCCAAAACATTCACTCACTGCTCTTTGCAGGCAATGGAGAAATTACTTCAAAGCTAAGTGTGAATTGAATAAAGAAAAATAAAAATAGAAAGAAAGAACATGCATTAGAATTGTGTGTTCCCATTAATTCCAGTTGTATTTTTTCTGTAACCCATTGAACCTCACAGTGCTGTGATAGATCACATCAGTTCTGAGGTAGACCTCAGATGTGGTTTTATTATGTCTTTCCCAATGCTCAATCAATCAGAGCCATAACTGGCTTGAACTTGATTATCTTGAATTGGTACAAACTTCCTACTGAATTCTTTACCACTACATAGTGTGTGACAGGTTTGTCTGCGTCTGAGCTGAATGTTGGTGCCAATTGGAAAGCCTCATCTTCTCCCATTAAGACATGTCCTCACAAAAATCAAAACCTTAATCTCATTAAGGGGTGTGATTGTAATTAAATATGAGAACAAAAATAAATGACTTCGAAATTACTGTGCTGGTGGTCTAGGTGAGATTTCTAAGATTAATCCAGCATACAATGACTAATCTAGTCTGAAACCATGTGAATCTGTTCTAGTCATCTTGCACAGAGAATTTTGACTTGTTTAAGGTACAGGTTGGACGGGAGGCAACTTTATCTCAATGCGCACACTATTATGTTGAGTAAAGCAATCCGAACAGACGTAAACTTTTCTTGGTTGGATTGAATATCAGGGTGTGTGAGCATTATGGACCTCGTGAAACATAGACAGCTTTGTCTTTTCCATGCAGTAACTTTTGTCTTATTGCTGTACTCCTGGACAATTAAAGCCAGACGCAAGATGAGGAGGAGTGTTCCAATCTGCACGTGAACAGACAGTACATTAAAATTTATATCTTGATAAGCCAGGTCTGCTGTTCATTTTAATTTTGCTTCACCTTCCTACTTTTGAATTAAATAAATAGCCACAAACATGGATGGTTTGACTTAGTTGCGTTCTTTTTTTTTTGGTGCAGTTCACTTGAAATCACTAATCAGCGCGAATGATTAAGCACAAAGTAGTAGGTGGGGTCAGTTTGGCTGGCATTTTGGCTATGGGCAGGTGAGCCACGTGCTCTAGGGTGTAGTCAGAGATAGGCTGGAGGCGTTGAGAGGTGTTAGTGAAATAGTTACATGGAGTTGAACAAGGGTTTTCCTGTTCCTGGCTAACAATCCAAGTAAGTGATTCAGGACTGACAGTCAGAGACATTCGTGCAGGGTTCTTGGGAATGGGGGGAATTGCCTATTGAATGTTCAGGCTTCCCTGGCAATTTCCATGGGGGCATTGCATCAGGATTTCTGTGGTCCAAAGCCCATCTTCTGAATATATGGCTGGTCTTTGGCCATCCAGAGACCAGTGGAGCTGGGCCATGACTTTTATTTTCTGACTCTCTGTGGTACAAACAGTCCAAAGTATGAGCCCAGCTTTCTCAGGGAAATGATGCTTCTAGTTAAAGTCGATTGAGAGAAAGAGATTTCTGTTTCCAACTGACTCATCCAGTTAATTTTCTTCATTTCAGGTGTTTTTATATTTCCTAATAAGACTGTTCAAAGAAGATTAGAAAAATGTGCAATTTTATTCATGCTTCTTCAATTCCCTGGTAATCCACAGCCACGTTGTTGAGACTGAATGATTAATTTCTGGAAAGTTGGCAACTCTGGAGGATGGGTAGAGGCAGTTGGTGTTTTATGAAACTGACATCTCCTTCACTTGCATCATGGGGTTAGGTAAACAGGCAGCAATGTTGCTTTTGGTAGCAATCTCTCTATTTTTACTAAGTAAAGCATAGCAACATGATTCCACAAAAGCAAAATTGTCTGGATGCTGGGATTCTGACATAAGAACAAAAACTGCTGGAAACATTTATTATGTTAGGTATCATCTGTAGAGAGAGAAGCTGAATTTTAGGTCAGTGTCCCAAGGACAGGTCACATACCTAATATGTCAACCCTGCTGCTCTTCACAGCTGCTGCCGGATCAGTTGAACTGTTTTTACCAGTATTTTTCATTGTTATCACAAAGAGCTTTTCTCTCTGGTTCGGTACATTGTGTATTAAGCTTGGTGTAATACTAATTGTCTGACCTCTTAAGGGAGGGCAGGATGATGGAGAAAAAGACAAAGGATAATCTGCTTCTTGAATTTGTTGCCACTGAGACAGGAGCCGTAGATATTTCTTTGCCTGCCCCTGCACCCTTACTACACCAAGGACATGTGGTTTGAATACTTTAAATGAATAGGTACTACCTTTATTTAAGGAGTAGAGGTAAAATTGTGCGTCGCTGCGTTGAATTTCCAAGTCCAAATTTTGGCGACTGTCAGTCAAAGTTGCATAATTTCAATGGCACATTCAATGCCCTATTGATGTTGTTCAGGCATCTTTGGCGGTCACCTGAAACAGGCAGGGTTTGTCATCTTGAATAGGGTGGCACAAAAATGGGAGGAATACTTTATGATTTAACAGTGAAACCAGAAATTCCCTGACCTCGAGCCCAGTGAATGTTGAACTACTACATTCAGACACACCTGCTTCAAATGTGGCCAAGCCAGTACTCCTTGAAGACACTGCAAAACCTGATACTGTAAGGTGAAGTGAGGAGAACCCAAATTGGCATTAGATTGATGAACCATTGATTATCATCACTCCTCCATTCACTCCCTATGTGGACTGTGCCTTCTCCCATTGTTTCCCAGTACCAAACTCTGGGCAGTAAACCAATTTAGCATAGTTTTGCTGCTCAGTCTCATTTGGTGTAGACAGCCTAGACTGCACAGGAATCGCCGCTGTGTTTTGGACATGGTTTCTCCCCAGCCTCCCCCCCCCCCCCCCCCCAAATTTATCTCTCCACCCTGGAGGCTTCCTGCCTCTATTCTTGATGAAGAGCTTTTGCCTGAAACATCGATTTTCCTGCTCCTCAGATGCTGCCTGACCTGCTGTGCTTTTCCAGCACCACTCTAATCTAGACTCTGGTTTCCAGCATATGCAGTCCTCACTCTTGCCATGGTTTCTCTCTTGGCCAGTCTCCTTTTTCATATTGGGTTGATGCAGTACAACTATGCAGAAGTATCACTTGTTCTGATTGAGCTGTGGCAACCCTAGTAAAACCAGTTTGTCTGAAGAATTATAATTAACCTGCTGTATTCCTCTTCAGTTCCACCCAGAATGACTCAATAGTTTTATTAACTCTTTGTTTCTTTTCAAACAAAACATTCTTTTTGGAAACGCAATTCACCTACAGAATACTAAAATAAATCATCACAGGAAAAGCTCAAAATGGTGAGCAGGTTAGGGAGCTTCTGTGAGATACAGTTAACGTTCCAGGCTTGTGACACTGCAGCAGTTTCTGATGTATCTCAGGGGTCTGCAATAGCAACTAATATGTTAACCACATTGGTCTTGGGATGGGAGTCATATTTGATCCAATCTGGAAAAATATGGAAGTTTTTCTTCCTGAAAAGAAGTTCTGATCATCAACCTGAAATGTTTACTCTGCTTCTCTCTCCACAGATGTCACCAGGCCACCTGAGTTTCTCCAATGCATTGTGTTGTTAT